>NC_051312.1:144597162-144899721 GCF_015220235.1 Choloepus didactylus | reverse complement strand
GGCCAGGGACCAAGTCCTGGTGGCGTCTGCCTTTGCAGCTGTGTGCTGTTACGAGTCTTTGCTTGGTTTTGTCATGGTGGTGTTTGTTGCAATGGATGAAACAATCCAATTGGTAGGAGACACACAGAATCATGGAACTTTTTGCAGAAGGAACCTCTGAAAGCAACTTCAAGCTCTTTGTTGGATAAGTCAGAAAACTGGTATGGAGAAGGTGTCGCTTGTTGAATGAAGGTCACACAGCCAGTTGGCAGAGCCCAGAGAAGGACCCACAGTTCTCAGCTCTGGTGCAGTCCCCTGCTCTCTCAACCCCATGCAACCACACTGACACCTGTTCAGCCTCATGGTCCCTGCAAGGGAAAAGGGCCAGATGTGGCACCAGTAAGCTCTGCTCTCTTAGCTTAGGAAAAGCAGGGAATCCTAGGTAAGACAGTTGCATGGTAGCTAAGAATGAAATTAGCTGCTTTGCTTAATGCACTAAATCATTCACTTAAGTTCTACCCCTTGAGAAGGCAACATGGAAAAGCCCCCACTTTGCAAAAGAAGCTGATCTCCAATAGGCGGTACTCCTGATGCAACAATGGCCCTTTCTGGCCAGCTGCAAGGGGCTGAGGGGCTGACTCCCTCACTCCAGTTCAGGCTGCTCCCCAGCAACCCCTGATGACACTAGTGCACCTGGACCTGCAGGCTCGCTTGTTTCCCGGCCCCCTCCAGCCCAACAAGCCAGGCCGTCTGCCCCCCTGACTCTCAGCTGAGAGCTCACCTCCTCTCAGAAGTCTGCCTTGGTCAACCCCGCTCTGCCCTGACGACATCCCATCCCACTTCCGCCTCCTTTGTGTAACAATTAGCTGCCTTTTTTCATGGCACCACTCCTGTGTCCTTATGTCATTTTTCATGCATTGCGTGTTGGGTCTGTCCCCCACCCCCACCCCCAAAGTGTACATCCCTCGACGGCAGGGGCCTTGCCTCCGCGCTGACCGGACATTTGTTCAAAGTTTGTTGATGGTGCCCAAACTGTTTCCTGGGGAAGCAAGAAGGAAGGAGAAAGAGGGAGCTGGAGAATCCACCCACCATCAGCTCCAAGCAACATGTGGAGGGCTGTGCCAGACCCCGGGCAGGTGATTCAAAAACGCTCTCCTCCACTGAATCTTTGCAACAATCCTATGAGCGAAGTGCTTTTACCCCTCAACTTACTGATGGGGAAACCTGGATCAAAGATGGGAAGCATCTAGTCTAAATCCATACAATTAGTAAACAGCAGAGCTAAATGATGTGTTTGTTATCTGATGCTAAAGCCCATGCTCTTGCCACATCAAGAAAGCCCCTTAAGGCCTGAGACTTCGTGGTTATATGTTTGTTTGTTTTTTACTGCTGTATTTCCAATGCCTAGGACTCTGCCAGGCACAGAGAAAATACTACAAATATTTGCTAACGAAGGGACAGAGAAATGAACGTCCACCAGGCTGCCTCTTCCCAGCAGTGTAGAACGGCTCATGGTGCTGGATTATGGGCTCTATTTCCAAGAATCTTGAACAATACTTGCTCCATCTCTTCACCCAGAAAAGTCCCCAATATATTAAGTTTCCTCCAAAGGCTGCTTGGAGAGCAGCTGAGTTTACAAGGAGTAGGAAGGGGGTGGCAGTGGAAGGATAAACTGAACACAAAAGCCTAGTTCGTAAGGAGGCTGATTTAACCCATCTCACTGCTCTGTGGCCTGCTGATTCTGGGCCACTCTGGGCCCATCTGGAACTGGCCTGTCCCCCGCGCCTCCTCCCCCACCGGGCACCCCCACTACCTTGACTGAGCTGTACTGAAATTGGCCATGTTCCTATTAAGCAGAGAAAGCAACAGTTACACCACCCACTCCGGCCCCATCCAAACCCTCAGGAGTCTGCTCAGGGAGCCCCAGGGCCAGCTGCTTTTCTCCACATTCCAGCCAAAAATAATAAGAGAACGGAGCTGTTTGGTGGAGACTTAATCTAATCTTCATTGCTTCAGTTTTAAAATATCCTGCCTGGCTTTGGGTTTCTTATTACATACAGGGATGTGTTTTTAGTGAGATAGGTCTTAGCAGAAACGTCCTTCTTATAATTAGAAACCCAGGCAGGCCAAGCCTGCGGTGAGGCCTCCAAGTCAAACAGCAGATGCCCCTGAAGATGACACGATTGCAGCAAGCTCTTCCCAAACGCCTCTTTCCAGCATGAGATGAGCTGAGAGCTTGGTTCCCCTCATTGCTGGGGTTCTGGAATGGAGGGGAAAGTCCAAGTTCTGATAGAAGGACTGTGTTTTCCAACTGCCATGCATTCTCTCAGCAGAACGGTGCTCCTTCCACCCCCATCTCATGTCTCCCCACCTCCACCTCCCTTCCCACTCTCCCCCACCAAACCACCACCCCAATCAAAATAGAGACTAAGATGCTGCCTGCAACTGCTGGCAATTATCCCAAGGCCCACTGAATGGTGAATGGTGTGCTTGGGAGGGGCTGAGATGGGAAGATTTACGTTGTATATACGTTTCCACAATTTATTTAAAAAAACAAAAAGAAGAAGGAAAGAGAAACTAAAGAGATAATGACAATTAAATGCAATACATGATTACTGGATGGGATCTGAGAACAGAAAAGACTCAAAAGGACATTATTGGAACATGAGAAAAATTGGAATACACACTGTAAGCTTTACATCAATGTTAAATTTCTTGAACTTGATAACTGCACTTAAGGTGGTTACATAAGTAAATGTCCCTGATCATAAGAAATGTATCTAGAACTATTGTTTTCAAAGAGTTTGATGTGTACAACTGTACAACTTGCTCTTGAATATTTTCAAAAACAGTTGAGAGATAAGTGATAGATCGCTATAGATAGGTGGATGATAAAATGATACAGAAAAGGTAGAAAAATGTTAAAATTGATGGATCTGGGTATCTGGGGGGGTGGGGATAACCTGGGGTTCTCTGTATGGGGTTCATATTATTTTTGCAAACTAAAAAGATTGAGCTACATCTCCAGTATCAGAATAGCTTCTAAAAACCAGGGACTGGAACAGAAGGAAACTGTGGAGAAGAGCCCTAATGCTGGCTAAGCACTAGGTGTAACCCCTTGGGCTTTCTGGCCCAGAATCTGCTTTTATCTGCCAGCCTGGAGGCCATAAGTGAGGTTCCAGCTGCGGCTAGCTCCGGCCCAGCACGCATCCCCCAAGGAGACCAATGTCGCAAGCCAGTCAGGGTTCAGGCCTCTTCTTTGCAAGGACATAAAGAGGAGGGACTGAATTTCCAACAAGTCAGATTCTGCGTTCATCTGATGCATGAAAGCTATTCCAGGTAGTGCCACTGGGAATAAGCAGGCTGGTTCCCCAGCTCTGCCTTTTCATTGCCCCTCCCGATGGAGAGCAGGTGGTTTTTAGAATCACAGCAGGGTTTTCAAATTCTAGGAGGCAAAGAAAGGTGGGAGTTGAGTCTTTTCACCAAACTAAGAAGGCCTGAGAGTTGTGGAGAAAGGTTCTGGGGCCCGGCAGGCAAAGAAAACACCCCAAAGCTTATGACTTTGCTGGCTGCCGAGCAGTCTCCCAGCTCCCATTTCCTTCATTATTTGGTGAGCCCTGTACAAGGTTCCTGCCCCCTCCTCATCACCTAGAGAAGAATGAATGTGATGCATTCCATGTTACAGATGAAGAAACTACGGTTCAGGAGCTAAATGAGCCACTGGCATCAAGCAGCCAGGTAGTAATGGGGTATAAAACTGCCAGGCTCCCAATTTTCAGCGTAAACACTAGCTCAGCGTGCTGACCTGCCAAACTTAGATCATCTCCCCACCACTTCCCTCCCTCCTTCCTCCCTTTCCTACCAGTTATTAGATTTAATTAAATTAGCAGATCCCCAATGCAACACATCCTGGCCATGCAGCCTGGACAGAACCCAGCAAATACAGCTCCTCTCTCTAAATTCTGCTTCTCAGTATAATTCAGTCTTCAGTAAGTCATGGATCTCATGTGAAGAGTTTTATAGAAAGGGTGTGTGGCTAGAATCAAGGCTAATGGAGATTCCTGATGATTTCATTCCTCTGTTTTTCCTCTGTGGCAGCATTTTCACCCTCTCGGTACTCCAATCTGCATTTTGTTTGATCTAGACACTTGGCTTCACATGCCGTCACCTCTAGCAATTGCATCACACGTTTATATATATCTTCGTGCATCACAGTCCTTGTGCCACACAGCATAGGAAACAAGAAACTTATAACAGCATTTCTCACCCTCCCCAAACTAATTTAGAAAATGTGCTCCAGATTAAATAAATTGGGAACGAGAAGCCTGAAATTGGAGATAGAATTTCAGAAGGGGGCGGGCTAAATAAATAGCAAGAAAATCTTGCAACATGTTGGAAGCCTATAAATTTTATAGGTTGTTTCTTTAATACAAACAAATTCAATTGCTAACAACACGGTATTATTAAGCCTCTAACATTTAAAAATCTAATTTGCCCTGCTCTGCTGCTGTTTATGTTGCATATTGCATTCATGCAGGCTAAGGAAGTCAGGTTGATTTGATTCCTAAACCAGGCTAATAGAGACCCCTTTAAAACAGAACCTTTTTGCTTTCTAGGCATGCCTTTGTCTCTAATGAGTTACAGCCCCAAGGTGAAGATGGACATGGCAAAGAGAAATTTAACACACATTCTGATGCACCCATAAACATCAAGACCAAGGGAGAAGAGGTATGTTTCCAGTTAAGCTAGAACTCCATGAATTCAGGATTCTCCACTCACAAGACAGTAATTCTCATTTCATCACTAACTTACTTCAAATGTGTTTATACAATTTATTGCTACTGAACTTCCAGGCAACTGGTGTAGAGTTAATGAAACCCAGCTTGGAGAAGCTTTAAGCTTTGAAAAGCAACCACAGTTTAAATGGTTATGACATGTGGTCAAAGCCACAGCCCAGCCCCACTGCAGTTTCTGTGTTAGGACCTAGTCAAAAACCTTGTCATCTTGTCTTTTGTGCCAAATAGACTGAAAGGGGGAAAAGAGCTGAAAAATGGCCTTCCTTGTTCCTTCTCAGGGTTCCCAGCCTTTCTCCCTGCCATTTTAACAAACTTATTTCACTAAATGCAAGGCAAAGCCCCTCCCCCAATTCCGAATAAATATTTTAGTTGCAGTTTGAATTGGCAGCTGAGGTTGAAATCCCAAAATCCAGTGTGGGTTTAACTGAGCAGGGTCAGGCCTACAAAAAGCAAGGTTGGAGGGTAGGGGTTGGGGAAAGGCACTGAGAAACCTTTAAAGTAGCAGAATCCGTGAAAAAGCCCCAGAGAAAATATAGGAATGTACAGATGAAACCAAAACTGGAAAAGTATAAACTCATCTTTCTGAAATACTTGGACATTGACTTTTATTAATCTTTGTTGTCACGGCCTCTTCCCTCAAGCTCCGTCCATCTGGGGCCTCTAGCAAGCTCCCTCTTTTTAACAGGCCCATTTTGGAAGAGTAAAGGGGAGGTACTGGATTTGCCACTAGCTAGCAATAAAAGCCCCCTTTTGAAAGTAGCACTTTCATTAACTTAAAGCAATCTATAGACTTAAAAGCAGAAAGCAGTAAACTCCCAGAAAGGATCATAAAACAGCCAGTCTCAAGTTGGGTACACTTCAGTGCAATTTGCACGAGGCATTTTACTGTGAGCGGTGGCCGGGCCCATCTCCCCCCAGTCACCCCCTGTCCCTTATTCTGAGCAGTTTCTCTTTCTCTCGGCTTTCACGCTTTTCCCGCTCACAAAGGGGAGGCGGTGACCGGGGAGTCTCGGTGGGGTCACGGCTCCCTCCCCTCCTCAGACTCTCGGCGGGAGAGCGAGCGCACGAATTCCAAGCCTCCCAGCCGCAAAACAACAGCCCTGAAGCTGCGCCGCCGCGCGGGGGTGGGGGGCGGCGGCGGCCACTCGTGGGTCCCGCGTGTTCTGCGTCCCAGAAGGGCTGTCTGGCTACCCCAGAGAGGGACCCGGGGGGTGGGGAGGGTGCTCTCAAGATTGCTAGGAAGAAATGTCATACCTTTCCCGCCGCTTCACCCCACCACCACCACCCAATTTCCCTACTTGGCCAGAAAGATAACCTCCCTCCCGGGTGGGGACTTCTCTCTCACCCCTGAGCCAGGCCTGAGCCTTAGGGTTTCAACTACAGTGAGACATCACAAATCCAGAAACGGGAGACCGCCCCCCCCGCCCCTTCTCTCAAGGTCCTGGGGCCTCGGGAAAGCCAGAATGTAGGGGTAAGCGGGAGGGCAAGGGGCTGGGGCTTTGGGTAAGACATCGCGTAGTGTTTGAACACCATCATTTTATCAGATTTGGGGGAGGGAAGTCGCCTAAATCTGCCCCAAAAACGTGGCTTTTGACTTCCACAAGTTGGAGATCATTTGACGTCTCCAAAGTCAACAACAGGCTGGAGGAATCCCGGGACAAGTGGGGTGAGGGTCGGGGACCTCGACTCCCCCGGTTCAGCGTTGGAACATAGCACCGGCATGTGAGCTCTACGGCCTGAACGGCGGAAGCGCAGGCAGCGCCTGCGGGACCAGAGGCTGCGACTCCCGTCCCGGCCCCGGAGTTCGAGCCCACCCTGCCCTCAGCTGCGGTCTCGACTCCCAAAGCCCAACGACTCGGTTCAGATGGTGCACCCGGCGACTAGCGCCACCCGAGCGCAGGCGACGGCCCCTGCGGGCCACCCGCGAACGCGCCACTGCGCTGCGCCCACAGCCCCCAAGTGGCTCCCGGAGCCGCGGAGCCGCCTGGATCGGATGCTCGGACCCACTCCGAGCCTGGCGAGGCTGCCCTGTCGCTTCGGCCAGAATGTCCCCTAGCTCTACCCGCTTCCAGGGATCGCTCTCTTTGGATCCGGGTCGCGCGTACCCCAACTCCTCTCCTTCAGATCCAGGCTCGGGGAGAAACAGCAGAAATCCGGGACTTGCCGGCCATGGCTGGGATCAACTACTTGCGTCGCCTCCCTAAACGCTTCTCCACCCGCTGAGCGCCAGAACCCGCGCGCACGACCCTCCCCAAATTCCAATGGCCTCAATCCCAATGAAGAGCCGTGATCCGAGGCCGAATCCTAAAATCGCCATCTACCCCCGGGCGCCCCAACTCCTACCTCCAGCTGCCTGCTCTGATGGGGCATAGACTCGATCCGGCTTCTGAAACAGCCTACAATCCCTAAGACCCGAACTCTGGCCTGGATCTTAAAGCCCAGCCCGAACTCAGGGTTGCTCCACAACCCCCACCCCCACCCCCAATCCTAGCCCGGGTCTCCCTGCCGCGCGGGAACACCGGCCTCTCCCGCTAAGAGCCCGGGAGAAGGTTGATCATCTTCGCTCCTTTCGTCCTCGGGACCAGGAGCCGGGAAAGCACCGACCGCCTAATGAGAAAGAAACGCAAACTTTGCGCGGCAGCCCCGGGACCCTGCCCTCAGCTCGCTGCTTTTGAGACGCCTAGTCCCTTCTCCTTACGAACTCATCCCCTAGTCTCGAGCAAGGAGGGTTCCCAACTCCCAAGCTTGGGCCCCGGGCCCCTTCGCCTCCCCACACCTCACCAAAGCCCTCCACAATCCGCGGGAAGCCGGTAACCCTAACAAATTCCCGCTTTCCCCAGGGCTTGAGTCCCTGAGTGTGGCCCCTCAGATCCCGGCTGCCCTAACCCACAGCCCGCGGCCCCGGGTCCCCACTGATAGGCTTGCAAAACCTCTCTCGCCCCAGCTCCCCAGGCCCGGCCGACCGCGGCCGCGGCTCCTTGCCTCCAATCACCCGGCCCCAGCCTGAGACTGCTCCCGCTTCCAGCCGCCCGAAGGCAGCCCCAGGCTGGTGCGCGGAACGGGCACCCGCCCGAAGCCGCCCGATGCCGGGAGAAAGCCAGCCTACAGCCGGCCCGCGGAGCGCCCAGCCCAGAGCCGTCGGCGCCCGGCTGCGCGCTCCACCCAGCGCGCGGGACCCTATTCTCGGGGCCCTGGGCGCTCCCGGGGCGCGGCTCCCCGCCCTCTGGGCCACGGCTTCCGGGCCCGTGGCGGTCCGAGCCCGCAGCCCGGCTCCTCGCCCCCGCGGACAATGCGCGCTGGGCGAGGGACCCAAGCGGGCGAGGTGGCGGCGGCGGCGGCGGCGCTGGAGTGCGCCGGACCGGGCCGGGGCGCGGCGGCAGCGCGACTCTCGCCGCCTCCTGCCCGGCCTCGCCGCGGCTCCGCTGCTCTCTCCGCTCTCCGGGCGCTTCCCCCTGCTCCTCTCTGCTCGCTCCCGCCGTCTCTCTCTACTCTCTGCCTCCCTCCTCCCTGCTGCCTCCCTCTCTCTCCTCCCTGCTGCCTCCCTCTCTCCCTCTCTCCTCCTTGCCCTGTCGCAATGAATAATACTCTGGCTTGGGGACCGGAATAAAACACACGCGCTCTGAGGCAGCCGCCCGCAGCAGCAGCCGCCGCCGCCGCGCCGCCTGCAAAAGCGTCTCTGACATGGAAATGAATGACAGCTTACCTGATGCCAATCTTCATCAGACTGACACCGGCGTGACAACACAGCCTATACTTCCCAGCACTGCTCCGGACGTCAGCGGCACAGGGACCCGCCCCCCGGAGCACCCCCCTCCCTCACACACCTCCCCTCTCCCCACTCCCCCTTTCCTCCCCACCCACCCCCACCCCCACCCACTCCCGGCCCTGGCCGCTTCCAAGTCGGAGGAGCCGCTGGAGTGTCTCCCTCTACTGGAGGCTTTTCTAAGGCGCCAGGCGCCGGCCTGCTCCTGCTGACCGGGCGGCAGAAACAGCGCTGGGGACCAGGCTCCAAACGCAAGGGTCCCCTCACTGCAGGAACGCAGCGGACCCCTAAGCTTTGCCGCTCCACCCCACCCCGGTGCCAAACCCTTCTCAACAAACAACTGAGGCAGGGTTTCAAGACACCCCTGTGCTGAGGGGGCAGAGACAAGGTGATATATATTCTGAGGACCCCAAGAGAACTCCCCAGAAATTATGGAACTTAAACCTGGCAAGGAATCCTTTCCCCCACCGCCCACCCCCCATTCCTGCCTGGCTGGCCTCATTTTTATGATTGCATTTGAATAATTCTCATTACCCTGGCCCCAGAAAAGGTGCTCAGATGACACTCTGGTTAGTTATTCCTATTCTCAGGAGCTTTTTCTGCTGTGGGCTTCCTGGGGCGATTAGTTCACAGAGAGGGGGCCAGGGGGAGAGCAAAATGGGGCGGGGGCAGAGGGAGAGATAAAAAGAGGTAGAGACTTTGTCAGTAAATCCCCTTTTGCAAATGGCAGGCAAGCCGGTTCCAGGCTACTGCTATTGTCATTCTAAAAAGTCCTTGGTAAACTCAGTGAGTTTCCAGAGTTCTGGGGGTTGGGAATGCTGTAATATATAAAAGGAGAGACCAGCTGGAATGTTTCAGCCTGGGCCTTGGGGGTGGGAGGGTGGGGGGGTGGGGGTGGCTTCATGTACTTCTGAGAGGAAACTGGCTCCTTACCCAAGTGCCTTCTGCAGACCCATGCGAGCGCGTGTAGTCCTACAGCAAGGACTGCAGCCCTAGCGTGTGCCAGGTATCTGCACACAGCCACCTAGAGGTGCAGGCCCTCTTGCTTCCACATATTGGCACATGCCTTTCGGCATAAATGAACAAGTCTGCTCCCTGCTCACCTGTCTCCGTGGAGGAGCCATTTCAGCCACAGTCCGGTGGCGATTGATCCCCTGACCCCGGATCAGGCAGGGGGCCTGGATAAAGCCTAGACAAAGAGACCTATGTTAGCAGGGAAAGCAGAAGAACGGGAAACCCAGGCGGACCTGTTTTCGGTAAAGAATCTGACCCAAGAAGTTGAAGTCTGCCCCTTAGCTCATTTGGGGGCCCCCAGGTCACACTTCTCATCTGCTTCAGTCCTGCTGGGCAAGGATGGGAGCTATTAGCATTCCATGGCTCCCAGGAGGCCACCGAAACCTGCTTTGTATCACACCCCAGATGGACTAACTACTGTTTGGTCAGATCCTTCCTGTACCCCAAACTCACCCTCCAAAGATGCCTGTGGAAGAAACTCTTCAGCTGAATCCTCTCACCTTCACGTGGAACCTCCAAAGACTTCTCTAGGTGGATTTATGTCACCCTAGCCTCTGATCTGTGGTCAGAGACTCTGGCTGCTATTATATAATCGCTATTATATATTATACATTGTATAATAATATAATAATAATGAATGCACTTGCCCTTTTTATGTAGTACAGAAGCTGCCTGGTTCTCCAACCCAGAGGCTGGAGGTCAGGCTGCGATGAACTCTCAGAGGGAAGCCCTCATCAGATACAGGAGGGGGAGGGGAGATTCATTTACCCCTGCCCAGGACCCCTGGAGGGAGGGCTTTCTCTGTTTCCCAGGGCTCTAGTGAGTTACTATAGCCTGCAGAGTCAGAGGGGAAAATCAGGCTGAATGTAAATACTTAACCCCATCAGAGAGGTGTCAGTGAGCCATAAATAGTACTGCAGGCAAAAGCCATGCATCACTGGCTCACACTTGTCACACCCCTCATTTTCTGGAATCCAGTCTGGTGCCCAACTCTCCTTTAATACAGGAAACCTATTGCCACAAGCCTTTGTTGGAGTCTTGTAAAATACTATGATTTCCACCGGTACCCTATTGGTGCTTTAAAATGTACATTGAACTTTTAAATAAATACATCTTGCTATGATGAATTTTTGTAATTTGCAAAATCTTGAACAGTGATTATCTAAAATGCCACCATCCTTTTTGTATATAATTCAAAACAGATACATCTCCTGCACCCACTGGAAGCTCAGCCAGATGCTTCAATGCTGGGGCTAAAGGGCAGAAGCCAAGAAACGCAAATGACAGCTCTATCCTCAGTGAGCTTTCATTCTAGTTGAGGAAGACAAAGCACCAATATATAAAACATTCAATAACAATCACAGAAGAAATCCAATAGATGACACAACCTAGTATGTCAAATTCCATGAGTACCATATATTAACGATGACTCTGTCAGTGAGTAGAGAAAGGACCAAGCAGAAATTCAGTCTAATCTCTTCAATCTCTTCCCCATCACCCCTCTGAGAATGAGGAAGAGATGGAGAGACATGCATATGTCACAGAAGTCATCAGGATGTCAACATTATAGCCAAACACGTTATAATGACATCCTAGTCATCTTTCCTAAATCTTGGCACTCCTGAGGTTTGGTTCTGTCCCCTCTTACACCACCTGTACTTTATTTGTCTTTAGTATAAATGCCTCAGTCCTGCCCAGTTGTCCCCTCTGAGCTTCACACCTATATAATCAATGACCTAACTGAATACCACCTGTATCACCCTAGGAATAAAAAGTTGACTTGTCCAAGTACCAGTTCCCTTACTCTCAATCGTTTTTAATGAAACTTGATAGATTGTGAGTTCCTTGAGTATGGAGACAATATCTTATTTCATCATAGGATCTCTGAAACTTGATGCAGTGCCTGGTTCAGAAAACGGATGAAGTAAATGCTTGTTGGATTGAACTGAATGGAGCTTAGGTATGGCCTCTTTTCAGGCACAGTCTTATCACCAGTCACCTAGAATTTTTGATGCTTTCCTACCTGGTCTTCTCTGGGTCTCCAATCTTCCTAACTCTGTTCACCACCAAAATGTTCTCCCAAGAACAAAGGTTGGGTCAACCCTCAAAAACCCTCAATGGCTTCCCTTGCCTGGAAGATTTAGCCCAAAAGGTTAATTGGGGACATATAATAAATAGGAGGGCCTTGCATGCTACATTCCTTAGCATGGCCTCAAGTTCCACCCCCTTCTCTGGCCCTAATCTACCTTTCAGGCTAATCAACTGCATCTCTGCCTCCTTCTCCCCCAATCCAGCCATCCAGTGGTCCCAAATGCTGGCCAATGACTTCCTGCATTAGAACCCCCTGGGGGATTTCTTTAGAATTCAGCTTCCCAGGGCCACCCCTAGGGAAAGCAGGCCTGGAGAAGGGCCTCCTCAAGTAAGAGGCCTGGGTACTTGGGATCCAGCCACCCCAGAAATACTCACGGATCCTACTACCCACCCGGCACTCTCAAACCGTCCTGCACTTGCTCCAGCCTTTCCTTCAGCCTCCATGTTTGGTTACCTCTTTCCTGACCTTCCAAAATTCTGCCTGCTTTTAAGGCTTCACTGCAACGTCACCTCATCTCAAAGCTTCTTGGACTCCACAAGCTTTGGTGTCACACAGAGCTGGCTCAAATCTTCACTCTATCACAAAATAACCTAGATTCTGGGATGTTACTGGCACTCTCCAGGTCTCAGTTTCCTAATTTGTGAAATGAGGATGATAATAGTATCCAACTTGTGGGACCGTGGGGATTAAATAAGATAATAAATGTCCCTGGCGCAGGGGAGGCTATCTAATAAAAGGTTAGATTCAATAGCGTACACCCAGGGCTTCCCCAGCGCTGCCTGTGCCTTTATGGGGCACTTCTCTAACTGGCCTGAAGAAGGGACATATTGTTTACTGATGATGCTGTGACAGGCCCTGAGAACTGTAAGCACAGATAAATAATAGATGCAAGGAAAAAGAGGAAGGGGGCTGGCCACCCTCTTTCTAAGCCCTTCCCCTCTCACCTGGCCCTGGGGCCAGGTGGGCCTGGGATGCACAGGAGAGGCAGGGCCAGCGAGGAGGATTCTGGTCCTGATTTAATGCATAAGAGGGCATCCCTTGGAGAAAGGGGGAGGGAGGGCCTGTGCAGTGTGAAAACTCAGACGCCATAAATCCTCAAAAGGTGGGGCTCTGCAGTTACGCACTAAGCCAGAAGCAGGAATGTCTAGGCCTTTTGCCCATCTCCGATTCATTTTTTTGTGTGTGTGACCCCAAGAAAGCCTCTCTGCTCACCCGTTCCACTCCCACCCTCTGATACATGGGGGATGAAGCCCGTCCTCTGGGCACACGCTAGGCAATTAATTGGGTCATGTCTCCAACCTGCTCCTTTAATATAGGAGCAATAAAATCCCCAAAGCTTTTCAAAATACCCATCTTTCCTATGATGCTGATAGACTAATGGAAATCCCTGCCAGCCCTGTCTCCTCCCCAGCCTCACTCCTCACGCCTCCCTTGCACCTCCTCACCACACACAGACAAATACGCAGGCCTCAGGCAGGAGCTGCCCCTACCTTCCAGCCCTCACCCCCTTGCAGCTCAGCGCTAGACAAGCAGCTCTGCAGAAAGCAGGGCCCTCCCCCGGAGAAGGCAGGCAAGGAAGAGAAGAGTTTTCAGTGATTCTGCAGTTTGTTCCAGGTTCCAGCAAGGGGTGGGAAGTTTCACAGCCAGTGTGAAAGAGCTGAGAAAAAGAGAGAGAGGAGGACAAAGAATACTTAGTCTATATTTAGCAAGAGAAGAGAAAATGCCTCTGATGGTTTCCAAAAAGAGCCACTTCTGGGAAATGGCATCCCAAAGGGTTTGGCCACAAAAAACTTGAGAAAGGACCTGAGCTGTCCAGAACAGTAGCCAGTAGTCAGACATAGCTACTGAGCACCAGAAACGTGGCCCATTCAAATAGAGCTGTGCTGTAGGTATAAGATATTCAACAGATTTAGAAAATTTAGTATGTATATAAAAAAAGGAATGCCACCTATTTCATTAATAATTATTTCATATGGATTACATGTCAAAGTAAGACTATTTTGGATACATGGCATTAAATAAAAATTTTAAGATTAATTTTACCTGTTTCTTACACTTTTTTTTTTTTTTTAAATGGAGCTACTAGATAATTTAAAGGGACTAAAGTGACTTGCATTCTGTTTTACTTGAAGTCTCTCTTCCAGGCTTCATTTTTGTCCTGGTGTAAGCTACATTTGGCTGCCAAAACCTGTATCGTTTATCGTGTTTGACTCCGGCTCACCAGCTCTTCCATCTATTCTCCTTCCCGCCAACCCCACACAGGATGAGCAGAGGAGAGGTCCATTAGGGCATGTGGTGTCTCCATCAGACTGCAGAGGTGGCTAAGAAACTCCTGGTTAATTCCCAAACCCCCGAACCCCCACGGTCCTTTTCAACATCCTCCTCACTGTTACTGTTGTCATCCTTGCTATCAGCGGTGGCCCTATCCCCATTCTTACTTACCATTGCCACCTCTCACGCCCATACCTTCTGCTCAACGGGAGATCATCCCAGCTTCCCAGGGACAAACCCTATCAGCACTTGCTGACTTTGATGCTGCATCCAACTTCCAAGGCCTCCTGAGCTGCAGGTTTTGCACGGCTGGGCTGTCATCTCCATTCCAGTAGCTGGGGCCACAGGAGCCAGACCGTAGGGCCTGGGGACTCAAGCAACAGTCCCTTTAAATTATCCAGCAGCTGGTCCCCTCTTAACCTGTTGTAGGGGGCAGAGGAAAAGGAGTGACCAAATGAAGGAGCCAGATATCCCAGCTCACTCGGCATGGAGAGCATGGTTTGCTTAGCAAGCAAAACAAAATAACAGCAGCAATAATTAATACCAGCTAATATGCGTTGATTATCTACTCTGTGCCAGACACTGTGCTAAGTGCTTAACATGCATTGCCTCATGGAATCTTCACAGCATCCCTGTGAAGAGAGTGCTATTTTTAGGGAGCAAGCTTAGCTAAGTGGAGTCGCTTGCCCACAGGTATGAACTCAGGCAGGCTGCTTCCAGAGCCTGCACGCCAAACCACTGTTCGATGTGGCTTCTTCATAAAGCACAAACCTGTACCCCTTTTCCCCCCAATACTGCCTCGTTCATTGGCCACTCATTCAGCAGGCTGACACTGATGGGCACTACAAAATGCACCAGCTCAGTGGTTCCCAGTCAGCATCTAGGCTTTCCAGGCCCATGGCAAGCCCTTGGACTGCAAAGATGAATAAACCACAATCCTTGACCTCAGGGAGACCTTGCTGGTTTTCAAGAACCAGGAGAGATGAGATGTGGGAAAGCCTACCTCTGCTTTCAGATCCCACTCCCATTTTATAGACAGAGAAACTGAGGCCCAGGAGGGGGGACAAGGAAGGGGTGAGCTTCAAATCCCTCCCTGCCTTAATGGGGCAAGTAAGAGTCATCTGGACTCTCTAATCCCAAACCAGGGCTTGTCTTCCAGACCCACCCATCCCCTGGAGATTTTGCAAACTTGGCTGCATGGATCCTCCTGATGAACTCTGTGCACTGGGTTGAACAGTGGTGTCCCCCCAAAATTCATGTCCACCCAGAACCTTGGAATGTGAACTTATTTGGAAATAGGGCCTTTGCAGATATACTTAGTTAAATTAAAATGAGGTCATACTAGAATGGGGGGAGGGGCTAATGCAATGAGTAGTATCCTTATTAAGAAGAGAAAACAGAGACACAGACACACAGAGGGAGAAGGTCACATGAGGAGAGACAGAAGGGAGTGATGCCTTTACAAACCAAGGAACCCCAAGGATTGCCAGTAACCACCAAGCAAGGAAGAGGCAAGAAAGGATCCTCCTCTAAAGCCTTCAGAGAGAGCACCACCCTGCTGACACCTTGATTTCGGACTTTTGGTCTCCAGGACACTGAGACAATACATTTCTGTTGTTTTAAGCCCCTACACCAGTTTGTGTACTTTGTTACAGCAGCCCTAGAAAACTGAGCCACTCAGTACACCTCTTTTTGCCCTCACCCTCACTGGCTCTTGTCACAATGTACAGTGGTCATGTCCATACTTCAGTCAAAATTCATCCACTTCAGAAACTCTACTTAATCCAGGACACCCAAGTCCTGTCTCCTTCTGAATTTATGGGCTCGCATTTCCACTAGAGTAGCATGCACCCAGTACATGGCTTTGTACGTGTTCTTAAATTTCAAATATGTGTGTTAGCACCCCAGCTAGTTCAGAACGTCTTAAAGGCAAGAGCTAAGCACTTCTTTTGTCTCTTACCTTCTCCTTCCCAAACTCTCAGGATTTGTTAGCAATCTCAGCCTGCTTGAATTCCCTGATAAATGCTGATGGCTTGACCCATTTTGCCCAAGCAACGGTGTGTGTGTGTGCATGCACATGTGTGCATGGGTCTGGGATTCAGGGTGTATAGTGAATCAGTATGGACAGCAGAGGTGTTTGTGCATACAAGTGTCAGTGCAAGCATATACACTTGTCTGTGTGAGTGAATTCTCCAGCTTTTATGGTTGTGGAAACTTAGACACACACCAGCACAATCCGTCAACTTTCAGACGTTATCTCTCATGATAATTTCCTGCCAAATCTTTGAGTTGCAATTAAGAAAGCAGATAATTTGAAACATTTTCCTCCGCATGTTGAGATGGATTATAATCCTAATTTGATAAAGACTCTTAATGACTCATTAGCCACCCTTGGCTTCTCCTCAGGTCAGCCAACTTCCCGAGCGCTGGGAGGCAGCTGGCAACCGAAAGCCAGCAGTGCTCAGGTCATTAGATATTATTGCTTCAGCAGCACTAAAACAAAAAGACACAAGAAAGCCACAACTGCCACCCCGGCCCTGGATTTCTCCTTTTTTTCAGCTCCTAGATTTGGGCATCGATTTTCTTTTCCTGGCTTTGAACAAAGCCTCTAATTTTCTGACAACTGAAACGCTCCTGCCAGGGTCTTTGCACCCAACCAGGCATGGTCCACATAGTGCGTCATAGCCTTTCCTTTGCAAAGGTAGGGATTATGAGAGTCGCTGTTCTCAAATCTCTCGGCCCCATCCCCACCGTAGTTTGATTCCTAGAGGGCCCTAAGTGGTAGGGATTTCTAGGGGCAATGACTACATTAAGTTGTTCACAGATGATACCACCTAATAGCCCCTTCTGCTTTGGGTGAGCGAAGGTCAGAAAGTACAGAGGTTCTTCAGGGCTCAGCCCACCCACCCCTTCCCTCCTAGCAGAGGGACACCTCTTCCAGCCCCAGGTCAAAGTCATGGCTTCCCCTGGGTCATCCACTCTGGAATGAAGAGGCCTGATTCTCAGGAAGTTCTTGCAAATTGCATGGCCTCCCATAGACATGTGTGCTCCAGCATACATGCACACACATGCACTCATCATGTGTGAACATGCAGAACACACATGGTCACACGAGCACAGATTCAGGGGGCATATTTTGTAAGGACTTCTCCAAATGGTCCTTGGCCCTGAGATCAGGTACAGAAGTAAGGAGGTAAGGGAGGTTTAGTAGATCCACAAACATATACCTTGTCGCAAACCCACTATCTGCCAGACACTGTGCCAGACGCTGGGACACGGTGATGCTCAAATCAGGACGGGTGAGCTGGTGGGGATCAGATATGGTTGGAACCTGTGGTTGCTGCATTCTGAGTTGGAGCAGGGGTGGGAATGAGGGGTGGCATTCCCAGTCGGGACCAGCCTTCTGAGCTCTGTCCGTCCGCCCCCGCCCCATGTGTGCTCCCACCCGTGTCCCAGGCTCCATCTCTGCTGTCACAGAGTAGGCTCGGGAGGAGATAAAAAGCCTCCACCACCCCCTCCCCCTATGCATTCAATCAATGTGACAAATGCTCTCTGGGCAGGACCCCTGAGGCTGTCTTCTCTGCCACCCACCCCTCCTTCCTTCCCAATGAGTCCAGGGAGAGCTGAGCAGAGGGGTGATGGATCGGCCTGTCTCATTGTTCCAGACTCAGAATCCAACAGGGGCCTGGAAGAGCTGTATAAATCAGAGCCTGGGCTGGGCTCGCACCGGCGCGCTGACTCTACAAGAGCGATGGAAGGCAAGGGACCATAAAACTGTCTGTGGGCTAAGTTGTTTCATTTCAAGTCAGGACCAGGGAGAGAAAATGTTTGGTTCTTGAGAGACAGACTCATTTGAATTCGATGAAGAAGCTGTGGCAGTCTGTGCGTTTGGATGTTGGGGTGGGGGGCAGGCGGGGAGGGGCTGGTCTCACTTACAGGAGGACGGTGGGTGATTGCCCCACATCTCTGGGTGTCCACTCATTCTGGCCGTTCAAGAGGGGTGGGGAGTGCTCACAGCCCAAACCTTGAGAATGTTTGGAAAAATTATCCTCTAGTAAGGAGAGAAGATTCTTACCCCAGATGGCTGATAAGCTATAATTTTCCCTTCTCTCAGGTGGGAACAGCTGGGGAAAAAGGCAACGCTGGGCATGGTTCTAGCCATCAAAGTGTGATCAGGTATAGGGATGAGCCATTCCCATTTCATTTACTCAAATATTTTGAGCACCATCTGGCCCAGAGATGTGGCCATCTGGCCCTGCTCTCAAGGAGCTGACCGTCTAGTGGAGAGAGACAGAGAGGTCAACTCATAAATCAGTACTGTGTGACTCATTATCCTTTATCTCAGACTCCTTTATCACAGCGCCCGGGACAAATCGCTGAGCTTATTGGTTTGCTTGTCTTTCTCCCCTCATTAGACTGGAAGCTCCTTAAAGGAAGAAAGGAAAGGGAACCAACATTTGTTGAGCTCCTAGATACCTTATAGTACAGCCATTTCATCTCCACCATAATGCTTCATAGTAGATTTTATTATCCCCATTTTACAGATGAGAGGTTTGAGGCTTAGTGGTTACGTCACTGGCCCTAAACCAAACTTAGTACTTGGGAGAGCTGGGACTCAACCCAAGGTTGTGTGGCCCCAAAGCTCATGCTTGTTCCCCCACATTTCTCGGGCTCTCTCATATTTCCGTCATCAGCACCTGACTCAGTGCCCGTCTCAGGAAGCTACTGACTGTAGAAGGTAGGGAGAGGGCAGAGAGGAGGGTGTGAATAACGCTGGTGGGCAGGTCAGGGAAGGCTTTGCATCCTGGACAGTTTTTTTATTTAATTCAATTTTATTGAGATATATTCACATACCATACAATCATCCAAAGCGTACAATCAGCTGTTCACAGCACCGTCATATAGTTGTGCATTCATCACTCCAATCTATTTTTGAACATTTTCCTTGTAACAGAAAATGTAAAAATAAGAATAAAAAATAAAACACCCAAATCATCCCCCACTACCACCCTATTTTTCATTTAGATTTTTGTCCTCATTTTTCTACTCATCCATCTATACACAAGGTTTTCACAATCACATTGTCACCCCTTGTAATCTACATTATTATATAATCATCTTCAGGAGTCCAGACTACTGGGTTGGAGTTTGGTGGTTTCAGGTATTTACTTCTAGCTATTCCAATACATTAAAACCTAAAAAGGGTTATCTATATAGTGCATAAGAATGTCCACCAGAGTGACCTCTCGACTCCATTTGAAATCTCTCAGCCACCGAAGGTTTATTGCGTTTCATTTTGCATCCCCCTTTTGGTCAAGAAGATATTCTCAATCCCACGATGCTGGGTCCAGATTCATCCCTGGGAGTCAGATCTTGTGTTATCAGGGAGATTTTACACCCCTGGGAGTCAGGTCCCACGTAGCGGGGAGGGCAGTGAGATCACCTGCCAAGTTGGCTTAGAGAGAGAGAGAGGGCCACATCTGAGTGACAAAGAGGCACTCAGGGGGAGACTCTTAAGCACAATTATAAGCAGGTTTAGCCTCTCTTTTGCAGTGGTGAGCTTCATAAGGGCAAGTCCCGTGATCGAAGGCTCGGCACATCAAACCGCCAGTCCTCAGTGTTTGCGAGAACATCAGCAACAATCCAGGCAAGGAAGCCCAACGCCTCTGCATTTTCCCCCAACTCCTCATGAGGGCTCCGCATATATATTTTTATTCTCTGTCCAAATTAATTTGGGATGTGCCACTATTTCACACTAACCTATGCAAACCTACTGGGTCTCACTTTCTATTAAAATTTCCATCTAGTTATGGTGTTTGAACAAACTCTATGAGTTAAATTGTTTAGGAAATATAGGTCTTGCACCAACTAAACATCTCTTCCCTTGGTCTCACATGGAATTTAAAGTTTTAAAACACAGTCAGTATTGCCTGGACAGTTTTAAAGAATGAATGGAGGTTACCAAAATGACAAGGGGTGTGAAGTCAAACAAGGTGGAAACGGTATGTCCAAAACAACATGGAAGCATGAAATGGCATCATGTGCATTATCAGCTACTCAAAAGCTCCTTGCTCCACCCATGACCTCCCCTACCCAGATCCATTCCAGTCCTAAGAGACAGGAGCTCTGTAATCGGTTAAGAACCAATGGACAGCAGTGACACCAAGGGGCCTTCATTTGATGGACTGGAGTGTTTTGTTGCATTGTCATTATTGTTATTTTTCCTGGGACTAGACTATAAGTTCCATAAGGTTGGGAACCAGTCTGCTTTGCTCATAAATATAATCCCAACACCTCAAGCATTGCCTGGCTAATTTTGGAATGATTGAATGAAGTGGACCAAAAGTGTGTGTGGGGGGTGTCTCTGCATCTCTGCCCTCTCATGTACAGGCTGGTATAATTTGCTCAGACTGGGAGCCCAAGGAAAGCCATTGGAAGGCCAGACAGGCCCCAGGGTGGGGCCAGAGGAGACGAAGCCCAGAAGGTTTGAGTGGTTGGCCTAGGCCAGCTCTGTCTTCTCTGTCTTCTCTGCTTCCTCCTCTCCAGTTCAGGGGCCCAGAGCAGGATGTAAGCTCAAGGGAAGGGGACCAAGGAGCAGATCCTAGGCCTGCCTCCTAGTCCTCACCTTATGCTAAAGGGACAAGAGTACTTGTAGGGCAGAAGCCCAATATTTAAGGAACAGCATGAAGAAGAATAATCTGCAAAGGACACTGAGGAGTGTCCAGAGAGCTGTGAGACCTGGACTGACACCCAGCCTCCCATCCAGCTTCTCCCCCAGAGATGCCTGTGAACATCCCCTCTAGAAACTACAAAGGTCTTAACCAAGGACAACAAGAATGAAAGAGGAAAGATCAATGCAGTAGAGAGTTCTACAGTTGTTTTCCACAGAATGCAGAGAGAAGAGTAGTAACTGGCTCGGCAGAGAGAGGAGGTCATAAACTAAGGGCCTGTGGTGGGCAGTAGGGTCAAGCCGACCAGTTCACGCTGCAGAACCCTGAGAGGTTCAGCCCTCAGAGGCGCCAAGCACTGTGGAACTTTGTCAGGCACCTGGTTGGACAGGGGGCATCAGTGGAAAGTCTGTTTATAGAAGAGGTCCCCAAGCTCCCCACTCAGCCAATCAGCCACTATCCTCTATGCCCCAGGAAATGAGAGATTGTTTTTTCTTTAAATAAACTGAATAACAACAATATTGGACTTGAGGGCACCGAGTATGGTGGAGGGTGAAGAGAATTAAAGAGGGGTCTGTATGCTGAACTGTGAAACCTTCAGCCCTTTCTCTGACCTTGCTAGCAACTACCCCATATCACCAACCCTAGCCAGTAGGTTGGAACATTCTTCTTTGAAGAACTGAGCAGCCACAGAGAGAACTCCAGTTACTGCTATCTGAGGGTTCCTCAATAAAAAGGTTGCTTTGCCACCCCATTATCCTAGTGATGCTCACCAGTGAATAAGCCCTAAATAAGCCCTGCACACTTACATACAGAGCTCAAGAATAAACAGACAAGAATCACCAGACATTTAAAGAAAGCCTCATGCATGAGACAGAGAGACTGAAATAAACAGGAAAAAAAGAGCTCTGGGGAAATAGAGATTTTGCAAGGAACAAAAAGTTCAAAAAGAGCAAAAACACTTCAAAAAAATAAGAAGAGAGATTATGTTTATGAAACAGGAAGAGATTACAACGAAAAAGGGAAAAAGTAAATATAAAGAGTTCTTTGAAATTAAAAATATAATAACTGAATTTTTTTCAAAAAGTCTATATAAGTGAACTTGCTGCCCTCCCCCCTACGTGGGACCCGACTCCCAGGGGTGTAAATCTCCCTGGCAATGCAGAATATGACTCCCGGGGATGAATCTGGACCCAGCATTGTGGGACTGAGACTATCTTCTTGACCAAAAGGGGGATGCAAAATGAGACGAAATAGTTTCAGTGGCTGAGAGACTTCAAACGGAGTCGAGAGGTCACTCTGGTGGACACTCTTATGCACTATATAGATAACACGTCTTAGGCTTTAATGTATTGGAATAGCTAGAAGTAAATACCTGAAACTACCAAACTCCAACCCAGCAGTGTGGACTCCTGAAGACAATTATATAATAACGTAGATTACAAGGGGTGACAGTGTGATTGTGAAGACCTTGTGGATCACAATCCCTTTATCTAGTGTATGGATGAGTGGAGGAATGGGGATAAAAACTAAAGGACAAATGGTGTGGAATGGGGGGGGATGATTTGTGTGTTCTTTTTTCACTTTTATTTTTTATTCTTGTTCTGGTTCTTTCTGATGTAAGGAAAATGTTCAGAGATAGATTGAAGTGATGAATGCATAACTATGTTATCATACTGTGGACAGTTGATTGTATACCATGGATGAGTGTATGGTGTGTGAATGTATTTCAATAAAACTGAATTTAATAAAAAAAAAAGTCTATATATGGTTTAGAAGATAAACATGAGGAAATCTGCCAAAGATTGAAGGAAAAAAAACTATTTGCCCTGATGTACAGAGTGGATTTATGAAGAGAACCCAAAGACAAAATGTATTAAATAAATCAATAGTGATGTATTTAAAAAAAAAAAATGAAGCAAAAAGAAAAATAAATGGAAAATATGTGAGAAATAAAGGACAGTAGTCTCCTGATTAGCCAGCACAAAGAATGAAAAACAAACAAACCCCAAGGCCCACCACCACCACCACCACCATTATCATGATATTTTAGAATGTGAGTGATAAATAAATAAAAAGAAAAAAAGGCCTTTCCAAAGGCAGGGAAAAAAACAGGCAAAAGAATCAAGAATAAGAATGGCATCCACCATTTTCAAAGCAACAGCAGATTTTAGAAGCTAGCAGAGGAATGCCTTCTATATTCGCAGACAAAATATTTTTCAAGCTAGAATTTATACCCAGATAAATTATCAATCACTTATCAGAGGACTATGGAGATGTTTTTAGATATTAAAGGAAATCATCTCCCAGGCACGCTTTCTTAGGAAGTTTCTGGAAAGCAGAGTTTAGCAAAGTTAGCTACTAGTCCAAGAAAGAAGATATAGAATTCAAGAAATAGGGGATCCAACACAGGAAAATAGTAAAGGAAGTATTTTAAATGGTACTAAAGGGAAGCCTCAGGAAGACAGCTATGCAGCCTTCTTATAGACCAACCAATGCAGATTGGAGCAGAAAAACAGAATGCTCTTGGAGGGATAGCTACAGATAAAAAAAGAACAGATGGGCTTGAATGCGTGGAAAATACTATCGACAGGTAGGTAACAAAGTTGTTGAAGCATTTGAAAAAAAAATTAATTATAAGTACATTTGGAAACAAAGTCAATTTAAAAATGGAGGCAATTATTAACTCCAGGAAAAATAAAGGGTTGTACAAAAAAGAACACATGGTCACAATGCACACCTTGGCTCGGTACTAAATATTATTTGCATAGTCATTAATATATAAACACTGAATATTAACTTAACAAAAAATTGAGTTTTTATTGGAGAGATGGGAGGAGGGGAAGTGCACGGGATAGAGTTGTGGAAGAAAGGCGTGAGAGAACCAAATCCTCATTTATCATGGCAGGGAATCAATATACAATTTTTAGAGTTGATAAGAAATAGCACAATAAGCATATCATTTAGAAACAGCAATGTATGCAAAAGAGAAATAAGCTATAAGATTTGAGCATGGTTTCCTCTGGGGAATAAGACTTGGGAGTGTGGAGGAGTGAGGCAAGGCAATTGTTGATTTCTAAACTATGTATATGCATTCTTCAATTAAAATCAAACTTAAACTTTTGAAAAAAAGTCCTATGACTCACCCACAGTCCAGCTTAGTTTTTCAGGATTTGAAATGAGATAAATTTTGGGGACCCAAATCAGATCAAAATAAATGATGTGTCTTTGTTTAAGTGTCTACATGCACCCCTTGGGGACCTGACACTATGTTTGGTGGCCAGTAGTTTTAATAGATGAAGAAATCTTATCCTGGCCCACAGTTGTGGACATTACAGGCAATTTCAAAACATTGCACAATATTTCATGGCTCATCGTCTGCGCATGCTGGTCTGATTAGAACGCCTCAGTAAACAAATCTCCCAACTCTGCAAATTTGGAAAATCTCCCTTCAACCTTTAAAACTCTTCTAAGTTATCACCTCTTCTAGAAAGACTTCCCTGATGTATCCTCTTCAGAGCTCATTGTATCCTCCTTTGGCCTACTTCTGAATCTTCTATGTGTACATCTAGCAAAGCATCCATCACACTGTGTTTCAGTTGTAAATAGACTGTCTCTCCAACTATTCTGTGGTCCTCTTGATAGTCACCAGCTGATGCCAGTTGTGCTGCATAATAAACAACCACAATCTCAGTGGCTCACCACACAAAAGTTTATTTCCCTTCGTGCTGCACATTGGCTGTGACTCTGGCTTCACTCCATGTCCTCTCTACAGCGTGGGACCAGGCTAGAGGCATGGCCCTACTCTGGGACATGCCATGCTCCTGGCAGGTAGAAAAGAGAAAATGTGGGTGGCACCACAAAATGACCCTGAAAGCCTCTGCTCAGAAGTGACATGTGTCACTCCTGCTAAAATTTCATTGGCCAAAGCAAGTCACATGACCAAATCTGATGCCACTGTCACAGATAAGCCTAGTCCTTTCACAGAGACAGGCAGTAAATAATTAGATACCATGATATAATCTACTACATTCTCCTTGGTGGCAGAGTCCACACCTTATGTTTGTATCCCGGACCTGACACAATACTTGACAGAGTAGGTACCAGCACATGTTCCTTGAACTGAGTTATCAAATAACATCTTACCAAATCTACAGACATGAGAACAGAAGGAGATTTGAAAAAGAGTCTGATACACAGATGGGAGGGAATCCACAACAAGCTCATGGTATATGGAATAGCCCTGGGCTTTTCAATAGGCCTGAGCTCTAGTTCAGTCTCTGCAAGTAGTTCCCCCTCTGGGCTCATCTTTAAAATGAAGGGGATAAACCAACACATCAATAATACAACAAAGACCTCGATGATCTCTATGGCCTCTCTATTGCTAGCCCTTAGGAGTCTACAATCCATTATGCCAAGAGCAAGCGAACACATGAGGTCACAGCGGAGGATGAAAACTTTCCAACACTGTGGCAAGACATCCTTGGTGGAAGCAAATCAAGTCAAGCAGCCCTGTGGAGGGGGCAAGATTCCCCACATAGAAGCACTCTCAGAAATTTTAGCGGTAACTTCACCAGGGATGTCATCACCTAAAGACAGTTCACCCATTGGCTCAGTTCACCCTGCTACCCTCCTGGCATGTTGGCGCTGATGCACAGCTTCTATCAGTCACGGCATTGCACTCTAACATTGGAAGAAAAATAAGCCCCAACGTCACTTCCTGAGATAACATGAATTTCTAAAAACCAAAAATTCATCCATGTCAACAAAAGAAAATAAAACTATACTGCAAAAAGGGGTGTTTCAATAAAAATGTTAAGTGGCACATGTTCTTTTTGAAACCATTTTCTGTTTTAAGCAAAGTGTTCTAGACAGAGGGATTTCCAGTTGCACAAAATGTACTTATCATGACATTTCAGACAGGTAAGTACACATCTGAAAGCATCAACAGTCAGTTCAGGGTCACAAAACAGAAAGCATCGCATCAGTTGAATGGTCTCACACATGGTAGGAGCCTGGTGTTTGTTGAAAGAACAAATACCTGTCTTGGCTGGACTTCTTGGGTCCTGAAGCTCTCCATCCCCCCTGCTCACTTCTTGGGCATTGAAGTTATCACTCCAATCACATTATCCTTATTTCCCTGTATCTGAGCCTGGCCTTTACTATTTAAATCTTTCAAGGTAAAAATAAAACACACAAATCTAAAAAAGGTTGAGAAGCCCTGTGGCTAATGGCCTGATGGAGTAAGAGAATTATTAAACAGGTGGCTCCATCTTCATCCCAGAAAGTTAAAGCTGGAATGACCCTGTTTGGTTAGAGCAATGCAGTCTGTTTTTGTTGTTTTTTTTTTATTTCAGTTTTATTGAGATATATTCACATACCATACAATCATCCATGGTGTACAATCAGCTGTTCACAGTACCATCATATAGTTGTATATTCATCACCCCAATCAATTTTTGAACATTTTCCTTACCCCAAAAAGAATAAAAATAAGAATAAAAATAAAAGCAAACAAGAACACTCAAAGTATTCCATTCCCCCCAATCCCACCCTATTTTTCATTTAGTTTTTGTCCCCATTTTTCCACTCATCTGTCTATATGCTGGACAAAGGGAGTGTGAGCCACAAGATTTCCATAATCGCACGGTCACACAATAGAGCAATGTGCTCTTAAGTGTCCATTATGTGAATTGGAATAGCTAGCAATAAATACCTGAAACTATCAAACTACAACTCAGATCCCTTGAATCCTGAAGACGATTGTATAAAAACGTAGCTAATGACAGGTAACAATGTGATAGGGAAAGCCATATGCACCAGACTCCCCTTTATCCAGTGTATGGATGGATGAGTAGAAAAATGGGGGCAAAAAAAAATGGCACCCAATGTTCTTTTCTACTTTAATTGTTCTTTTTCACTTTAATTTTTATTCCTATTATTTTTGTGTGCTTGGTAATCAAAATGTTCGAAAATTAATTTTGGTGATGGGTGCACAACTACATAATGGTACTGTGAACAATTGAATGTACGCTTTGTATGACTGCACGGTATGTGAATACATCTCAACGAAATTGAATGTAAAAAAAACGTGTCCATTATGGATGCCAGGCAGGTGCCCATCAACTATCAGACAATAACAGCAACATGTACATAGCACTTACGATACGCCCAACTGTTCCGGGTGCTCTATATATTGACTCTCCTATCACGGCAACCCTATGAAACAGGTACGCTATACTCTCCATCCTACTGATAGGGAACCAAGGAGCAGAAAGGTCGATTAATCTGTCCAAGGTCACAGAAGTAGGTGGCAGGGCTGGCCTTTGAACCCAGGCCATCTGGCTCTAGCATGCGTGCCAATGTCGCCTCTACATTTTACTGTCCACGCAGGCAGCATGCTGCCAAACGAGTGGGATTTATTCCTGGACATAGATGTAGCCTAAACCCCATAGCATATTATAACCCCCTCACCCTCACACTCCCAGCTTTAGGACATGTCATGGATTGAATTGTGTCAAAACACATTTTCAAGTCCTAATCTCCTGTTCCACAAACATGGCCCCATTATAAATAGGATCTTTGAAGATGTTATTAGTTAAGATGAAGCCAAACTGGGTTAGGGCGGGCCCTAAATCCGGTATGACTGGTGGACTTTTAAGTAGAAGATATTTGGACACAGTCAGCATGAGGGACAGAGAGAGAGCTGAACTCTGCCACTACACGCTAAGGGACGCTGTGGGTTGCCAGCCACCCGCCAGAAGTCAGGAGGGGGACACGGAACAGATTCTCTCCTTTAAGAGGGATCATGGCTCTGCCAACACACTGATTTCAGACTTCTAGGCTGCAGAACCATGAGACACAATAAATTTCCATTGTTTAAGCCAACTAGCCTCTGGTTCTTTGTTACAGTACAGCAGCCCTGGCACTCTAAGACAAGACACAAAGCCCATTCCCACCCTGTCCCTGCACAAGCCCAGGAGACTTAATTGTGAGTGCCTGAGGGTGATGAGGGTGACCTTGACTCCCTCAAATACCAGAAAGGGTGATTGTTTTTTAGATGGAAGCCCCTCTATCTTCATCCTCATCCACCTGTAGTTTTCTGAACTCCTTACCTTCTTTGTCTTGGGGTATAAGAAAAGGCAACCAATCACCAGGATGGCAAGATCCAGTTTCTAGTGGCTGCAGCTCTGCAGTGGCTTTTTCCTGTAAAGACCAATCAATATGCGCCCCCCCCCCCCAGCCCCCAGCCCCACTCTCCCCTCTCCTCGCCCTAGCACTGCTATCGATTACAGTAGAGCTGGGAGTAAGTGCCAAAATATATCAATCCATCACCAAGGTGGCAACGAGACTTTATGAAAATCATTACACCCTCTTGTGTTCTCCTGCCTGCCCCAGCTTCCTTGGCCCAGTGGCCATTTCCTTT
Source organism: Choloepus didactylus (assembly GCF_015220235.1). Taxonomy (NCBI): domain Eukaryota; kingdom Metazoa; phylum Chordata; class Mammalia; order Pilosa; family Megalonychidae; genus Choloepus; species Choloepus didactylus. The sequence goes on along the minus strand of NC_051312.1, from coordinate 144,871,712 downwards.
GGAAGATTTCCAAGAACTTTGCAGACATGATCTGATGGCTGGTGGAATTTCCTCTATTGGGGGAAAATTTAGACTCAGAGAAGGAGCAAGAACAAGTCCCACAGTGAGAAGATGGAAACCAGGTGTGTGAAAATATGTGCATGTGTCTGTGTGGGGATGTGTGTGAAAATACGCAAGTAGGGGATATTCGTTTAAAGAAAAACTTAGAACTTAGTCACATTTCAGAGACATTTTGTAATTATCACTGACATTTTTACAAATCAATTCCTTCTGGTTGCTTCACGTCCTTCACTAAGTGGTTTAATTGTGAAATTTCACTTCATAATTGGCTTCATTTTAATGCAGAAAGAGGTAGGATTGCATAAGCAAATGACAAACTGTTAAAGAAACCCACTAGCCAAGAAGGAGGAATCCGAAGAGCCACATGCCTGGATAGCCGGCTTGGAATCCGAACTCGCAGAAAGGAAGTTCAAGCCCCAACCCAGACAGCAGGGCTGGAGGAAAAGCATTTCAAGTGCTTTATACGCATCACTAGGAGGAGAGAATCCCGTGAGTGAGGGAGTGTTTTTGCTTGTCATTGGAATACCCAAACCTTTTCTTTGCAAGGAAACTCTGGGCAACGGTTTCAAAAGAATTATCTGTTTACACAGCTATTCAACAACTCTTTATTTTTCTTTTCCAAGTCAAAAGAGCGCTGGACTCAGAATAGGCAGTTATAGAGGGAGTATGGAGACAGTCTGACTTTAATCCTCATTTTGCCACTAATCAGCAAGTATCCCTGTGCCTCGGTTTCCTCTCCTGGAAAATGAGGAATCTAAACTAGTTCAAACCTGAATGCCTGTGTTTCTAAAACCTCTGCGATCATCACAAGTAACTGACAAACGTATTCATTCATTCATGCACTCAACAAATGTTTATTGAGCCCTTGCTATGAGCAGGCACTATTAAAATTAGAGAGGACCACAAGGAGATGGGGTGAGGGCTCCAAGCTGATAAACACGTAAATGAATCATAGGCAAAGCCCTGCCTTCATGGAGCTTCGAGTCTCATGAGAAGAGATGGGTAATTCTAAACACAATGACAATAATGTTGTGATATGTGATAGAATAGGGAACAGCACATGCTACCAAAGCACCAATTAGGGGCCAACTTGTCCCTGAAGATCTCAAAGGCAAAGAGGCTGCCGTATCTTTTGAAACTTTGGGCTCACCAGATTGAGTCCTCTGATTCTGCTGACAAAATGCCACACTTGGGTTCTGCAATGCAGAGAAGTAGCCAGTTTCTCTTGCCACCTGACCAGCTAAATCTTTCTTCTGGAGGCCCGCGTAGGATCCTTGTGGAAATACTTTGCTTTTTCATCAATAAGCGCCCTCTTTGCTTTTCAAAGCATCTTCCCAGGCAGTCTCTTCGTCAGGTGCTTGCCATCAGTTCTGGGGAATCCCTGTGCTTTTTGTTAATAATCGCTAGTGCTTGTTGAGTTAGCTAATGCCAACCATGTAGCAAGCATTGTTTTGAGAGCTTTGTATTAACTCTTTCAGCCTCATGACAACCTTGGGAAGTAAATTCTATTAACTCCATTTTAGGGATGAGGAAACTGAAACACAGAGAGATTGAATCACTTGCACAGGGTCACTGAGCTAACAACTGGAGAAGCTGGGATTCAAACCAAGGCAGTCTGGCTTGGATGTCCAAGTCTTAACCATTATGCTATAATGGTAGGCTTGGTTAGGTTCCCTTGGCTTGTTCAAGTGCTGGACCCAGGACTAGAACCCCAGTCTCTGACTCTAGAGCCCGTGCTCTTAACCACTTAGATGTGCTGCCTCTTGAGGGAATGGCGAAGAAACAGATGAATATGAGAGCTATTCAGGAATTAGATTAGATAAAACTACCATGAGGTAGTTTGAGAATAAGGGAGAGAGAGATGGAGAGATATAGGAAGTCAAGGATGACACCCCAGTTCCAGCCGAATCTTCCTCATCTTGTACCCCTTCCTTCATTTCTTCACTCACTCATTCTTTCATTCATTCAACAAATGCTTAGTCAGAACTGATTATGTTCCAGGCCTTGTGCTGGGAAAAGCAGGAAGAGCAGAACAGGCAAATATTGAGAATGACCATTAGAGTCATGAGCCCTTCCCCCTCATCTAAGGCCCTCAAGGGTGTTACATTCTAGGGCATCAGTTTGACATATAAATCAATTAAAAAAACAGTTACAATGAGATGTTATAGGTAGATAGATATAGGTTAAATGCATCAGAAACACAAATATATATGGATATATATGGATATAGCAAAGACATAAAGCATTAAAAGGAGGATGACTTACCTCTACCTAAAGAAGTTAGGGGCAGCATCACTCTAAAGACACTGCCAGTCATGAAGGATGATGGGAATATCCTAGGAGAGGAGCTTAGTTCCTTGGAGCTTCCCTGGAAGGTATGTAATAGACCCTTGAATTCTTGAACCACAGAGTCATAGAGTTAGAGAATATTAGCATTGAAATATTAGAGGTCATCTCATTCTACTCCTTTATCCATCCTATGTGCACAGATAAGCAAATTGAGAGGGGCCAGGACTGGGGTGATGCGAACTTTAAGGAAGCATTTGCCCTCAGGGCTGTGCAAGTGCCAACCCTGCTAGCACAGTCCTGGGAGGGTCACCTCACCCCAGTCCCATCATTGAGATGGAGACACAGCTTCACGCAACCAGTTGGTGACCGATAGCCAACAGCCAACCTACCATGAAAGAAACCACCCCACCTCTGCCCTTCCTCTGAGCATTCTGTGATTCGCAGGATGTGGAGAGTGAGGGAGAGGGAGAAAGAGAGGAAGGGAGTCGAGAACGTCAGCATGATTTCCGGTTTGCACACCTGAACAGGTAACTACAGCGCCATCCCCACCTCCTTCAAGCCCTCTCAGTTCCCGAGTCTTACGTTTAGAAATCGGGATCTCTTTGCCACAGTGCCCTGCCCTCGCCTCCCTCTGCTCCCTGCTCTTCCAATTCCACATCTGTCCAGCATTTTCCCCCTCTCAGGTTTATTTTGGCTGCGGAATCTGCTTTCGGCTAGCTCCCAGAGAGCCCCGAGCTGTTCCCCAGAGATCCAAGGGGAGCAGTTCAACATCCTGCCACCAGGGGGCAGGCCAGTCACGGGTCTCGTTCCTACCCGGCGTCCCCAGCCCCCAGCCCCCAGCCTCCAGCTTCCAGCCTCCAGCCTAGTCACAACTCCTTAGAGATGCAAATTGAGAAGCAGCCTTCCTCGCCGGAGAGGGCTGCTAATTCTCTGACGCGCATGCAGATTTCCATCCTGCCTTTGCCTGGGTTTATTTGCTTTTACTTTGCCGTAAATTTAATACAGACTCCCTGAAGCAGAGAGGCAGATGGACTATAAATTCTGCATTTTGAGCAGCCTTAGTTACTAGGTTAGTGTGGGGTTTTTGACCCTGCTGAAACGATATCTATGAAATTTGACATGGATTTTGGGTCTGGGGTTTGCTGGCTCCTTGGTGCTTCGGGAGAATTTATTTACAAGGGTTGATTTGATTCTGGAGACTTTAATTTCTTAAGGAGGCTAACAAGGAGGCTGGGAAGCCTGGCTGGGGTATAACAGGAAGATGGGAAAGCAAGAGAGTAAGGCAGGTTTCCCCCTGCCCCAGTGCGGGCGTTGTCCTTATTGCTTTCCCACGCCCCTCCCCTCTCTGATGCTTGTCTGCAAAACCCTCTCGGGGCCCCAAGTCAGACGCACCCCAGGACTGACTCCCTGAGGGCGACCAAGCAATGCGAAGTGCCCACAAGGAGCTCACTGTCTAAGGAAAAAAAAATCAGACGCACATATGGGGCAGACGTCACTAAAACATCTGTAAGGAAACATTAACAAGAACGGGACGAATTAGCATTGTATAACAATGTAAATTGGACATGAGGGGATTTGGCAGAAGGGGAAACTCGCCACTCGCCCCTCGTCTTGCCCTGCACCTCAGCTCTCAGCCCCCTCGGCTTCCCCACACCGCTAAGGAAAGGGAGGGGTGAGAAAGTAGGTAAAGGACAATGAGGTCCCTGTCCTGGCTCCACCCATTACTTCTTCCAAATCCTGGGATAATGTGTTTAACTTCCCTGAGCCTCCCTATCAGCAAAATCGGAATCATATGATTATCACGAATGAGGGTGAAGATAATTTGGGGAAGACTGCCTAGTGGTGCTATGAAACTGGCAATAAGGGTGTCTGGAGCAGATGCTATTCTACAGATGTGAAATGATCTCCTATGTGAGTGGGACGGCTCCGGGCAGAGGTGAGCTATGAATGGCATTTCAATCATCTGTCAGTGAGACCGAAGTGGATGGATGGACAGACTGACTTGGATGCTAGAATCCAGGCCACGTGTGCCACCAGCTGTCCTACTCGCCTCTCCTCTCCTGCAGGGGAGTTCTCTGATGCTTCCCCTTGCTTGCTGCAAAACCCTGCCTGAGAGCAGAGGATGCCTGGCTGCTGCACCTGAGAAACTTCCAGCTTCCAGGGAGGGATTCCAGTGGCAGGGGGGCAGGCGGTGAGGCTGCGGGGCCACTTCCCCCGTGGGAAACCCCACCAGCAACACTGGGTGGGAGCAGGGTCCCTGTCTTCTGCCTTTCTCGGCATCTCCACACCCCAGAGTCCAGAGGCGGGAACAAGAGAGATCGAGGTGTGGCTAAAAGGAATGTGTTACGAGGTAAGAGAAGCAAAGATGCAGGAGTCACCAGAGAAAGGGGGTTAAAGAAGCAAGAGGACAGATAAAGGAGAAAGGAAGGAGGTGATGGCATGTCAAACATTCATTCCTTAACCATTGGGGAGAATCACGGGGAGAGGGGTAAAAAAAGTGAGGGAAGCAGGAAATGAAACAAGAAGAAAGGAAATAACCCGCTTTGACATGAAGGGAGGGGGTGGAGGCTGAGATGAAATGGAAATGAGGGGCTTGGTCACCATGGAGAGAGGCGCTGGAAGCTGTGGCAGCAGTTTGTCTCTTAGGTGGGAAGGAGGGGATCAAAGAAGCTGTGGGTGCGTCTATACACACAACCGGATTGGAAAATAATGAGCTGAATTCAGCCCAAAGCAGGGGGTAGAGGGGGTAAGGAGTGAAAACGGACTGGTTGAATTCTCTCCAAAACAATAGCTCTCCCCACGGTTACCTCTCCATCTTACCTGCTCCTCTCGGCCCCCAATACAACACGCTAAACTGCAACTGTTCCATTTAAGATTTTTAAAAATTAAATTTGGTGTCACCCCTCCCCACCCCCACCCCGAATGGTGTGTGGGTGCGAGGAAAAGGAAATCCTGAAGCCTGACGCAGTGGTAGACGGAGGGAGGTGGTAGCTGAGGCTGGGCATGAACGCAAATCTGATGCTTGGTCTTCGTAGACATCCCAGCCGAACTTTCCAAGGGAGACTCATAAATCCAGCTGGTGCAGGCCACAAGCTCGCCATCAGGGACAGTGCCACCTTTCAATCTCCATCAGGTCCCTGCAGGACCCTGCATCCCTCCCTAGGGTCAAGAGCCAGGCATAACTCAGGAGACACTCCCAGGCAAGGGATGGCTGCTGGGGTGAGGGAGGGAGCCCTGCACCAAGGGTGTGGCCGGATGGTGTGATCTTGCAGAGCAGGACCCTGCTAGGGTGGGAAGGGGCCTCCGTGTGCGCCTTTTTCCTGGCCTGCAAATGTCAGCCGCAGCCCAGAGCAGGAGAGAGCCAGGATCACAGCTGGAGTTGAGGAGGCTGGAAGAAGTAAGGCATCCGAGATTGCTGAAGGTTGGATGATTGCATGGTATGTGCATATATCTCAATAAAACTGAATTAAAAAAAAAAAGTAAAGGGGGCAAGAGAAGGAGCTGGGTGTGTGTGGCAGAGGAGGGGGAAAGCCATAAATATATCTCATGCACTATTTGGGGGACACTCATACTAAAAATAGTATTAACTGTTCATCTGAAAAATTAAATGTAACTGGCTCTCCTGCACCTGATCTGGCAACCCTGCGGCCCAAGGGGTTGGGTGGTGATGGTGTGTCAGGCATTGGGCCAGGCCAAGGAAGCTGCACAGACCCAAGAGATCAGGAGTCTTCCTAGAGCTAAAATATGCCAAAGAGCCTGACCCATACTGGTGTCAGACCAGTATATCCCAGCTGTGGAGTGACTCTGTTCAAGGCAATGTGTCAAAGGCCCAAGGTGTGTGGGTAGTGTGACCCAATCCTCTTATCTCTGACAATGACTTTAAGATGGACACAAGTCAGGAGCTGGGCAGGAGCAAGGGGACACTCCCATGGGGAATACCTCTTGTGTTCCCACTGGAATCCCGGAGACGCCAGCTAGGTCTAAACTGATAAGAAAGAATTTCCTCCCCCGGAAAAACTTCTTACCTGAATCTTTCATGGGGGAAGAAAAATGGAGGCTGTCAGGCAAAAAAGAGTTAACTAGCCCTTTTTTGAAGTACTTTTGTAATTCATCCCAATCTTCAGGATTCTTTTCTAACCTAAAAAACTCTCCTACTGCAGCTGATGGAGCATCTTTAAAACTCCATTTCAGAATCTAACTTCTCAGATGCTACATTGTAGGAGAGACTAAACAAATGACTGCATAAATATAAATAAGTAAATAAATCCTACATTAATCGTGAAGTCCATTATGAACAGAGAAGGAGAATAATCGATGGTTGCAAATGAAAAAGGATAGACTCAAAGAAAGGTTTTTATCCAAAAAAAAAATAAAGTTTTACATTGGTATGACAAACAATAGAGAATAAAACAAAATTAAAACAATAAAAACAAAAAAAAAGGCATACCCAGCAGTGTCCTGTTAAATAATTGGATGAGATGCATCAGGGTACCAACTGGCGCTGAGCGTTTTTTAATTTTCTCCCTGCTGGATATTCTCCTCTCACAGTACCAACAAATAGATTAACTACTTGTCAGAGATGAGCCTTCACAGAACAAAATTGAATTTTTTAGTATTTATCTTCCTCTTTATATCCTCTCCCCAAAGAGAAAAATCTGATAAATTTTTTGACAACTAAAATCTAGAAATGCTTAATTCTATACATGAGGACGGCTTGATGGCCTCATGCAAAGGGTTAATCCTAGCACAGCTCAAGCTGGAAAGCTGGATTTAATAAGAATTACTAATTGCCTTTTCCTTATGAAGGAAGCAACTTTGAAAGGGCAAGGAACAGAGGCAGGCCCAATACTTAAATGATGCATTTGTGGCAAGCAAAGGCCAAAAGGCGCCACTGTGCCTTAAACAAAGGTTTTGCAGAAGTTCAAATACAGAAAAATGCTGGGACCCACAGAAGTGAGATGGACTAAGGACAAAAGAACCTGCGACAAAGCAATGGGGGACTATCTGTGGATCCAGGGCAGTGATTTCATTTCAGGAAAACCAACATTATGGTTCAAGTCGGACTGGTATCTTTTTCTAAATTTTTTCTTATTTTAGAATTTTGTTGGAATTCAATTAACTCATAGTCATAAAGGAGCTATAGGCATTAGGCAGCTATATTTATTTTGTGTGTGTGCATTTCAGGTAGCATTATGATATAAATGATTTAAGTCAATACTAGATGCCAGATAATTTTTTTTTGCCTCTTTTTAAAAGGGTCTGAACAGTACTAAGTATGAGAAACAGTGGCAGGTGGAGAGGAAGAATTTTGGACTAGAAAGTCGGAAGTCCCCGGGGCCGAATCCTTTGATAACTCACTGTGCTGCTTGGGCAAGTCTTGGCTCCGTTTCTGCTGTAAAATCAGTGTTATATATGTGCCTTTTCTCTTTCTCAGGGGTGCTGTGAGGACCAAAAGAGATAATGGATGGGGAATAACTTTGAAAAAAATAACGTGTTGTTCAAACCATTAAGAAAAGTGTTTTTGCCTGGCATTGTCATAAGGAGTAAGCAGAGCTGTAGATTTCAGTCTCTTCTGGGGCAGCTGGTTCTTGGGTCTGCAGGCTTGATCTCAGTGAGATTATTAGAGTTGTCACCCCTGTGTGGTTATCCCAGCAAGGCTTCATGCAGAAGAAGTAGGCGTTTCACCCGTTGGTACTTGATCAGCCCAGAGACACACCAGGCGATCTACCCAGCCATCTCCTTGATGGTGTTGATCCCAAGAGCCTCCTGCTCTGGTCATGCCCAGCTCTGCTTTCTTCATTCCCTTGTCCTCGGGGGCTCTCTTCCAGGTTAGTCTTGGAACTGATACATGTATTTGTCAGTGTTCTCCAGAGAAAAAGAACAAACAGAATACATATATATTATGTTGTATATTCAATTCTATTATATTGTATTATATAAATATACTATATTGTATATAATATCAAGTTCTATTATTCTATAATATGCTATGCTGTATTAAATTATGTAAATATGAGGTTTAGAATATATATTATATATGTTATATTGCATAATTACATTATATATAATATTAAGTTACAGTATGTTCTGTTCTATTCTATTATATAAATATCATGAGATTTATTAGAGAAATTGGGTCATGTGACTGTGAGGATGGGCAAGTTAGAATTCCACAGGGCAGATGGCAAGTTAGTAACTCTGATGAAATTTTTGATGAATTTCCCCAGGAGAAGCTGGCTGGCTGAAGTAGAGAAGGAAATTCTTCCTTCTAACTGCTGAAACCATCAGTCTCCCTTTAAGGCCTTTAACTGATTGGGTGAGACTTCTCTCATTATTGAAGGCAATCTCCTTTGTTGATGGTAGATGTAATCAGCCATAAATGCAATCAACTGACTAATGTTTTAAGCTCATGAAATATCCTCACAGTAACAATCAGGCCAGTGCTTGCTGGACCAAACTGAACACCATAATCTGGCCAAGTTGACACATGAACTTAACCATCACAATACCTAAACGGTATAATTTGCTGGCATCTGGGAAAGAGAGATGTCAGTTTTTCCTGCTCTGGCCTAGTCCCAACTTTCCAAGCAGCAGTATTGCCAGAAGGTTAAACCCACCTCAGCAAAGCCCAGGCAGGTCCAATTTGACAGACATTCCAGGAGCCGAGTTCTCTGAAGGAGAGGAAGCAGAAGCAAGGAGGTCTGGCATGCAAGCGGCCACCAAGTAAACTTTTATACTTCTTTGGAAAATAGCACCCAAACATGAATAGAGAGTTTATATCAGTTATTCCCAGGACTATAGCACCAATTTAAAAGTGATTATCTGATACCAAAAGGCATGAAGCTGCTCAATATTATCTTCTTTTGGTATCTATCCCCTAGTGCATGAAATAGATATTTCATCCTTTATTTAAAGGATAAAAAAAAATTCTTTTTATCAGTAAAAACAACTTAAAAATTAAATGTAAAATAGGATACCATTTACAATACTCTAACAAACAATATAAAAATCTAACAAATAATATAAAAGTCTTTTTATGGAGAAAGATTGTTAAGCCCTTTTAAAGAACATTAAAGAAAACCTGAATAAATGGAGGAATTTATCACAGTTGCGGAAGGGATGACTTAACCTTGTAAAGATGCCAATTCCTCCTAAATTTTTCTGTCAATGTATTCCAGTTTCATTCTAATCAAATTCCTGTAGATTTGGACAGGGGACAGGGGGTGGAAGCCATCTGACAAACATTATAAACTTGATGAGGAAGGCTAAGGTCCATTAACGCTGCTATGGTTTTAAAAAAGAAGAGCAAAAAGGTAGAACCTGATATCTCAGACAATAGGTGGTATTACAAAGCCATGGTTATTAAAACAGTGTGGTACTGACATAGGAACAGATAAACACACCAGTGAAATGGAAGAATGAGTCCAGAAGGAGATTTATATCTCCATGAAAACTTGGCTTACAATTAGTCTGGCATCACAATTCATAAAATGAATTATTTCATGTTATCTGAAGTTAGGAGCCCCCTACTTAATAAGTGAAGCTCTTGATCTTGAGGCTCGCTCTTGTGAAACTTAAGTCTGTAAAGGGGAGGCTAAGCCCACCTATAATTATGCCTAGGAGTCACCTCCAGAGAACCTCTTTTGTTGCTCAGATGTGGCCTTTCTCTCTCTAAGCCCAACTCTGAAAATACATTCATTACTCTCCCTCCATGTGGGACATGACTTCCAGGGAGGTGAATCTCCCTGGCAACATGGGACACGGATCCCAGGAATGAGCCTGACCCTGGCATCAAGGGATTGAAAATGCTTTCTTGACCAAAATGAGAAAAAGAAAGGTAACAAATTAAGGCTTCGGTGGCTGAGAGTTTTCAAATAGAGTCCAGAGACTATTCTGGAGGTTACCCTTATGCAAACTCCAGCTAGATATTCCAAATGCCCACAGTATGCCATGCCCTAACCAACGATAGTCCTGAAAATACTAAAGAATACCTAGAACTCTATCTGAGACTCTATAAAAGTTGCACTCACTAAGTTTACTTTGCAGAAACTTAAATCCCCCAGAGTGTTCCTATGCCAGATAAGTCCCAAAACCCTGAGGCAAAAGCCTCTCCAAGAACATCAACCAGATGCATCCCCCTTCCCCATAATGTCGACACCCCTTTTCAATATGAACAAACTAGGTTGATCACTGCCCAGATATCCCTGAAGATTGAGACAGTGATCAAATGAGAGAGAGGAGTAGCAACTGACAAGATAGGATTTAACAAAGGATTACAAATACTGAATTTTTGTATAAATATTTATTTTTAGTCTCTAGGATACTAGAATAGCTAAAATGAAATAACTGACACGGTGGAACTGTAACATATAACATGCTTCGAAATGTGCTCTATAGCTACTTGTTAAATTATACTTTGAAAATTATCACATTTCTGTATATATGTTGTATTTCACAATAAGAAAATAACTGAAATTGTGGAACTGTATCCCGTAACATTCTTCGAAATTTGCCCTCTAACTACTTATTAAATCGTACTTTGAAGGTTATCAGTTTTCTGTATGTATGTTATATTTCACAATAAAAAATGTAAAAAAATGAGTTATTTCATAAATGGTGAAATAAATTTGGATCTCTATCTCATTATTAAATACAAAATAAATTCTATGTGGATTCAATACCTAAAAGTAAAAGGGAAAACTATAAATTAATAGAAGAAAATGTATGATAATTTATTGCAAACTTGAGGTGGGCAAAGATCTCTTAAATAAGATCCTCAAAGCAAAACCATACAGTAAAATATGAGTGGGTATGGATTTTACAGCAAAATTAAGGATTTCTATTCAATGAAGTGTCCATAGACAAAGTTAACAGATGGTAATGCCTGGAAGAAGACATTTCCAACTAATAAATGTTCACAGAATCTCAACAAGTTAGTAAGAAAAAGGGAGCAATAAAAAAAAAAGGGGGGCCAAGTATAGTTAATGGAAGGGAAATTCTAATAGCTAACAAATATATAAGGCAGTGCTTAACTTCACAAGTAATTAGAAAAATACCTATTAAAACAAAAACAAGAAATCACTTTACATCCAGCAAAATTAGCAAAAGTTAGAAAGCCTGATAATAAAAAGTATTGACAATGATATGGGGAAGCAGAGCAGCTGATGAACATGAAAACAGGCACAACCACTTTGGAAAGAAATTTGGTAGTTAGTGGAATTATGAATGCACATGCCTTATGACCCCACATGGCCAGTTTGTGGGAATATATATCTTGGAAAAACACTCACATGGAAGTGCAAGGATGTCCATCACTTTGCCAGCAAAAGTATTGGTGATGACCTGGGTGTCCATCACCAAAGGAATGAAAAGGTAAATTGGGGTAAATACAAATTACGAAACTATACGGAGTGGTAAGAAGGAAGGAAATAGATCCACTTATAGCAAAGTGGACAGGGCTCAAAAACGGAGCTGAGTGGGAGGGATAAAAGAGAATAAGAAAAGAAGAATCCAGTAAATGAACCAGAGATCTCGCTGGACCGATGATGATAATAAGTCACGCAGTGAGGAGTAGGATCAACTTCGTGTGTGCACCCAAAGTCCAAAATACAAAACCAAAAAGTTGAAAACCTAAGAGTGGGCAAGCTGTCCCCTCCCTCGTTCACTTTTCTCTGTCACACTAAACATCAGTTAACCTTCTGCCTGCTGGCCAGTGGTGAGCAAGTAATGCAGTCAGAAAAAGTGAAGGAGGTAAATGGGCAAGGGCTTATGTTTTCTGACTCTTGTGGCATCTTCAAGAATCAGGGAGCCAGGGGCCTCTTCGGGCCAAGTTTATCCTTGCTGCAAGGAGCTGAGAAAGTTACATCCTGCCCAGCAAGGGAAGGTGGAAATAAGAGAGAATGGAGTATATGTGGTGGGGTGGTGTAGTGCGTGCATAAGTGCGTGTGCATGTACAGGTGTGTGCGCATGTGTGTGTGTGGGAGAGAGAGAGAGAGAATAAATGTGTTTTCGCCTCAGGCAGGGAACACAATGGCTCCTGTTCTTTGCATCACTCCAGCACCTCAGGGAGCAGGAGATATTTATGGCCCTGGGTAGGGTGGTAGTTACTTCCATCTGTGGAAGCAGCTTTGCCTGCCTCTGAGCCAGATGCCATCCTGTCTTGGATATCATGCTGTATCTTCTACTCCCCCTCCTGCCTGCCCTCTCCTCTCCTCTGACTCTCCTGTTGGATAGTCTTTTGTAAGAAAAACCTGTTCACTTCCTTGGGCCCTGAACCAGCCCATCTCCTCTCCACCCCACACTTCAACCCCCATCTCTGGAGTCCTTTGCCCTCTTTAGGGTCTTCACGGGTCCCTGGTTAGATCTGCACATCCAGACGCTGAAGCAGATTGACGCTCAGGAGAGGGAGAAACTTGTCCAATACCGCTTCTCCTGGCCTTGGGGAGCGGCTGTGTGACCTTCTGGAATGCCACTCCATGACTGGCCAGGGACATGAGTACCCAGAATTCTCTCTCCCCATTGAAAGAAAAATAGAGAACTATGTTTGAAGGAGCATAAGTAAATGAGAATGTGAATTCACCTACCCTTGCAACACTAATGTACTGAACTCCTGCTAGGTAGCCTATCAGGCAGGGGCATCCAAAATGAGCAAAATGCAATCCTTGGTCTCTAGGAGGTTACAGTCTTTTGTGCACAAATATCTATCATGTAAGGTAGCATGTGATAAAGGCAATAAGAAAGTGATCCAGAAATGCCCTGGGTGTTTCCGGCAGGGAAGCTCATATTTGGAAGGAAGAATCAAAGATTTCCTGGGCTATAGAACTTTTGAGATGGATTGCAACTGGTAAATAGAATTTGTTTTAAAGTTCCTTTTTAAAATTAATATATTTGGAAAGACAGTACAAACATTTAAAAAAAAGATCATTCACAATCTTACCACTTCAAAAAAATTGCATAAAGCCAGAAATAAATATTCCTCTTTCACTCATCCTATTCAATCATCCAAAAGTGACTACTTCAACAATTTGGTGCATACCAACTTTAATTTTTTGATAAAAATTATTTTAACAGAAAAGAAGATGCAGGTGAAGGGTATTACAGGTAAAGAATAAGATATAAACAAAGATTGAGAAGAGAGAAAGCAAGTTGTGTGTCTGGAGTGTACGACAAAAGTGGAGGATGCAGAATGATGTTTTAGAGGAGGCTGGAATCATTTCACAGAAGATCCTAAATAGGACTTTGGTAGTTTGGACTTTATTCAAGAGGCAATGTCAGATAAGAAATGGTTGGAGGAATTAGGGGTTTGGCACTAGGAAAAGAGAAGATCTAGTGAGCACATGTTAGCAGTAATTCAATTATATAAAATGTTATGTAGAAGAGAGTTCTGTAAGTCAGAAGTTGGGTCAATAAATACAAGTTTCGGGAGCTCTACTTTAGTTATATGTAGGAAAGGACTTTCTAACAAACAGATCGTGCAAAATGGAGTGGACTCTCTGCTGAAGAAGTGAGCTCCTCTTCACTAGAGATGTTCAAGCAGAGGTCAATGACCAATCCCTGGGACAGTTCATGCAACAGAGTGTGGGCTCAAAGAACCGGTAAAGGCTTTTATATTAAGATTCTACAGTAAGATGGGGAAACAGCAAAGGATTTTTAACTGAGGAGCTATATCATAAGCACTGTGCTTTAGAAAAATCAATCTGGTAAAAATATATGAATTGGATCAAAGTAGGCCAACCTGAAAGGAGACAGGCATGAGGCTGATGGAATAGCTCAATCAGAAGCAATTAGGACTTCAGGTTAAATGTGGTGGACTGAACATACTTGTTTGTCTATGCTCCCTCATAAAATCCAACCTAAATGACAGTAAATGAATAAGAAGGCCATGAACCCAAAAAGAGGAAGAATATAGGAGAGGAGATAGCAGATGGGAGATGTCAACCTAAATCTGATGTGGAAATGGAAACACCAGGTGCCTCTGAAGGCCAAGGCCTTGGGTGAGGCTGAAAACAAGCAGTCAGGTAACTGCTCAACACTGCAGTAGAGGACAGAACCCAGCAGAGAACAGGCGTTCCCTGGAAGAGACCGAACTAGAGGGAATCGAGATGTAGAGATGACAATAAGCTGAAGGTAGAGGTGTGGCACTGTTTTGAAACCAGGAGGATTAAGAGAAAGTTTCTATACTCAATGGTGAGATCCCTCAGTCCCTTGCCATGGCTAGGCTCCCAAAGCGTGAGTAGCCGGGTTTATACTCACCAACTCAGACAGAATACCGGAATTCCTTTCTTAGGAAACGCAACAGCTAAGAAAGGACTAACTCACACTGAAATTTGGGGGCCCCAACTAAATGCCCAGATCCTTGCCCCATCTACTGAAAGGCCCACTTGTCACCAAGTCCAAGTCCCACTCACACATACACAGACACTCTACAGAACAGCTTTCTTAAATAATAATGGACAATAATCATGAAAAAATGAGCAAAATATCTTACATGAAATAAAGGAACTTTGAGGAAACAAAGAAAAAAGAAAAAGAAACTTCAAAAACAGAATAACTAAAGTCTTCAAAGAATCAGATGATATCAAAGTCATTAAAAAAGACAAGATGCTATGAAAAAGAACAGAGAACAAGAAGAGTTTTTTAATATTAAAATAAAATATCTAACACAAAATTTTAAATGGAAAAGTTGGAAAAGAGTTGAGGAACTCTCCCAGAAAATAGAGAAAGGAAAAGAAAGAAAGAAAGAAAGAAAGAAAGAAAGAAAGAAAGAAAGAAAGAAAGAAAGCTAGCTAGCTAATGGGACAAAAAGAAAATGATAAGAACATTTAACGATCAATCTGAAAGGTCCAAAATCAAACTATTTAGGAATTCCAGAAAAGGGAGAAAAAGAGAGAATTGATGGGAAGAAATTATCAAAGAAATAATACAAAAACAGTTCCCAGAACTAAAGGCCAAATTCCCCACACTCAAAGGGTCTATCAGGTACCCAGCTCAACGAATGAAAAAGAGCAACACCAAGGAATGTCACTGTGAAACTTCAGAAGATCAAGGATAAAAAGAAAATGCAACTCAATGATGCATTATGCATTGTGCTGGTTTGAATGTATTATGTCCCCCAAAATGCCATTATCTTTGATGCAGTCTTGTGTGGGCAGGAAATGTATTGGTGTTGATTGGGTTGGAGACTTTTGGTTGGATGTTTCCATGGAGATGTGATCAATCAGCTGTGGGTGAGATCTTTCACTGAATAATTTCCATGGGGGTGTGGCCCCACTCATTCAGCATGGGCCTTGATTAGTTTACTGGAGCCCCATAAAAGCTCAGACAGAAGGAGCGAGCTTGCTACAGCCAAGAGGGACACTTTGAAGAATGCACAGAAGCCACAGATGAGAGAGTTTGAAGATGGCCATTGAAAGCAGACTCTTGCTCCAGAGAAGCTAAGAGAGGACAAATGCCCCAAGAGCAACTATAAGTGACATTTTGAAGAGGAGCTGTGGCCTAGAGAGGAATGTCCAGGGAGAAAGCTATTTTGAAACCAGAACTTGGAGCAGATGCCAGCCATGTGCCTTCCCAGCTAACAGAGGTTTTCCAGATGCCATTGGCCATCCTCCAGTGAAGGTACCCGATTGTTGATGTGTTACTTTGGACACTTTATGGCCTTAAGACTGTAACTGTGTAACCAAATAAACTCCCTTTATAAAAGCCAGTCCATCTCTGGTGTTTTCCTAGTATTAGGAAACTAGAATGTACATAATAGCCACAAAATAGAAACAATCTAAATGTCCATCAACTGATGAGCAGATAAACGAAATGTGCCATATTCATACACAGGAATATAATACACCCATAAAAAATAACAAAGTTCTTTTTTTTTAAATTTTATTTGCACACCATACAATCCATCCAAAGTGTACAAACAATGGCTCTTGGTATAATCACATAGTCATGCATTCACCACCGAGTAATGATGTTCTGAGGCATGCCACGACATGGATGGACCTTGAAGACATTCTGTAAGTGAAAGAAGCCAGTCACAAAGGACCACGTATTGTATGATTTCATTTATATGAAATATTCAGAGTAGATAAATATATATAGGCAGAAAGTAGATCAGTGGTTGCATAGGGCTGGGAGGTTTGGGGTGGAGGGGAATAGAGAGACATTGCCGAGAGGTATGGATTTTTATGGGGGTTTTCTGGTTTGCTAAAACTGCCAAAATGCAAAATACCAGAAATGGATTGGCTTTTATAGAGGATTATTAGGTTACAAATTTACAGTTCTAAGGCCTTAAAGGGGCCAAATGAAGGCATCAACAAGAGGATACTTTCACTGAAGAAAGGCCAGTGGCATCTGGGGTTCCTCTGTCACATGGGAAGGTATGTGGCCTGAGTCTGCTGGGCCTCTCCCAGGATTAGCTTCTGGTTTCCAATGCTTTCTCAAAAATGTCTCTGGGCTTCTGTCTTATCTTCTCTCTCTCACCTCCTATACATCCTTACTTGTTTGTCCCAGGGCTTTTCTCTCTAAGCATCTGGGCAGGGGGAGGGGTCCTTTCTTAGCTTCTTTGGGGCAAACTCTGGATTTCATCTCTTAGCTTCTCTCCTGGTTCTGGTTTCAACAGCTGTCTCCAAAATGTCTCTGGGCGTTTTCTCCCTAAGCATCTCTCTGTTTGCATCTGCAAGCATTGACTCTGAGCTCTCTGTCTCTCTCTCTCTTAGCTTCTTAAGGACTCCAGTAAACTAATTAAGACCCACTTTGAATGGGTCAGGTCACAACTCCATGAAAACAATCTAATCAAAAGATCCCACCCACAATAAATCTGCACCCACAAGATTGGATTAAAAGAATGTGGCTTTTGTGGGGTACATAATAGATTCAAACCAGTACAGAGGGTGATTAAAAAATGTTCTAAAATTGATTATAGTGATGGTTGTACAATTCTGTTACTAGGCTAAAAGCCACCGTGGGTGAATAGTATGGTATGGATTATATCTCAGTACAGCTGTTATATCGAAAAGAAGAAGAGGAAGAAGAGAAAATCTTAAAAACTTCCAAGAGAAAAACAGTTCACATACAAAGGAATTAGAAATAGAATGGCATTCAGGCTTTTTGAAAACAGGCCTAGATACAAAAAGATGGTGGAGCAGTGCCTTCAAAATTCTGAAAGAAAATGACTTTTTAGCTAATGTTTCTAGACTCTGACAAATGATCAATCAACTGTAAGAGTAGAACAAAGAGACATTTCCTAAAATGCAAATACAAAAAAAATATATATTTATCTTCTGTAAATCTTTGCTATGAAAACTTACAGACGATTTGCTTCATCAAAATGAGGAAGTAAACTAAAGAGAATGACACAGGATCCTGGAAACAGGAGATTCAAGAAAGGGGAGGAGTGAAGGATTCCCTAAGATGTTGAGGAAAAGAAGTCTAAAGGGCAACCAGTTCAGGATACAGCAGGAAGACAAGTGATCTAGGTGGTGTGTCTTGGGAAAACAAAATAAAACAAAATTGAGCTGATAAGCAATCAATAAATCGCCTGATACCCACTGCCTTACTGGGAGGAATTTTGCAGTTCTCCTGGAAAGTTGGGGCTGAGTTAGTGGATGTTTTATGTCCTCAAAACACCATGTTCTTTCATGCAATCAAGTGGGGACAGACGTATTACAGTTGTTTAGGTTGTTGGAACTTTTTGATTGTTTCCATGGAGATGTGACTAGTAACACCTTTGATTAGGGTGTAACTTGTTGATGGGATAGTTTCCATGGAGGTGTGGCCCTGCCCATTCAGTCTGGGTCTTGATTTAATTACTGGAGCCCTATAAAATCTCAGAAATAGAAGGACTTCAGAGTAGCTGCAGCTGAAAGACACATTTTGAAGGCAGCCTTTGGAAGCTGACACTTACATTTTGGAGAATGCCATTTTGAAATGCAACCTCAGAGCAAGCAGATGCCAGCCATGTACCTTCCCAGCTAACAGAGGTTTTTGGATGCCATTGACCATCCTCCAGTGAAGGTACCCGATTTTTGACATGTTACCTTGGACATTTTATGGCCTTAAGACTTAACTTTGTAACCAAATAAACCTCCTTTATAAAAGCCAATCCATTTCTGGTATTTTGCATAACGGCAGCATTAGCAAACCAGAAGACTATACACAGAATAAAGCAAATGAAAAAAAAATACCGATATTAATTCCTAAATGACAAAATGTTGAACAAGAGAGGAATGTCATCACGGTATAACACATGGCTTAGCTACAAAAGATAAATAGTCATAGTAATATAAATATAGACTACCAATTTAACCAAAAATTGCAAAATAACTAAACTAGGAGTTTCAAGTGAGGGGCTGTATGTTTATGTGTGTGGGGAATATCATCTTTCAGAGGAAGAAGGCAAAAGATAACTTCAAAGTTGAGGGGGAGAAAAAAGTCAAGCATGAGATGCACAATGTTGTTTAGAAAATATGGAGCTAAATACTGTAAGACAAGTTTAACAAGGTAATGAGGCCCTGGTTAGAGGTAGTGGCTGGTGGGGATGAAACTGAGGAGATGATTTGAGAGCTGTTACAGAAGCCATTTGGGGTCTGGGACCGGTTAAATGTGGACAGGAAGGAAAGAGAAGCATAAAGTAAACAAAAAACAAATGAACTCGCTTGACAGTTTTAAGCCTGAGTCAGAATGCGGGTGGTGCCTGGGAAAGCAGCAAGGCTTGAGAAAGTGAGAAGCTCGTAAGAAGACGGCTTCCCAATGCTTTATTGTGGCAGTGTCATCCCTTCCGCCCCACCCGCTCCGCACGTCTCTAGGTTCTAAAGACCCAGGACTCTGGCCGCAGCTGTGAAAAAAGACGCTGAGAGGATCGCAAATGCATAAGACTCTCAAACGAAAGGAAGCCTTAGAAACCAGTTAAAATTAATTCCTCCAACTTTCAGCTTTTGCAGTGGAAACCCAGAGAAATCCAAATCCTAGGGAAGAGACAGTTTCAACCAAGGGAAGGTCAACAGAGATAAGAGCTTTAAAGAAAGTGAGGAATTGACCAAGAAAAGGTCATTGGATTTGGCAATTAGGTGATGGTGGTGAAAAAATTTCCCGGGGGCAATAGGTCAAAAGCCTGAATGCAGCAGACACTACCTGACTGTACCCTGCAGGCGGTAAATGCTCAATAATATTAGTTGTTGTTTTTATTATTTCTTTTTCAGAGAAAAAGGGTTAAATGAAGAAAAAAGATACACTAGTAGCTTAGAAGGGATAAGAAAGGTGCCGGAAGGTTGTTTTTTGTTTTTGTTTTTAAAGACGGTGGAGACTACATCCAGACAGAAGTGAAGAGCTTGGCAAAGACAAGTGATTAAGGGAGCAGAGAGAAAAGCAATAAGTGACGGACGCCAGGACCAGAGGAGCTGGGGTTGACTTTAATAAAAAGCAAACCTGCAACAATTAGGCTTGAAATAGAGGCCACTTCTAGACTAAGGGGAAGAGGAGAGGATGGGTGAAGATCCAGGTGAATTCTGAGTGGGTGTGAAGGGATACTTTTTAATACTTAGGTGGAATGACCTCCTTCCCAGGAAAAGAGGGAGCATAATTACTAGCTGAATATAGGCATCTGACGGCGGAAGCTTGAGGAAGATGGAAACACTTTAAAACAACTGTTCTTGGCCAGGATGATGTTGCTACCCGGGAGACATTTCGTAATGTCTGGGGACATTTTTTGGCTGTCACTATGGGATGGTGGTGGTTATGGCATTTATTGTGTAAAGGTCAGGGATGCTGCTAAATATCCTAAAACGCACAGGGCACCTGCCTACCACAAAGAAAGATCCAGCCGAAAACGTCAATTACTGCTATTGAGAAAACCTGCTTTTGAGCCACTATTAAGGGAATTTTGGTAAGAAGTCAACAAAAAAATGGGCAAGAGGATCCCTCCGTGGCTGGCCAGGGTCACCCAAGCTCAGACATCATAAATGTGTAGTGAATCCAATCAGTACATTTTTTAGATACGTGAAGCAGAAAGAGCTCATATGCAGAAAATGTCTCATATTGAAAGGCTTTGCAAAAGTTTGTCACAAATGGATTGTGAAAGGTATTATTCCATTTCTCATTTCAATACTATTCAAATAGCCTCCCAATTCTGGAATGAGGGTGTCTCGGCCCAGGCATTTCTTTTTGCAGTTTTGCAACACATATATCTCCTCCCCTTAGGATGCAGAATTTAATCTTGATTTCAGCCATCCATATCCTCCATGCTAGGAGCTGGGAAGGTAGTTAAGTTTTCCCCAAAGAGAAATCAGGCATTCAATCTATGACCCCAGTGATAACTAATTTTAATGAAGATCAGCAATCTAACTCCTTAGAAATTCTGCCAAGTGACTTTGTTTTATGAATCAATGTATTCCCATGGCCCTCTATCTGAGATTGCAGGATGATTTAATGCCTCTGAGCATTATTCATTCTCTCTGTAAAGGCCATTTTGACTATTGATCCCTGATCATATGCTCCGCTTGGCCTGGGTTTGGAATTAGCAAGCTTTTTGTGTTGTGTTCCTCAGGACTCTGCAGAAAAACTGCTAAGGTTCTACCTTATATGGGCATTAACTCAAGGAGAACTCAGGGAAACCTCATGACTGGCCATTGAATAATGATGCTATGAGAAATGTCAAAGAAGCAAGTGGAAATTAGACACCTTAAAACCTCATTAATCCATCCTTGGAAGCTGCTTGACTTCTGACCCAGCTCTGGCACCTGACGACAACAGGGCCGTAGGCTTGAGACCATTTGCCTGTGTGGCAGCTGCCTGAGGCAAGGTTGTTGGAAGGGGAAATGAAGAAGCAAACAGCTTACCTGAAGGAAGGACAGAGATGAGAAGGGGTTAAGATGATACCCTGCAGAGAAAGCCTGCATCCTTGCTCTGACCCCATCATTCCTCCCCCCAGCCTCTGTCAGCTCTGCCTGTAGGGCCACGGGGTTCACGGTGGACCCCAGGGCTTCCATCTGCCAGCTCCCTCCTTCTTCTCCAATTCTTCTCATTGCTCCTTTATCTGGTCCCTTTATTCCTGCTCCCCAGTGGCTTTGTGCCATGCTCCATCTCAGAGGCCCATAACAGCATTCAATCCACATCCTCTAAGTCACCTGCTTTCCTTATACACTCGCTCCCAGGTTCTCACTTACACATTGATATGTGAGAAAGAGAACCAGGATTGGAGAGCATTTTTATTTCTATTTTAGTTATTAAATTATTTAGTTTTATTTCTTTCCTGATCAGGATTTCTGTGTCTTGCTTAAGTGCTTAATTGTTAGGACTTATTCTTCAAATCACTTTTTATATCTCCCCTCTCCCCTGGCAACCAATTCACACCTGGTGATTCCCATCACTCCAGCTAGAATAAAATCAGCAAGGTTTTAATCACTAGGAACTTCAATAGACCCTCATCTGAGTAACAAATACTTGGGATTTCGAGTTTAGAGCATGATGGGAGAATTATATATCCAACCCAGAGCAAGTGGTACTACTTAATTTGGTCTTCTCTCTCTTACCATTGGGAAGGTCTTGCCTTGTCTCTAAATTTCCCATGCTGTTGCAATCTCCACTCCAGGAGGGATCCAGATGTTCTTTATATTCCCCCTCTGGTGAGTCTCTCACAGCCTTTAAAATCACTCTCTCACACTCCTCATGCTGTAGTAAGTGGATCTGGGATGGGGAGTAAATGTCATCTGTCCTGACAGACAAGGAAACTGGTGTCAAAACGGAATGTAAAAAAGCTGCCTTACATCTTGATTTCATGTCAGGATGTTCAAAATTGATTTTTACCAGGAGCTGAAGAAATACGATCTAGCCAAGTCTCCTTGGGGGTGGAAGTCTGAGTCCCCAGGGGCTGGTACACCCTTTATTTAGATTATTTGGACTTTGAAACAAGTGATCTGCTGAAATGGAAGCCCTTAGACCAATGAAGAGACATGGGGTAGAATGCCTGTGCCTTTTGTTCCTTCTGTGAGCTCTGTAAGGAAAAAGAAGAGTACTTAGGACTGTACGTGACCCATTGTCCCAGTGACCTGAAGAGGAGGTGCCATCTGTCAGGTTAGCCTTCCACTCTTGTTTCTGGGAACTTTTCTGTTCCAGAGACGGACCTAGAAGAATGAACGGACACAGTAGGTGCCCCATAATTATTGCTGAGTAAGTGAAAATGAAGTTTTAGTGTCCTACAACAGCTCTGTGGTATTTAGACAACCATCGCTCTGGAGAAGATGGAGGCTAAGAGAAACAGAAAAGAAATTTAAATGACTTTGACATTGAAACTGATTCAAGATGCATCTAAATGTGAGATAGAAATCATATCCTCTCTTACTGCACTGATTCTTCTCATGCAATTACTCGAGAGATCATGTTGGAAGACAAAAGAGAATGAAAACTTGTTTCCCAGGCCTGCAGATCAAAGAATATGTAGGCCTACTTCTGACCCAAAGAAGAAGGAAACAACAACTCCTGCTCAGGAAACCCAGTTTTGGAAGAGCCGAAGAACTTGATGTTTCACAGCTCTAGCTAAACAACTCTAGCTTGATTATCAAATATTAGAATTGGGAGAAACAAGCACTGATGCAAGTAAAAGAATATTCTGCTACTGATTCAATGACAAGTGAATCGCTAAATATTTTTATTAGCAGCAAATTTGCTGCTTGCTGGAACTAATTTCACGCCCTGTAGATACGGTGCTTAAACTGGAAATGGCGTTAAATTGCCCAGCGGTGAACAGCTCCTCTGAGATAGGCAGCTTTGCAGCCAATCACAGGGAAAGCCAGAGGAAGCTCCGCCCTTCACTTCCCCTCCTTTCAAAGTCATGTTTGTGCCCCATAGATCCAAACTTTCCTGACAGGGAGTTTCCCAGAAAGGAACATTCCATTTAAGGTCTTGAATTTCCCAATTTGAATTTAAACTCATATAACACTTTCGGTTAGTACATCCAATTTGTCAGTCAATTATAACATAGTTTCTTGTGCGATCATCCTATCTCCTCCACTACACCTAAGCTCCATGAAAGGAGAGATTCCGTGTTATTGCCAGATTCGGTATCGAAATGAGCAAACAGATACAACTTGCAGGTCAGGGAGCTGGAAGAGAAGAACGAAACCAATTTAGACCCAAGGTCAAAAGGAAATCCAGGGGTCCCTGCAGAAATGTGGGGATGAAATCAGGAGAAATCAGGTGAGTTGGAGGGTTTAGGGTCAGGTAAGCAAGCCAGAGTCAGTACAATTAAATAGTAAAGATCAGAGCAAGCTGTGGGTCAAGATGCAGAATGCAAGTGCTAAGGGTCAAAAAACAAACAAAAAAAAGGCAAGTGGGAAAAAGTTCAAAGCAATGGTCAGGAAATACATAGATACTGAAGATGTAAGGCAAAACACACAAGAGACTGAAGTGCTTATTAAACAGATGCCTAGTGGTTGGTTGATACTAGAACCAACACAGGTTCACTAAAAATAAGTTTTGCCAAATCGAACTCATTTCCTTGCAATAGAGTTATGAAGTTGATAAATTTGATCATATCACTTACTCTCTTGCTTAAAGACTTCTGATCACCACCTTTTGCCTACAAGACAAAGCCCAAATTCTTTAACATGGCATTCAAGACCCTTGACAAACTGCTTCCTATCTTGCCATTTACTTCCCTGAGCCTGGTACTCCACCCCCTCTGGACTATTTGCTTTTCTTGGACCACTTCAAAGTCATTTAGTGCTCCATAATGTGTTTATCCTGTTTCTTTACTCTAGAATATCTTTCCATCTCCTCCTTCCACTTATCTCAGAAAAACCCAACATATCTTCCAAGGTCCATATCAAATTGTCACTTCTTTTGTGAAGCCCATCTTTCTTGTTTATCCCCATGAAGAATTAGTCACCCTTCTCTCTAGATCCTCAATATACTTTGTGCAAACTGTTAATATATAGTATGATATAATATATATGATATATTATCAGTCATCTGTTTTATCAAATATATTTATGTGTCCCTAGTACAAGTAGAGGTAATGCAGTTAATTACATATACAATGATTTGTAGTTGGTGTATATGTCTGCCACCCCTGTTAGATTGTGAACTCTTTAAGACAAGAATAATACCTTATCATTTCTGTATCTCTAGTACCTAATGCTAACCTAGCAGATAAGAGGTTGGCAGCATACATTTATAGATTTAAATGGGAGGAAATATCAAGCATAATGTTATTTTTATTTAAACAGAGTATTTAATAAATCTTCAAGGCTATCATAATGAATAATGTTGCAAAATGTGGGCCATTAGGCAAAACTGAAGCTTTCTGAACACACACCCAGACTGCAAGTAGGTCTCTAATGCTATCAAGTTTATCCTAGTCAACATTTTTATTAGTAACTTGGATTAAAACATGCAAAGAATGTTTTTAAAACATACAAGGAGACCCATTAATATCATAGGTAAGAGAAGACTTCAAAAATGAACCCAACAGGCTGGAAAGCTGGTGTCAGACTAACAAAGTAAAATTTAAGTAAATGTGAAGTCCTATATATATCAAAAATGAACAGCAGATGTCAAGTTTGGTGGAAGTTTGACTTCGCAGCAATTAATATGCGGAAGAGTTGGGAGCTTCTGTTAATCAAAAGCTTTAAAAGCAAACAGGAATGCATGAAAAGATGCTCAACATCATTAGTCATTAGGAACAGTAAGATACCACTTCATACCTACTAGGATGGCTATAATTTTTTTAAAAAAGGAAAATAGCAAGTGTCAGAGAGGATGTGGAGAAATTAGAACCCTTATACATTGCTGGTGGGAATGTAAAATGGAGCAGTTGCTGTAGAAGACAGTTTTGTGGTTCCTTAATAAGTTAAACATGGAATTATCATATAACCCAGTAATTCCACTCCCAGGAATATACCCCAAAGAACTGAAAACAGGTGTTCAAACAGAAACTTGTACATGAATGTTAACAGCATAATTATTCACAAAAGCCAAAACATGGAAACAACTCAAATGTTCAGCAACGGATGAATGGATGAACAAACTGTGCTAGATACACACAATGGAATATTATTCACCCATAAAAAGGAATTGGAGTAGTGATACATGCTACAATGTGGATAAACCTTGAAAGTATGATGGTAAGTGAAAGAAGCTAGACACAGAAGGACACTGTATGATTCCATTTATATAAAATATCCCAAATAGGCAAATCCATAGAGACAGAAAATAAATTGGTGGTTGCCAGGGGATGGAAGATGAGGGTGTAAGGAATGGCTATTTAGTGGATATACTGGGTTTCTTTTTGGGGTAATGAAAATGTTCTGGAACTAGATAGTCGTGATGGTTGCATAACATTGTCAATGTTCTAAATGCCACTGAATTGTACAATTTAAAATGGTAAAACTGGTGAAATCTTATGTGTAATTTACAACAATAAAATAAAAAAGCAAATGGAGAGATGTGGCTGGTAACAAACTAAGGACATTGGGATCACTGATGGTTATATGGTTCCAGCTCCAAAGAAGCAGTAACAATGTAACTGTATCCCATGTTTTTGAGACTATTTGAAGTACCGTGAGCAATTCCAACACCAGATCCTAAAAGATGTATTGAAGAACTAAAATCTCTTGTGTTAGCTGTAACTAGGATAGTAATGGAATCTGGGAGCAGCGAGACAAACAGAGAAGGAGAGAACCTTGTGTGCTTAACTTGGAAAGCTGAAACTAAGAGTAGGTTTGACAGGTGTCTCCAAATATTTTTACATAAATGGTTTTATATGTGCTGCGACAAATGGAAAAACTAGACACAATGAGTAGGAGTTATATATCAGGAAGTGGCGTATGGCTTGATGTAAGGAAGAACTTTCTAAAGGGTAGAGCCATCTAACAAAGAACAGGGCATCTTTGGGAAGCTGAGAGCTTCTCGTCCCTGAAGATGTTCAAGCAGAGAATGGATAACTAGACAAATATCTCTGAGGGATTTATAGAAGAGATTTTTACACAAAATATAAACCCCTTCCCACTGGCTTATCAGAATCTTCAAGATAATGTCAAAATTCCCTATCATATCACCCTCACGACCCAGGTCCCAGTGATTTGCCTCCTCTCTGCCTTTACCCGCCTCCCTCACCTTCAGCCCCAGCACCCCCTGAACCCCAGGAACTACTTGCCTACATTAACTCTGCCACACTCTCATACAGCTAGATATCCGTACTTGCTGTTCCTTGTGCCTAGAATCCCTTCCCTCCTAAGCTCTATGACTAATTGTCCATCATCTGTAAAGGCTCTATCACTTTGGAAGCCTTCCCTGTCCTCTCTGATTTTCTCCTCTATTCTTGGGAAGGACCCCACACTTGTCTCTGCTGTAGCCTTTATTATGCAGGTCGTTCTTCTTGCCTGTGGTGATGGTTGATTTCATGTGTCAGCTTGTCTACGTTATGGTCTCCGGCTGCTTGGCCGAGCAAGCACTAGCCCAATTGTTACTGTGAGGATAGTTTGTAGATGGATTTAATCATTAGTCGGTTGATTGCATCTACGGGTGATTACAGCATCTTCAGCTGATAGAAATGCTGATACAAGTGTCTCTCACAGAAGAATGTGAATAATTTGAAGCAAAGGATGTTATCTTTCCTCTGTTATCCCCCATTTCTAGGACGTTGTCTGATGCATGTAGCTGTTCAGTCTTTGAAGTGCTTTTATTAAGACCTTTTTTCTTTAGGTTAAACGTGATTACGGGGTTAGGCAGAATCTGAAGTTTACTAAGTGGGCAATCATCTCCAAAAGCAGGATTTGGAGAATCTTGTACAATTCAAGGAACTGTTTTGGTGGTAGATTAAATTATGTACCCCCAGAAAAAAAACAGGTCCTTCATCTTAATCCATTCCTGTGCGTGTGAACTCATTGTAAAGACAACCTTTTGAAGATGTTATTCTTAGCTAAGATGTGGCTAACTGAATCAGGTTAGGCTTTAATCCAGATTACTGGTGTCCTTTAAAAGCAGAATGAAAACCAGGCAGATAAAAATTCATGGGAAGAAACTGGAAGTCAAGGGAACCCAAAGGGGAAAGGAGAAGACACCCCCATGTGCACTGCCGTGTGAAGAAAAGCCCAGAGCCAAGGATGCCCCGTCCCACAATGCCACAGTCTCCCAGGAGAAGACATCACCTTGCTAACTCCCTGATTTTTTACTACTCCTAGCCTCAGAACCTTGAGCCAACAAATTCCCATCGTTTAAACCAACCCATTGTATGGTATTAGTTTCAGCAGCCTGGAAACTAAGACAGATGATGTGCTTTGACGAATTTGGCCTCTTTCTGTGCATTGCTCAAGCCCCCTGGCTATTTGTCACTCCCTTCCTTTCTTCTCCTTGTGCCCATTTATAAGCTCCCTGACCACCCTCCAACTTTCTCAAAATGGAGAACATGTTGGGAAAGCAATCAAAGAAGCAATTTTATTTACTACCATTTATTTATTAGATTAATTTAAATCGCATCTATTGTCCTCCGGGCCTCTGAGTTCATGTGGTCAACTCATATGTTAATATATCCTACTGAGAATAGTTTGATACAGTGCCCCAAACGCTAGCAAAACAGGGGCTCGGGAGCAGAAAGTCCCAGAACTGAAGTCCTCAAGGCTTCTTCTCCTCCTTATAGACGGTTTATTTCACCACTAAAAAAAAAAAAAATGCAGACTGTTTGTGAGACAGCACTCTCCAGCTGGGCCCTACATACGTACTCCTGAGCTTCTGAGAGAATTATATTCCTAATCCCAATTTAGCTCCCAGATCTCCATCCTAAATGCCTGGTCTTTCAATCCCAGAACACAGCACAGATCTGTAAAAAGCCTTTCAATGTCAGCATCTGAGAACTCAAAGAAACGTTGTTCCCATATTTTAAAATCCCTTCATTCTGGATCTGGCCACCTACAGTTCAGCTACCCCTGTTCTGAAATACGTTGATGGAGCAGAGAGAAAGCGGTCATTGGTGTGACTTCACAGAAGCATTTTTCAGCTGCTCCTTGGGCACAATGAACTTTGCATCTTGTAAGGAAGCATGGGGCTCAGCCCCATCATGGGCTGTAACAATGCCTCAAGACATCTGCCGATCCAGAAACCCCATGGTTCTTTTAATACATTCACACTTTCCCATAAAGCCTTGTGAGTTTCCCCCCCCCCCCCCACCAAATGTTCCTGTATGGGCTCCAGCTGAGTTTTGCCATATATATCCTCCTAGCAGCTGCCTGATGTTGTGCCTCTTGGGTTTCAGTCTTGCCCTCCTTCACGAGAGTTGAGGAAATCAGAACTCACAGAATCCTTCTCAGCTCTCCAGAAAGGATGCCTGAATTGGAAACCCAGAGGCTGGGCAGGGCTGACTGTGACAGATTCTCTCTCGCTGTTCACTGTTCCGCTGTTTGATGGCTTTATGGCCTCCTCCTAATCTGTGGGAGAACAAAGGGACATTAATTGGCACTCTCCCAGAGTAAAGAAATTCCGCCTGCCCTACAGATGAAGAGAAACGAAATGAGCCTCTCACTCAGCTGGAGTGGAATCTCCAAAAGCTACTTGATGGCATGGTTCTCTGGGGGTCAGCTCCCATTCGGATCCAGGACTGTGCTGACCCGTATGTGGTACACTCATTCCTAAGGTTTTGTCTGGTTTTGTTTTTTGGTAAGTCAGATCATGTCACTCCTCACTCAGAATCCTCCGATGGCTTCCATCTCACTCAGAAGAAAGCTCAAGCACTCTCAGGGGCCTATGAGGTCCTATATGGTGGACCCACCACTCCTAACCTACCTCTGTGAGCTTATCTCCTCCCTCCCTCCCTGCTGCCCCAGCCACACCGGCTTCCTTTGCTATTCTTGGATTACACCTGGAACCCTCTCCTGTCAAGGCCTTGTATGCTTGTTTGGGCATTGGCTCTTCCCCAGACATCTGCTGGGCTCATTTGGTTCCATCAGGGCTCTGCTAAGAAGTCACCTCATTACAGACAACTTCCTTGACCACGCTTCATAAAATAGAACTCCACCCTACATGACCCATGGTCCCTCTCTATTCCTTTACCGTACTTTTCTTCTCCATGGCACTTATAACCAGCAGACATATATATTTATTTGTTGATTGCTTAGCTCCCCCAACAAGAATGTAAGTTCCATGAGTACAGAGACTTGTTTTGTTCACTCTTTATCTCCACTTTCCAGAGCAGTGCAAAACATACAGTAAGTAACACACAAACGTTTGTTGAATGAATGAACAAATGATGAATGAATGGCCCTACTCACAGGTACCTACACACTTGAAACCCATGCCAATCCACGTATTTGCCCGGAGCAAATAAACCAGTGGTGCCTGGCATAGTCCCCTATTATGCCCCCTTATTGTGCTGCCCTAATACACAGGGCTAAATAATTGAACCTAAAATTCACATAAACCAGCTACTCCTCCATTTGCCAGAATTCCAGCTTTTCAAACAATGAAGAGCCTAAGTGGAATTTGATTCCCCCACAGTCAACCAGCCTTTTCCTATTTTCCAGCTTAAGAAAGACCTAGAA
This sequence comes from Choloepus didactylus, assembly GCF_015220235.1. NCBI lineage: Eukaryota > Metazoa > Chordata > Mammalia > Pilosa > Megalonychidae > Choloepus > Choloepus didactylus. The sequence continues at coordinate 144,841,845 of NC_051312.1, read as the reverse complement.
CACCTCCCCAGTGTAAAAGATCTTCCCAGCTACCAAATAAGCTGAAGGAACCCAATCCCCTGGCAGCTGAGTACCCTAAACATTTCATTTGGTACTTTACAATGTTAGGGTAGCTCAAGTTCTTCCTCATCTGGGCAAAATGGCCCTTTCCAAGAACAGAAAAAATATCAGCCTCCTCCCCCGACTTTTCTCTGAAAAACATTCTGATGATAACTGGCAAACAACTCAGATATCAAAAGCAGGTTACTGGTCTCATCCCATTTCAGAGTCCCACCAAAAAGAGAACTCTCCCTCTTCTCCAAAACCAGGGGAGGCAGAAGCTTTTCACAAAACACAATACTGCAATAATGCTGAAGAAAACCATCAGGTTTGCTTTCCATTCTATTGTCTTCTGTCAGCTCCAGCATTTCCCCAAATCCAGCCTTAATAATTTATAGTGGAAAGATGTTTAATAATAATAAGCAGCAAGATTGGAGCTGTCAGCTCCACACAATGGAATTCTGTGAATCTTCCTGCTTGGCATTGGCACCAGCTATCCCGGTTTGTTTCAACGGAAACAATCCCATTTGCTATTCTCATAAAATTAGTTCCTCTGCATTTTCTATTAATCAGAATGTTTTTTTGGAAAGACTTATAGTATATCAGGATTTCATCACCTTCCAAGTGCAACTGTTCTGTGAATCTGATGAATTTTGTATCACCTCTAAGAGCAGCAGAGAAGGGAAAACTTGGGTGGTGGAAGTGGGCAGAGCTCTCCCCTCAGATGAGCTGAGGTCTGCCAGTTCTGGAGGACTGGACTGTTCCAGTTTGCTAATGCTGCCATCATGCAAAATACCAGTAATGGACTGGCTTTATAAAGGGGGTTTATTTGGTTACAAAGTTACAGTTTTAAGGCCATAAATTGTCCAAGGTAAGGCATTAACAATAGGGTACCTTCACTGGAAAAAGGCCATTGGCATCTGGGAAACCTCTGTTAGCTGGGAAGGCACATGGCTGGCATCTGCTTGCTCCTGGGTTTTGCTCCCAAATGGTGTTCTCCAAAATGTCAGCATTAGCTTTCAATGGTCCTCTTCATAATGTCTGTCTCAGCTGCAGCAACACTGAGTGCCTTCTGTTTGTCAGCTCTTTTATACGGCTCCAGTGATTTAATCAAGAGCCACTTTGAATGGGTGGAGAAACACCTCCATGGAAATTATCCAATCAAAGTTCTTGCCCACAGTTGACTGAATCGCATCTCCATGGAAACACTCAAAGGATTCCAACCCAATCAACACCAATACGTCTGCTGCCACAAGACTGCATCAAAGAACATGGCATTTTGGGAAACATACTACATCTAAACTGGCACATGGACCATCTTATCCACTGCACATCTGAGCTGCTTTCTCCCCCAAACACATCTATTAAATCAATAATTCCTAACCTTCTTGAGGTTATCGACCATTTTAAGAACCTCATGAAAACTGTGGGCCCTCTCCCAGAAAAAGCCCTTATGTGTACCTACTCACTAACCTTTACAAAATCAGTGGGTTCGTGGGTGCTCGCTCTCCCCGTGTGCCAATTTGAATGTATTATGTCCCCCAAAATGCCATTATCTTTGATGCAATCTTGTGTGGGCAGATGTGTTAGTGTTGATTAGATGCATTTCTTTAATTGAGTGTTTCCATGGAGATGCAACCCACCCAACTGTAGGTGATAACTCTGATTAGATAATTTCCATGGAGGTGTGGCCCTGCCCATTCAGCACAGGCCTTGATTAATTTACTAGAGCACTATCTAAACTCAGACAGAAGGAGTGAGCTTGCTACAGCCAAGAGGGACACTTTGAAGAACGCACAGGAGCTGAGAGAGGAGCTGCAGTTTACAGAGACACTTTGGAGATGGCCTTTGAAAGCAGACTTTTGATCTGGAGAAGCGAAGAGATGACAAATGCCCCGAGAGCAACTGAGAGTGACATTTTGGAGAGAAGCTGAAGCTGAGGGAGGAATGTCCTGGGAGAAAGCCATTTTGAAACCAAAACTCCAGAGCAGATACCAGCCACATGCCTTCCCAGCTAACAGAGGTTTCCGGACACTATTGGCCATCCTCCAGTGAAGGTACCCAATTGTTGACGCCTTATCTTAGACACTTTATGGCCTTAAGACTGTAACTTTGTAACCAAGTAAACCCCCTTTATAAAAGCCAATCCATTTCTGGTGTTCTGCAAGCAGGCAGCATTAGCAAACCAGAACATCCTGCAACACTTGTGTGGCCCATTCATGGACGTCAATCAACCTCACCATCCCTACGAACCATTCTCGGCTGGAGTGGAAACTCAACCACTTTTAAATTCCTTTGTTGAAAGAGGAAGAAAGCAGTGAGAGATGTTTAAAAAGAGCAAGGAAAAGAACATAAATGTGAGAAAGTTTTTCCCGTTGGCCAGACACCTTTTAAGAAGCTAGAAAATGGAAAACCGAAGGCAAGTCAAATTCCACAGCTGAAATGAATAATGAAATAAACAATGAAAAGCCAAGTATCCATAAATTGGTATGCGCAGCACTGTATTGGTGTGGGTGTGACATGAGATCAAAATTAGGAAAAGCCTTGATAGATTCTCCTTCTCTCCAGACTATGTAACACCTATTCCATACCAAGTGAGATAAACTCTGCGTGAGAAGAGATGGGCAGATGACAGGAATCTTGGACCCAGTGGAGTCTGGGTTCTAGGACAGCTCTGGTCTCTGATTAGCTATATGATTTTAGGCAAGAAGCAACTTTTCATCTCCATTAATGTGAGATATTTTTCTCACTACTTGTTATCTCTAAGGCCTGTTTCAGTTCCAGCATTCCATGGGATGTGATCATTACACACATCTGAGGTAGAAAAGACCAAAACTTTTTCTTAAAGGGCCTCATAGTAAATATTTTAGGCTTCTGGACAAAATGGCCTCCATCACTACTGCTCAGCTCTGCTGTTGTAAAGCAAAAGCAGCCATTGGCAACACATGAGCAAATAAGCATGGCTGTATTCCAATAAATCTTTACTTATAGACACTGAAATTTCAATTTTGTATTCTTTTCACATCACAAAGTTATCTCCAATTATTTTTTTTTCCAACCATTAAAAAATGTAAAAATCATCCTTAGCTGTCAGGTCATACAAAAAATAGATGGCAGGCCAGATGAGACCCACAGGCCACAGTTTTCTGAACTTTGTCTACAACATCAGCTAATCTGAAAAATTGTGGTACTAATTCTGGGTTTAACTACTTGGCTTCAATGATTTACAATAGCACTGGGGGAAATTTTTTGTTTGCTTGGTTTCCTGATTAGCAGAATAGAGCATTGGTAGCTTCTGAGCCTCAGCTAATAACCAATTATCACATTACCTAAGTTTTTGGTATATTTTCAGACCTGCAGTAATGCTAAAATAATCACACATGAGAAGATGTTTGCAAAAATATTCATGGCTCTCTGGCAGGAAAAGTTTGGATAACTATAAAATATTATGATTACATGAGCAAAGAAACCTTTGTCTTCTCTTGAAATCATTCCTTGCACTCCAAAACCTTAGTGCCCTCGTTTTGCTCCCCTACTACTATCAAGAAGTGGCTTAGTTGGTCTGAGCTGCTGTCCCTAATACCACACACTGATTTTAGTTTAACAACAGGAATTTATTGGTTCATGGTTTTGAAGCTAAAAGAAGTTCAAAATCAAGATATCAATAAGGTATGTTTTCTCCCCAAAGACTGTAGCCTTCCAGTGCTGGCTGCTGGTGATCCTTGGGGTTCCTTGGCTTGTTTTTCTGACTCCCATCACATGGTGATGTCCTCTCCTTTCCTGCTTCTGTGGCTTCTAGTTTCTCTTTGTAAGGCCTCCAGTTTTAGGGATTAAGGTCCTGTTCTAGTTTGCTAATGCTGCCAGAAATGGATTGACTTTTATAAAAGGAGGTTTATTTGGTTACACAATTACAGTCTTAAGGCCATGAAGTGTCCAAGGTAATGCATCAACAATTGGGTACCTTCACTGGAAGATGGCCAATGGCATCTGGAAAACCTCTGTTAGCTGGGAAGGGACGTGGCTGGTGTCTGCTCCGGAGTTCTGGTTTCAAAATGGCTTTCTCCCAGGACATTCCTCTCTAGGCTTCAGCTTCTCTCCACAATGTCACTCTCAGCTGCTCTTGAGGCATTTGTCATCTCTTAGCTTCTCTGGAGTAAAGTCTGCTTTCAAAGGCTGTCTCCAAAATGTTTCTGTAAACTGCAGTTCCTCTCTCAGCTCCTGAGCATTCTTCAAAGTGTCCCTCTTGGCTGTAGCAAGCTGCCTCCTTCTGTCTGAGCTTGTATAGTGTTCTAGTAAACTAATCAAGGCCCACGCTGAATGGGCAGGGCCACACCTCCATGGAAACTATCCAATCAGAGTCATCACCCACAGTTGGGTGGGGCACATCTCCTTGGAAACAAAGAATTATAATCTATTCAACACTGATAGGTCTGCCCACACAAGATTACATCAAAGATAATGGCATTTTGGGGGACATAATATATTCAAACCAGCACAGGCCCATACTGATTTGGTTCACACAACTTAACTAAAAATAGCATTTTAGTAATAAGGAATTACAGGGATACAGATTACAATTCATGATGTGTTTGTTGGGGTACATAATTCAACCTACCACAGGGAGCCTACATACTGATGTCCCTTGAGAAGGAGGAAATGAGACCTTTATTTTTGTTGTTGCTGCTTTGATTTTTGGTTTGTTTGTTCAGGAGAGAAGAAAATTACAATTTAAGTTAATGACACCTAGGTGGCACCTGTGTGCTTTCAAGCACGCTGAGTGGTAAGTATACATTAGAGGGGGGAGAAGTGTGGAGAGGCACTGCATAACACTTGGCCCACAGAAGACAATTTTTAAGAAGAGAGATTGGATATTCAAGTAATTGGTCTTCTCCTGAGTGGGAGACACAAACTTTGATTCAGAGATGGCAAACTATTGAGCTCTATGGTGACGGCATGTCTCTAGATGTCATTGAGATGATGTGATATCACTATTTAATCAGAACACTAATACCCATCCCAGTTAAGGGGTGACATAGAGGTGGGGTTGGGAGGGCAGAGGGTCCCTTCAAGTCCCATGACTTGTCTCCACTCTGGCTTAGAGCAGTATCCCCAAAATTCCCCAGATACTCAGCACTCATTCTTGACTCAGCCCCTTTGCTCAAACTCTTTTCTCTCCCTGGATTCCCTTCTATCTCTGTTCCACTATTCCCATTCCTGCTCATCTGCAGGGCCCCTCGTTTGTTCTAGCCATACCATGAACACATTCATTGATGCCTGATGCACACAGAGGTCAAGGTCGTGATGCCAGGATTTCAAGAAAAGAAAGTGTTTACCGAGAGCAGCTTGGCAAGGAGACAGGAGGTAAGCCTCAGATCTGTCTCCTAGGGCAGAAGAATCAGGGGGTTTTATACCCTTTGGGGAAGGTGGCCTTAAGGGAGAGGTTAAGGATAGGGTGAGATGACGTGGGTTAAGGGGCAGCTAACTGGGGGCATGTGCCATTCCAAATCATGCTACTTCATGTGTCACATGTTTAAAAACATGGCTTAGCATGATCAGTGGGAGAGGTTTTTACTATTATAAATAGACAAATGTGACCTTAGGTCAGGTCTTCTCCTGAATGTGCATACCCTGGTGGCTAGAGCTGGCTAGAACCAGCTTTAGTAGGTGCTACGAAGGGAGAGGAAACAGTAACTTTTCTTGCAGTGAAGCAAGCTTCTTTTGAATAAACCTGAGGAGATAGGAACTCAAACAAAGAGAATGGAAACTGTCACAAACCAGTAAAGGAGGGGCTACTTTAGAGCAAAAGTGGGTTAGTAGGAGGCAGTTCCATTAGCTCCAGCCCAAACAAAATTTCCTCCAGGAATAGGAGAAGCAGAGCTAACTTCTCCTCCCTGGAATAACTAGAGAAAAGGTAGAAAATGACTGGGGCAGCAGTTCCAGAGTACGAGCAGCCAGAGAGGGACTTCTACATTATGTAGGGAGGACCTGGATGAAAAAGCAGAGAAATAGTGACTGAAAGGACAGGGTGAGTTCATTTAATCATGACCGCCTCTTGGGCTGGCTGATACATGCTGGCCCAGAGTGGGTGAGGGAGGAGGTGAGCACTCCTGCATTCTCCTCTCTGCAACCAGTTGGCTAGTTATCTCTCAGACCTGAATCTGGGGGCTCCTGTATGGGAATTCAGGAATCAACAGACTTATTTTAGCCGAGAACTTACTGTGGTGTGCAGGCCTATCCCCCCAACCCTGAGGCTGGCTGCAGCAGGCACCTGGTTTGGAGGAATACTGGGGGGCCCTCCTCTCAGGAGAGGGGATGCAGAGCGGAGCAGAGCTGACCTGAGTTAGAAAGCGAAAGAGTCAGTCTATGTTCTGCCCTCAGTATCCTTTCTCCATGGAAGCCCATGGTGCTCACAGCATGCACAGGCAGAGAGGCAGGGACAAAAGAGAGAACCACATGGAAGCAACAAGAGCTTCCCCCCACCCACTCCAGTGGCCTGCAGGTGCATGGTGGGTAAGGATACTTCTGAGATGGCTGAGGGCTGGGGAAGGTGAATCTCTCAAACCTGCACAGCCCAAGGTTTTTCCACTCAGAAGCCTGGGACTCACCAGACCAATCATGTATTCAAGGGGATTCCCAACTGATATGCACAATGCCCACCCCCAACCCCAGGGCTGGCAGTCTCCAGCTCACACAGACACCTGCTGCATTGTCTGGGGTGCCAACTGGTTTGGAACCTGCCCAGCTGGCTGCCACTGTCAGGAGAAGAAAGCTTGAGGGGAAGAGGTGGCCCAAGAGCACCATCTGCTAGGAAGACACAGAAAGCACAGCCTGGCAAGTTGCTGTTTTGCCAAACCTCCTACAGAAGTCGAAATAGACTTGCATTCCCCACCATGACCTTGCACTGACTGGGAATTACTGATAAACCAAGTGCCAAAGGAAACCTCCAACGCAAATCCAAGCAACTATAAAATCTTAGGTGAGTGAGGGGAATCAACTTTCAAAAGAATCTTATCAAGATAATCAAATGTGAAGAAATTAGCAGAAAATAACAAGCACATGAAGATGCAAGAAGATATGGCCAAGCCAAATGACCAAATTAAAAAGCCAGAGAAGACACAGAACTTGGAACAACTAATCAAAGAAGTACATATAAATCTCCAAAATAATTTCAATGGGTTGGTCAAGACATAGAGGATATCAAGAAGACACTAGAAGAACATAAAGAAGAATTTGAAAGAGTAAATAGATTAGCAGATCTTAAGGAAATGAAAGATACTGTACATGAAATTAAAAATAAACTAGAGAGACACAAAACAGCAAATTGAAGAAACAGAAGAAAGAATACGTGAACTAGAGTACAAGACAATTGAATGAAAATGCACAAAAGAACAAACGGTGAAAAAGATAGAAAATTTTGAATTCAGTCTCAGGAAAATGATGGACAACATTAAGTCCACAAACATAAGTGGTGTCCCAAAAGGAGAAGAGAATAGTAAAGGGCTAGGAAGAGTATTTGAAGAGATAATTGGGAGAAACTTCTGAACCCTTAAAAAAGACATAATATGCAAATCAAATCAACCCAATGAACTCCAAATAGAATAAATCCAAATACACCCACTCCAAAACAAATAATAATCAGATTGTCAAATGCTGAAAAGGAGAAAATCCTGAGAGCAGCAAGAGGAAAGCGATTCACCACATACAAGGGAAACCACATAAGACTAAATATCGACAACCATTGAGGCAAGAAGGCAGTGGTATGACATATTTAAGCTTCTGAAGGAGAAAAATTATCAGCCAGGAATTCTTTATCCAGCAAAGCTATCCTTCAAAAGGGAAGAAGAATTCAAAATCTTCACAGAAAAACAATGCTGAGAAAATATGTTAACAAGAGATCTGCCCTGCAAGAAATAATAAAGAGTGTTATCTCAGCTGAAAAAAAAAAGAGAGAGAGAGAGAGAGAGATCTGGAGAAGGGCAAAGAATTGAAAAGTAATAGTAAGGGTAATTTAAAGGATAAAAATAGAGAGGGGGAAAAACAGATCTGTTCACATACCATATGAAAAGATAATATGAGTGGTTCAAGGACTGCCTTTATGGTAATAACTTTGAATGTGGACAGATTAAACTCACCAATTAAAGAATACAAATTGTCAGAATGGATTAAAAAGTATGATCTATTTATATGCTCTTACAAGAGACTCAACTTAGACCAAGGACACAAATGAATTGAAAGTAAAAGGATGGAAAAATGTATTCCATGCAAGCTGTAACCAAAAGAAAGCAGGGGTAGTTATACTAATATCAGACAAAATAGACTTTAAATGCAAAGATGTCAAAAGAGACAAGGAAGGACACTATGTATTAATAAAAGGGTCAATTCACCAAGAAGAAATAACAATCATAAATATTTATGCACCCAATCAAGGAGCTCCAAAGTACATGAGGCAAATATTGCCAAAACTGAAGGGAACAATAGAAGTTTTTACAATAATAGTGGGAGACTTCAATACACCACTCTCTTCAATAGGTAGAAGAAGCAGATAGAAGATAAATAAGGAAATATAGAACCTAAATAATATGATAAATGAATTAAACCTAACAGACATATATAGAATGTTGCATCCCAAAACATCAGGATATTCATTCTTCTCTAGTGCCCCTGGAACATTCTCCAGGATAGATCATATGCTGGGGCACAAAATAGTCTCAGTAAACTTAAAAAGAGTGAAATTATTCAAAGCAATTCTCTGACCATAACGTAATGAAGCTGGGAATCAATAACCACATTGGAACTTTAAAAATACACTATATTTCTTAATTCATTTTTTTAAAATTCATTTTTATTGAGATATATTCACATACCATGCAGTCATACAAAGCATACATTCAATTGTTCACAGTACCATTATATAATTCTGCATTCATCACTAAAATTAATTTTTGTACATTTTCATTACCACACACACAAAAATAATAATAATAAAAATTAAAGTGAAAAAGAACAACTAAAGTAAAAAAGAACACTGGGTGCCTTCCCCCCTCCCCATTTTTCTTTAATTCAATTTTATTGAGATATATTCACATACCAATCACTGAAGCTATACAATCAATTGTTCACAGTACCATTATATACTTGTGCATTCATCCCCAAAATTAATTTTTTAACATTTTCATTACTGCAAAAAAACATAAGAATAAAAATTAAAGTAAAAAAGAACACCCAAAACATCTATCCCCTCATCCCTCCCTATTATTGTTCTAGCTTGCTAATGCTGCCAGAATGCAAAACACCAGAAATGGATTGGCTTTTATAAAAGCAGATTTATTTGGTTACACAGTTACAGTCTTAAGGCCATAAAGTGTCCAAGATAATGCATCAACAATTGGGTACCTTCACTGGAGAATGGCCAATAGTGTCCAGAAACCTCTGTTAGCTGGGAAGGCATGTGGCTGGTATCTGCTCTGGAGTTCTGGTTTCAAAATGGCTTTCTCCCAGGACATTCCTCCCTCGGCTTCAGCTTCTCTCCAAAATGTCACTCTCAGTTGCTCTCGGGGCATTTGTCATATCTTAGCTTCTCCAGAGCAAACGTCTGCTTTCAAAGGCCATCTCCAAAATGTCTCTGTAAACTGCAGTTCCTCTCTCAGTTCCTGTGTATTCTTCAAAGTGTCCCTCTTGGCTGTAGCAAGCTCGCTCCTTCTGTCTGAGCTTATATAGTGCTCCAGTAAACTAATCAAGGCCCATGCTGAATGGGCAGGGCCACACCTCCATGGAAATTATCCAGTGAAAGATCTCACCCACAGTTGAGTTATCACATCTCCATGGAAATATCCAATCAAAAGTCTCCAACCCAATCGACACCAATTTGTTTCCTGCCCACACAAGACTGCATCAAAGATAACAGCAATTTGGGGGACATAATACATTCAAACCGGCACAATTATTAATTTAGTTTTTGTCCCCATTTTCCTAATTATCTGTCCGTATACTAGATAAAGGGAGTGGGAGCCACAAGGCCTTCACAATCACACAGTCACACAGTGTAAGCTCTATAGTTACACAATCATCTTTAAGAATCAAGGCTACTAGATTGCAGTTCAACAGTTTCAGGTATTTCCTTCCAGCAATTCCAATACACTAAAAACTAAAAAGGGATATCTATATAATGCATGAAAATAACCTCCAGAATGTCCTCTCAACACCATTTGAACATTCTGGAAATAATAAACTTTCCCACTTGGGGAATTAATGATATTCTCACAAGCACTGGGGATTAACAATTTAGTAGGCCAAGCCCTTGATCTTGGGGTTTGCCCTTATGAAGCTTATTACTGCAAAGGAGAAGCTAAACCTACTTATAATTGTGCCTAAGAGTCACCCCCAGGGAACCTCTTTTGTTGCTCAGATGTGGCCTCTCTCTCCAAGCCAACCCTGCAGAGTTCAGTCAATCCTCTTGAACATTCTGTACTGCTTCAACATCAAATGCTTGATCTCTACTCTCTTTCTATGTCCTGATATCTTCGTTTCTACATTCTTCTCAAAACATCTCTCTCCTGTCTTTTCCTATCAGCATTTAGCTCTCCCTTTAGTATTTCTTGTGGAGAAGATTTCCTGTTCATGAACTCTCTCAGTGTCTATTTATTGGTAAATATTTTAAACTCTCCCTCATTTTGAAGTTTTCCCAGATATAGGATTCTTGGTTAGCAGTTTTTCTCTTTTGGTATCTTAAATATATTATGCCACGGCCTTCTCACCTCCATGGTTTCTGCTGAGAATCCACATTTAGTCTTATCAAGCTTCCCTTGTATGTGATGGATTGCTTTTCTCTTGTTGCTTTCAGAATTCTCTCTTTGTCTCTGAGATTTTAAAAATCTGGTTAGTAAGTATCTTGGAGTAGGTCTATTTAGATCAATTCTGCTTGGGGTACACTGCACTTTCTGGACCTGTAATTTTACATTTTCATAAGAGTTGGGAAATTTTCATTGATTATTTCATCTTTTATTCTTTCTGCCCCTTTTCCTTTTTCTTCTCCTTTTGGGATACCTATAACATGTATATTCATGTGCTTCATGTTGTCATTCATTTCCCTGAGACCCTGCTCATATTTTTCCATTCTTTTCCCTATCTGTTCTTTTGTGTGTAGGATTTCAGATGTGTTGTCCTCTAGTTCAGTGATCCTTTCTTCTGCTTCTCCATTGTGTTTTGCATCTCTTCTATTGTGCTTTTCATTCCAATGAGTTCTGCCATTTGTTTTCTCAAGCTTACAAATTATTTCTTATGATCACTCAGTGTCTTCTTTATATCCTTCATCTCTTTTGTCACATTTTCTTTAAACTCAGTGATTTGATTTAGAAGATTTGTTTGAACATCTTTAAGTGTTTGAACTCCTGAATCTCAGCTGAGGTGTTAGTTTGTTCCTTTGACTGGGTCAAATCTTTGTGTTGCCTGGTGTGGCTCATGATTTTTTGCTGTCTAGGCATCTGATTTTCTTGATTGGTCTGGAGGTAGTTTTCTCTCTTATGCCTCGGGATTTCTTAATTGTTGTCTTTGATCTCTATCTTTTCTTTGTTTCTCTCACTGGCCAGTTGTCAGATTGGCTCTGTCCCCCAGTTTTCCCCCCAAAATCAGGTGCCACCATGGTTGGCCACAGGGATGGGAGGTAGGCACTGGGCACCCCAGCAAGTTCACTGTGTGTGGTAATACAAATCTGCTGGATTCCAGTGGTGCTCTGTTTTCTGCCAGCCAGCAAGATCTGGTTCACTTTAGAGCCCTGCTTTAACAGTTGAGCCTCCCACATTTCTTAGCCCAAACAGGGCTGGGTGTCTGCACCGGGCATATAGACCAACTCCTGTGGCTCTAAGAAAGCTTCTAGAGTTATCTTCTTAAGTGTTTTAATTGCCTTGCCTTTTATGGACTGTCCAGCACATGGTGCTGTTCAGTAACTTAATCATCCTCAGAGGCTGCTTTGCCTCCAAGCACAGGCTGCATCTACATAGGTGAGCCGAAATTGCAGGATTCCTATGCCCTTGTTTTGCCACCCATAATCTGGCTTGATGTGTGGCTTCACCTATGGCAAAGTACTCCCTCATCCGACCCAGTACTCCAGCCATCCCCAAGGTAAGAAACAGTCACAAACTCCTGCTTCCCTCAAGGTTGGGGAAGGGCTTTCAGACTCAGGGCTGGAAACACAGTCTCTGTCGATGTTTTCTCACTCTCTTTGTCCCTCACTAACCTGAGCCTTGAAATGACCTCATTGTCTCTCAGGTCTTCAAACAGTGGGGGTATGTCTCACTGCTGTGAGAGATTTTATAGTCTGTGTTTGTAGTGGGAGGGGTCCTGTCTGCTGATTCTGTGCCTTTCCCACAATGAGACTGACTGGAGGTGGGGAGGAATGGCTGGTCTTGGACAGAAGATTCCTACCTGATATTTCTTCTCTTTCTTCAATTTGGCATTTGAAGGGTCCCTCTCCAGGCTATATCCTCCTCCAGAGTTTCAAAAAATTCAGAACTGTCCTTTTTTTCATTGAATCTCTAGAGAGTTTTCAGTAGCTGTTTACATCACCATGTTGGTGATATCACCCCAACAACACATTTGTAAACAATCGGTGGGTGTGCTGGTTTGGATATATTATGTCCCCCAAAAGGAGCAGTGCTCTTTTAACCCAATCTTGTTGGGTGGAAACTTTTTATTGTTTCCATGGAGGTGTTACCCCACCCATTCAGTGTGGGCCTTAATTAAATCACTGGAGTCCTATAAGAGCTCACAGATAGAAGGAGCTCAGTGCTGCAGCTGAGAGAGGAAAATGACCTGGGGTATGCTAAGCCAGGACCTACAGACATTAGACACTTAGAAGCTGATAGAGTTGCTTGCTCACCCTTTGAGATGCTAGCCTAGAGTTGCTCCAGAGAAGCTAAGAGAGGAAAAAACACCCCAAGAGATGCTTGCTGAGGCTTAGAGATTCTTGGAGATGCAGACAGAAGGATGTTTGGAGCTGCTAACCTAAGAGATGCTAGCCCAAAGTTTGCTCCAGAGAAACTAAGAGAAGATGCCTAGATGGTTAGATGCATGGGGGCTGAAGAGGCTAAGAGAGACAAGCCCAGAAACATTTTGGAGAATACCATTTTGAAATGCAACCCAGGAACAGCAGACACCAGCCACGTGCCTTCCCGGCTCACAGAGGTGTTCCGGACACCATCGGCCATTGTTCATTGAAGGTATCTGTGCCAGTTTGGATGTATTATGTCCCCCAAAATGCCATTATCTTTGATGCAATCTTATGTGGGCAGACGTATTAGTGTTGATTGGATTGTAATTCTTTGATTGAGTCTTTCCATGGAGATGTGACCCACCCAACTGTAGGTGACAACTCTGATTAGATAATTTCCATGGAAGCATGGCCCCGCCCATTCAGCATGGAGCTTGATTAGTTACTGGAGCACTATATAAGCTCAGACAGAAGGAGCAGTCTTGCTACAGCCAAGAGGGACACTTTGAAAAATGCACAGGAGCTGAGAAGAGAGGAGCTGAAGCTTACAGAGACATTTTGGAGACGGCATCTGAAAGCACACTTTTGCTCTGGAGAAGCTAAGAGAGGACAAATGCTTCAAGAGCAACTGAGAGTGACATTTTGGAGAGAAGCTGAAGCCTAGAGAGGAACATCCCAGGAGAAAACGATTTTGAAACCAGAACTCCGGAGCAGACACCAGGCACGTGCCTTCCCAGCTAACAGAGGTTTTCCAGACACCACTGGCCATCCTTCACTGAAGGTACTCCCTTACCTTGGACATTTTATGGCCTTAAGACTGTAACTTTGTAACCAAATAAACTCCCTTTATAAAGCCAATCCATTTCTGGTATTTTGCTTAACAGCAGCATTAGCAAACTAGAACAGTATCTTCTTATTAATGCCTTAGTTTGGATACTTTTAGGGCCTTAGAACTGTAAATTGGTAACCAAATAAACCCCCTTTATAAAAGCCAATCCATTTCTGGTATTTTGCACAACAGCAACATTAGCAAACCAGAACAGTGGGTAAATGAAGAAATTTCAAGAGAAATAAGTAAATATTTGGAGATGAATGATAATGAGAATACAACATATCAAAACCTATGGGATGCAGTGAAGCTGGTGCTGAGGGGGAAATTTATAGCTCTAAACACATACATTAAAAAGGAAGAAAGGGCTAAAACCAAAGACCTAACTGGACAACTGAAGAAGCTAGAGAAAGAAGAGCAAACTAACCCTAAAACAAGCAGAAGAAAAGAAATAACAAAGATTAAAGCAGAAATAAATGGACTGGAGAACAACAACAACAACAACAAAAATGGAGAGAATCATTAAAACCAAAAGTTGATTCTTTGAGAAGATCAACAAGATTGACAAACCTCTTAGCTAGATTGACAAAGGCAAAAAGAGAGAAGATGCAAATAAACAAAATCAGAAATGAGAGGGGGGCAATTACCATGGATCCTGAAGAAATTTTAAAAATCGTAAGAGGATATTATGAACAACTGTATGCCAACAAACTAGACAACTTAGAGGAAATGGACAATTTCCTAGAAACACATGAACAACCCATACTGACTCAAGAACAAACAGAGGACATCAACAAACCAGTCACAAGTAAAGAGATTCAAACAGTCATCAAAAAGCTTCCTAAAAAGAAAAGCCCAGGGCCAGATGGCTTCACAGGGGAATTTTACCAAACAGTCCAAAAATAACTAACTCCATTTCTGCTCAAACTCTTCCAAAAAACTGTAGAAAAGGGAATATTACATAACTCATTTTATGAAGCTAACATTACCCTATTACCAAAACCAGATAAAAATACTACAAGAAAGGAAAACTACAGGCCAATCTCCCTAATGAATATAGATGCAAAAATTCTCAACAAAAATTCTTGTAAATCAAATCCAAAAGCACATTAAAAGAAATATACACCATGACCAAGAGGGATTCATTCCAGGCATGCAATTATGGTTCAACATAAGGAAATCAATCAATGTACTACAACACATTAACTAATCAAAAGGGAAAAATCACATGATCATCTCAATTGATTCTGAAAAATCATTCAACAAAATTCAGCATACTTTTCTGATAAGAACACTTCAAAAGGTAGGAATAGAGGGAAATTTCCTCAATATGATAAAAAGCATATATGAAAAGCCCACAGCCAGCATCATACTCAATGGTGAGAGACTGAAAGCCTTCACCTTAAGATGGGTTATGAGATAAGGATGGCCACTGTCACTACTATTATTTAACATTATGCTAGAAGGTCTAGCTAGAGCAATTAGGCAAGAAAAAAGAAAAAAAGTCATCTCAATTGGAAAGGAAGAAGAAAACTTTCATTATCTGCAGACAACGTGATCCTATATTTGGAAAATTCTGAGAATCATGAAAAAGCTACTTGAGCTAATAAACAAATTCAGCAAAGTGGCAAGATACATGCTGAATTCACAAAAATCAGTAATGTTTCTATACAGTAGTAATGACCTGAGGAGGGAATTAAGAAAAATAATGCCACCCACAATAACAATTGAAAGAATCACATATCTGGGAATAAATGTAACCAACAATATAAAGGACCTCAACACAGAAAATTACAAAAGTTTGCTAAAAGATATCAAAGAAGACCTAAATAGATGGAAAGATATTCCGTGTTCAGGGATAGGAATGCTAAATGTTGTTAAGATATGAATTCTACCCAGATTGATCCACAGATTCAATGCAATACCAATAAAAATTCCAACAACCTACTTTGCAGACTTGGAAAATGTAGTTATCAAATTTACTTGGAAGGGAAAGGGGCCTCAAATTGCAAAAACATCCCAAAAAAGAAGAACGAAGTGTGAAGACTTACACTTCCTGACTTTAAAGCTTATTATAAAGCCACAGTGGTTAAAACAGCACAGTATTGGCACAAAGATAGGTGTGCTGATCAATGGAATCGAATTGAGAATTCAGAACTAGACCCCCAGAGCTATGGTCAATTGATTTTCACAAGGTCCCCAAATCCACTGAACTGGGTCAGAATAATCTCTTCAACAAATGGGGCTGGGAGAACTGGATATTCATATACAAAAGAATGAAAGGTCTTTGAAAATGGATCAAAGACCTAAATATAAGAGCCAGTACCATAAAACTCCTAGAAGAAAATATAAGGAAATATCTTCAAGACCTAGTAATAGGAGGTAGTTTCTTAGACGTTATACCCAAAGCACAAGCAACAAAAGAAAAAATAGATAAACGGCAACTCAATGGGAGAAAATATTTGGAAGCCATATATCTGATAAGGGTTTCATATCTCATATATATAAAGAAATCCTACAACTCAACAATAAAAGAACAAACAACCCAATTCTAAATGGACAAAAGATATAAATAGACATTTTTCCAAAGAGGAAATACAAATGGCTAAAAAGCACAAGAAAAGATATTCAACTCAATTAGCTATTAGGGAAATGCAAATAAAAACTACAGGGAGGCGGGGCAAGATGGCAGACTGGTGAGCTGTATGTTTTAGTTACTCCTCCAGGAAAGTAGGTAAAAAGCCAGGAACTGCGTGGACTGGACACCACAGAGCAATCTGTCTTTGGGCATACTTCATACAACACTCATGAAAACGTGGAACTGCTGAGATCAGCGAAATCTGTAAGTTTTTGCGGCCAGGGGACCCGCGCCCCTCCCTGCCAGGCTCAGTCCCGGGGGAGGAGGGGCTGTCAGCTCCAGGAAGGAGAAGGGAGAATTGCAGTGGCTGCTCTCATCGGAAACTCATTCTACTGATTCAAACTCCAACCATAGATAGACTGAGGCCAGACACCAGAGACTCTGAGAGCAGCCAGCCCAGCACAGAGGAGACGGGCATAGAAGGAAAACAACACGAGAAGCTCCAAAGTAAAAGCAGAGGATTTTTGGAGTTCTGGTGAACACAGAAAGGGGAAGGGCGGAGATCAGGCCTTGAGGCGCATATGCAAATCCCGAAGCAAGGCTGATCTCTCTGCCCAGGGCACCTTTCCTTAATGGCCCTGGTTGCTTTGTCTATTAGCATTTCAATAACCCATTATATCTCTGTGGAGGGCCGTTTTTTTTTTTTTTTTTTTTTTTAAATCCTTTTTGCTTTTTCTAAAACAATTACTCTAAGAAGCTCAATACAGAAAGCTTCAAAGAATTGAAATTTGGGCACGTCAAGTCAAGAGCAGAACTAAGAGAGCTCTGAGACAAAAGGCAATAATCCAGTGGCTGAGAAAATTCACTAAACAACACAACTTCCCAAGAAAAGGGGGGTGTCCGCTCACAGCCACCATCCTGGTGGACAGGAAACACTCCTGCCCATCGCCAGCCCCATAGCCCAGAGCTGCCCCAGACAACCCAGTGTGACGGAAGTGCTTCAAATAACAGGCACACACCACAAAACTGGGCGTGGACATTAGCCTTCCCTGCAACCTCAGCTGAATGTCCCAGAGCTGGGAAGGGGAGCAGTGTGAATTAACAGAGCCCCATTCAGCCATCATTTGAGCAGACTGGGAGCCTCCCAACACAGCCCAGCAGCCCAGAACTGCCCTGGGGGGACGGCACTCACCTGTGACATAGCACAGTCATCCCTCAACAGAGGACCCGGGGTGCACGGCCTGGAAGAGGGGCCCACTTGCAAGTCTCAGGAGCCATACGCCAATACCAAAGACTTGTGGGTCAGTGGCAGAGACAAACTGTGGCAGGACTGAACTGAAGGATTAGACTATTGCAGTAGCTTTAAAACTCTAGGATCATCAGGGAGATTTGATTGTTAGGGCCACCCCCCCTCCCCGACTGCCCAGAAACACGCCCCACATACAGGGCAGGCAACACCAACTACACACGCAAGCTTGGGACACCAATTGGGCCCCACAAGACTCACTCCCCCACTCACCAAAAAGGCTAAGCAGGGGAGATCTGGCTTGTGGAGAACAGGTGGCTCGTGGACGCCACCTGCTGGTTAGTTAGAGAAAGTGTACTCCACGAAGCTGTAGATCTGATAAATTAGAGATAAGGACTTCAACTGGTCTACAAACCCTAAAAGAACCCTATCAAGGACAGCAAATGTCACGAGGCCAAAAACAACAGAAAATTATAAAGCATATGAAAAAACCAGACGATATGGATAACCCAAGCCCAAGCACCCAAATCAAAAGACCAGAAGAGACACACCTAGAGCAGCTACTCAAAGAACTAAAGATGAACAATGAGACCCTAGTACGGGATATGAAGGAAATCAAGAAGACCCTAGAAGAGCATAAAGAAGACATTGCAAGACTAAATAAAAAAATGGATGATCTTATGGAAATTAAAGAAACTGTTGACCAAATTAAAAAGATTCTGGACACTCATAGTACAAGACTAGAGGAAGTTGAACAACGAATCAGTGACCTGGAAGATGACAGAATGGAAAATGAAAGCATAAAGAAAGAATGGGGAAAAAAATTGAAAAACTCGAAATGGACCTCAGGGATATGATAGATAATATGAAACGTCCGAATATAAGACTCATTGGTGTCCCAGAAGGGGAAGAAAAGGGTAAAGGTCTAGGAAGAGTATTCAAAGAAATTGTTGGGGAAAACTTCCCAAATCTTCTAAACAACATAAATACACAAATCATAAATGCTCAGCGAACTCCAAATAGAATAAATCCAAAAAAACCCACTCCGAGACATATACTGATCACACTGTCAAACATAGAAGAGAAGGAGCAAGTTCTGAAAGCAGCAAGAGAAAAGCAATTCACCACATACAAAGGAAACAGCATAAGACTAAGTAGTGACTACTCAGCAGCCACCATGGAGGCGAGAAGGCAATGGCACGATATATTTAAAATTCTGAGAGAGAGGAATTTCCAGCCAAGAATACTTTATCCAGCAAAGCTCTCCTTCAAATTTGAGGGAGAGCTTAAATTTTTCACAGACAAAGAAATGCTGAGAGAATTTGCTAACAAGAGACCTGCCCTACTGGAGATACTAAAGGGAGCCCTACAGACAGAGAAACAAAGACAGGACAGAGAGACTTGGAGAAAGGTTCAGTACTAAAGAGATTCGGTATGGGTACAATAAAGGATATTAATAGAGAGAGGGAAAAATATGGCAAACATAATCCAAAGGATAAGATGGCCGATTCAAGAAATGCCTTCACGGTTTTAACGTTGAATGTAAATGGATTAAACTCCCCAATTAAAAGATATAGATTCGCAGAATGGATCAAAAAAAATGAACCATCAATATGTTGCATACAAGAGACTCATCTTAGACACAGGGACACAAAGAAACTGAAAGTGAAAGGATGGAAAAAAATATTTCATGCAAGCTACAGCCAAAAGAAAGCAGGTGTAGCAATATTAATCTCAGATAAAATAGACTTCAAATGCAGGGATGTTTTGAGAGACAAAGAAGGCCACTACATACTAATAAAAGGGGCAATTCAGCAAGAAGAAATAACAATCGTAAATGTCTATGCACCCAATCAAGGTGCCACAAAATACATGAGAGAAACATTGGCAAAACTAAAGGAAGCAATTGATGTTTCCACAATAATTGTGGGAGACTTCAACACATCACTCTCTCCTATAGATAGATCAACCAGACAGAAGACCAATAAGGAAATTGAAAACCTAAACAATCTGATAAATGAATTAGATTTAACAGACATCTACAGGACATTACATCCCAAATCACCAGGATACACATACTTTTCTAGTGCTCACGGAACTTTCTCCAGAATAGATCATATGCTGGGACATAAAACAAGCCTCAATAAATTTAAAAAGATTGAAATTATTCAAAGCACATTCTCTGACCACAATGGAATACAATTAGAAGTCAATAACCATCAGAGACTTAGAAAATTCACAAATACCTGGAGGTTAAACAACACACTCCTAAACAATCAGTGGGTTAAAGAAGAAATAGCAAGAGAAATTGCTAAATATATAGAGACGAATGAAAATGAGAACACAACATACCAAAACCTATGGGATGCAGCAAAAGCAGTGCTAAGGGGGAAATTTATAGCACTAAACGCATATATTAAAAAGGAAGAAAGAGCCAAAATCAAAGATCTAATGGATCAACTGAAGAAGCTAGAAAATGAACAGCAAACCAATCCTAAACCAAGTAGAAGAAAAGAAATAACAAGGATTAAAGCAGAAATAAATGACATAGAGAACAAAAAAACAATAGAGAGGATAAATATCACCAAAAGTTGGTTCTTTGAGAAGATCAACAAGATTGACAAGCCCCTAGCTAGACTGACAAAATCAAAAAGAGAGAAGACCCATATAAACAAAATAATGAATGAAAAAGGTGACATAACTGCAGATCCTGAAGAAATTAAAAAAATTATAAGAGGATATTATGAACAACTGTATGGCAACAAACTGGATAATGTAGAAGAAATGGACAATTTCCTGGAAACATATGAACAACCTAGACTGACCAGAGAAGAAATAGAAGACCTCAACCAACCCATCACAAGCAAAGAGATCCAATCAGTCATCAAAAATCTTCCCACAAATAAATGCCCAGGGCCAGATGGCTTCACAGGAGAATTCTACCAAACTTTCCAGAAAGAACTGACACCAATCTTACTCAAACTCTTTCAAAACATTGAAAAAAATGGAACACTACCTAACTCATTTTATGAAGCTAACATCAATCTAATACCAAAACCAGGCAAAGATGCTACAAAAAAGGAAAACTACCGGCCAATCTCCCTAATGAATATAGATGCAAAAATCCTCAACAAAATACTTGCAAATCGAATCCAAAGACACATTAAAAAAATCATACACCATGACCAAGTGGGGTTCATTCCAGGCATGCAAGGATGGTTCAACATCAGAAAAACAATCAATGTATTACAACACATTAAAAACTCGAAAGGGAAAAATCAATTGATCATCTCAATAGATGCTGAAAAAGCATTTGACAAAATCCAACATCCCTTTTTGATAAAAACACTTCAAAAGGTAGGAATTGAAGGAAACTTCCTCAACATGATAAAGAGCATATATGAAAAACCCACAGCCAGCATAGTACTCAATGGTGAGAGACTGAAAGCCTTCCCTCTAAGATCAGGAACAAGACAAGGATGCCCGCTGTCACCACTGTTATTCAACATTGTGCTGGAAGTGCTAGCCAGGGCAATCCGGCAAGACAAAGAAATAAAAGGCATCCAAATTGGAAAAGAAGAAGTAAAACTGTCATTGTTTGCAGATGATATGATCTTATATCTAGAAAACCCTGAGAAATCAACGATACACCTACTAGAGCTAATAAACAAATTTAGCAAAGTAGCGGGATACAAGATTAATGCACATAAGTCAGTAATGTTTCTATATGCTAGAAATGAACAAACTGAAGAGACACTCAAGAAAAAGATACCATTTTCAATAGCAACTAAAAAAATCAAGTACCTAGGAATCAACTTAACCAAAGATGTAAAAGACCTATACAAAGAAAACTACATAACTCTACTAAAAGAAATAGAAGGGGACCTTAAAAGATGGAAAAATATTCCATGTTCATGGATAGGAAGGCTAAATGTCATTAAGATGTCAATTCTACCCAAACTCATCTACAGATTCAATGCAATCCCAATCAAAATTCCAACAACCTACTTTGCAGACTTGGAAAAGCTAGTTATCAAATTTATTTGGAAAGGGAAGATGCCTCGAATTGCTAAAGACACTCTAAAAAAGAAAAACGAAGTGGGAGGACTTACACTCCCTGACTTTGAAGCTTATTATAAAGCCACAGTTGCCAAGACAGCATGGTACTGGCACAAAGATAGACATATAGATCAATGGAATCGAATTGAGAATTCAGAGATAGACCCTCAGATCTATGGCCGACTGATCTTCGATAAGGCCCCCAAAGTCACCGAACTGAGCCATAATGGTCTTTTCAACAAATGGGGCTGGGAGAGTTGGATATCCATATCCAAAAGAATGAAAGAGGACCCCTACCTCACCCCCTACACAAAAATTAACTCAAAATGGACCAAAGATCTCAATATAAAAGAAAGTACCATAAAACTCCTAGAAGATAATGTAGGAAAACATCTTCAAGACCTTGTATTAGGAGGCCACTTCCTAGACTTTACACCCAAAGCACAAGCAACAAAAGAGAAAATAGATAAATGGGAACTCCTCAAGCTTAGAAGTTTCTGCACCTCAAAGGAATTTCTCAAAAAGGTAAAGAGGCAGCCAACTCAATGGGAAAAAATTTTTGGAAACCATGTATCTGACAAAAGACTGATATCTTGCATATACAAAGAAATCCTACAACTCAATGACAATAGTACAGACAGCCCAATTATAAAATGGGCAAAAGATATGAAAAGACAGTTCTCTGAAGAGGAAATACAAATGACCAAGAAACACATGAAAAAATGTTCAGCTTCACTAGCTATTAGAGAGATGCAAATTAAGACCACAATGAGATACCATCTAACACCGGTTAGAATGGCTGCCATTAAACAAACAGGAAACTACAAATGCTGGAGGGGATGTGGAGAAATTGGAACTCTTATTCATTGTTGGTGGGACTGTATAATGGTTCAGCCACTCTGGAAGTCAGTCTGGCAGTTCCTTAGAAAACTAGATATAGAGCTACCATTCGATCCAGCGATTGCACTCCTCGGTATATACCCGGAAGATCGGAAAGCAGTGACACGAACAGATATCTGCACGCCAATGTTCATAGCAGCATTATTCACAATTGCCAAGAGATGGAAACAACCCAAATGTCCTTCAACAGATGAGTGGATAAATAAAATGTGGTATATACACACGATGGAATACTACGCGGCAGTAAGAAGGAACGATCTGGTGAAACATATGACAACATGGATGAACCTTGAAGACATAATGCTGAGCGAAATAAGCCAGGCACAAAAAGAGAAATATTATATGCTACCACTAATGTGAACTTTGAAAAATGTAAAACAAATGGTTTATAATGTAGAATGTAGGGGAACTAGCAGTAGAGAGCAATTAAGGAAGGGGGAACAATAATCCAGGAAGAACAGATAAGCTATTTAACGTTCTGGGGATGCCCAGAAATGACTATGGTCTGTTAATTTCTGATGGTTGTAGTAGGAACAAGTTCACTGAAATGTTGCTATATTATGTAACTTTCTTGGGGTAAAGTAGGAACATGTTGGAAGTTAAGCAGTTATCTTAGGTTAGTTGTCTTTTTCTTACTCCCTTGCTATGGTCTCTTTGAAATGCTCTTTTATTGTATGTTTGTTTTCTTTTTAACTTTTTTTTTCATACAGGTGATTTGAAAAAAGAAGGGAAAGTTAAAAAAAAAAAAAAAAAAAAAAAAAAAGAAAAAAGACAAACAAGGGGGAAAAAAAAAAAAAAAAAAAAAAAAGATGTAGTGCCCCCTTGAGGAGCCTGTGGAGAATGCAGGGGTATTCGCCTGCCCCACCTCCATGGTTGCTAGCATGACCACAGACATAGGGGACTGGTGGTTTGATGGGTTGAGCCCTCTACCATAAGTTTTACCCTTGGGAAGACGGTTGCTGCAAAGGAGAGGCTAGGCCTCCCTGTATTTGTGCCTAAAAGTCTCCTCCTGAATGCCTCTTTGTTGCTCAGATGTGGCCCTCTCTCTCTGGCTAAGCCAACTTGAAAGGTGAAATCACTGCCCTCCCCCCTACGTGGGATCAGACACCCAGGGAAGTGAATCTCCCTGGCAACGTGGAATATGACTCCCAGGGAGGAATGTAGACCTGGCACCGTGGGACGGAGAACATCTTCTTGACCAAAAGGGGGATGTGAAAGGAAATGAAATAAGCTTCAGTGGCAGAGAGATTCCAAAAGGAGCCGAGAGGTCACTCTGGTGGGCACTCTTATGCACACTTTAGACAACCCTTTTTAGGTTCTAAAGAATTGGGGTAGCTGGTGGTGGATACCTGAAACTATCAAACTACAACCCAGAACCCATGAATCTCGAAGACAGTTGTATAAAAATGTAGCTTATGAGGGGTGACAATGGGATTGGGAAAGCCATAAGGACCAAACACCACTTTGTCTAGTTTATGGATGGATGTGTAGAAAAGTAGGGGAAGGAAACAAACAGACAAAGGTACCCAGTGTTCTTTTTTACTTCAATTGCTCTTTTTCACTCTAATTATTATTCTTGTTATTTTTGTGTGTGTGCTAATGAAGGTGTCAGGGATTGATTTAGGTGATGAATGTACAACTATGTAATGGTACTGTAAACAATCGAAAGTACAATTTGTTTTGTATGACTGCGTGGTATGTGAATATATCTCAATAAAATGATGATTAAAAAAAAAAAAAAAAAAAAAAAAAAAAACTACAGGGTATCATCTCACACCTGTAAGAATGACTGCCATTAAACAGGAAACTACAAATGTTGTAGAGGTTGTAGAGAAACTGGAACACTTATTCACTGCTGGTGGGAATGTATAATGGTACAGCCGCTGTGGAGGGCAGTTTGGCATTTCCTCAGAAAACTAAGTATCTAGTTGCCCTATGACCCAGCAATTCTGCTACTTGGTATATACCCAGAATATCTGAAAGTAGTCAAACAAACAGAGCACACTGATGCTCATAGCAGCATTATTCACAATTGCCAAGAGTCCATCAACTGAAAGGTGGATAAACAAAATGTGTAAATATATATGACGGAATATTATGCAGCAGTAAGAAGGAATGAGGTCTGGAATCATGTTACAACATGGATGAAGCTTGAAGACATAATGCTGACTGAAATAAGCCAGACACAAAAGGGTAGATATTGTATGATTTAACTTATTTGAACCCCCTAAAAATGTAAACTTAGAGTCTTAAAATGTAGAATACAGGGACACAGAGATAGACAGAAGCTAGAGAAGGGAGAGCAGTTACCTAATATGTACAGACTTGTTAATGAACTTGAACTTAAATGTATGGGAATGGATAGAGGTGATGGTAGTTCTTTAGTGGGATTGTAAGTAATAGTGCTTCATTGAAGGTGAATGTGGTTGAAGGGGGGTTATTTAAAGTCATGTATCTCACCGATAAAAGCTCATAAATATAAGTGAGCTCTTGCATGAACTATTCAAAGGTAAGACACTTGTACAAAGAGTTAATAATAGAATGTGGTACAGGAAAAACTACCTATTGCATGCTCTGGAATATTTAACAGAAATACCAAACTAGTACCACACCAATAGTGTGGGAAAATAATTGGGGGGTGTCTGGTTTTGTCTTTGTTGCAGCTGTGTCTGTTATTTTTACCTTCGGAGTAATGAAAATTGTCTAAAATTGAGAGTGATTATTGCACAACTAAGTGAGGATACTGTGAGACATTGTTTATTTTGGATAGAATATATGTTATGTGAATATAGCTCAACAGAATCTGCAAATTATAAATGAATGAATGAATAAATAAATAAATAAATAGAAAGATTTAAGTGCTAGAGACAATGTGGAGAGAGAAGTTACCTATTCAATGCTGGTATGGAAGCAGAATGATGCAGCCCCTCTGGAGGGTAATTTAGCAAATCCACAGGAAGCTAAGTATAAGGTTGCTATATGATTAGGTAATCCCATTACTAGGAATGTACTCAGAAGAACTGAAAGCAGGGACTCAAAAAGACACTTGCACCCTGATGATTATGGCAGCATTATTCACGATAGCCAATGAGTGGAGGTGGCCAAGGGTACACCGACTGAGGAGAGGAAGGATGAACTGTGGTGTATACATATGATGGAATTTTGAGAGGCTACAGAAAGGAATGAAGTCATCAGGCATGCAACAAGGTGAATGAAACTTGAGGACAATATGTTGAACAAAATAAGCCAGAAACAAAAGGACAAATATTTTATGGTCTCATTTAGAAAATACTTATAAGAAAATTAGGGCCTAGTTTGTAAGCTCTTACAGCAGTCACAGTTATTCCTGAGTTTTAAATGTTCTTTCTAAATTCGGAGATGCTGGCTGTGCTCTATGTGTATAACCTGGTTATTTCCCTGGACCTTTGGGTACCAGTGTGATACCTAAGACTCAGTGTTAGAGTTCTACAGCTCTGAAAGTCAGCATTACTCCATACAGCAACTCATAAAGAAGCTGAAAAAGAGATCAGACTTCAATTAGAGAGATGAGTAAAGCTGAGTTGGTTGGGACTAAGGTAAATCAGAATATAGGGTAAAGGATGATAATGTCTATATTTTAAAACTTCACCACCTGTGTGAGACCAAAGGAAGAGATGTTTATTTTGTACCAAATTAAAATTCTCTGTAACACACAATCTAACTTAACCTGTCTGGCCAGTTCATTTAAACAACTTAAACACATAGAGCCTAGAATAGGGAATGAGATCTTGTAATTCTGTATAGCTTAACGTAATACCCTGATACATACCAGAGTATGTTGGGCAGATAACAAAATAGTACTTGCAAAGTCCCTTGAGTGACTGGAGAAAAAACATAGAACTATTAAACTTTCCCACCTGGGATATTGCTAATACTCTCTCAAGCATTAGGAACTCCCAATTTAATAAGCCAAGCCCTCAATCTTGAGGCCTGCTCTTATGAAACTTATTTCTGTAGAGGGAAGATAAGCCTACTTATAATTAAGTCTAAGAGTCACTTCTAGAGAACCTCTTTTGTTGCTCAGATGTGGCCTCTCTCTCTCCAAGCCCAGTGCTGCAAATAAACTCATTACCCCCCACCCTCCTACATGGGACACAACTTCCAAGGGTGTAAGTCTCCCTGGCAATGTGGGACATGACTCCCAATAATGAGCCTGGCCCTGGCATCGCAGGATTGAAAATTCCTCCTTGACCAAAAGGAGGAAAAGAAATGTAACAAAATATGGTTTCAATGGCTAAGAGATTTCAAGTAGAGTTGAGAGGCTATTCTGGAGGTTACCCTTAGGCAAGCTTCAGCTAGATTTTGCAAATTGCCATGGTATGCCAAGCCCCAAACAACAGTATTCCTGAAAACCCTAAAGAATATCCAGGGCTCTATCTGACATTCTGTAAATAAAGTTATACTCACTAAGTTTATTTTTCAGAAACTTAAAACCTCCAGATTGTTCCTATGCCAGATAATCCCAGAAACCCAGGGGTACCAATCTCTCCAAGAACATCAACCAGTTGCATCCCCCTACCCCATAATGTCAACACCCCTTTACAACATGAAGAAATTAGAATGGTCATTGCCCAAATATCCTTGAAGTTTGAGAGAATGCGCAAATGAGAGGGAGGAGTTGTAACAGAGAAGGCAGTATTTAACAATTGATTATGACTACTGAATCATTATATAGACGTTTCTTTTTAGTCTCTAATGCATTGGAACAGCTAGAAGGAAACACCTGAAATTGCGGAACTGTAACCGATATTATACTTCGAAATTTCCTCTAATAAGCACTTGTTAAACTATACCTTCAAATTTATCACTTTTCTGCATATGTTATATTTCACAATAAGTGAAGGAGTACTCTGAAAACAATGAAATGCTCTGCAAATATGAGGTGTTACTATCTTTTGGGACAATCAAGTATAAATTAGGTTTGGCACATTGTTATATTTTGCTTTAAAGTGTTTCCTAATTGTTTGAAGTGTTGTTGAGCTAATATTACAAAACCACAGGCCATTAAGGCATGTTTTTTTTTTTTTTGCACCCTCACAGTCCCTAGCAGAGCTTAAGTGCAAGTTAACACTTAATCTAGTGAAATGAATTAATCAAACAATGGTTTTCTTAATCACCGAGCTCCTCACTGGTATAAGGTTAAGCTGTTAAACAGGTAAGAAATCGTCTAGAAATCTACTGCCAATGAAGCCTTGAAGATAGAACGAATTTGAGACATACACTTAGTGAGAACTCAACCGTCTTCTCCCATTTTGCTCATCACAATGCTTTCCACCCAGCAGAGGCGCCGAATTCCCTACATCAAGGATTCACTGTTTCAGGACGGAAGGGTTAGCTTCATGTTTCAGAATTTTGCCTAAGGTCAAATGTTCAAACGCTCAGTTCTCAACCTTGATATTGTTTTGTTTTGATTTTTGTGAGTAGTTGAGCATGCTGCTCCTGTCCCTATTTCCTTTGGTTGGCCTGATGTACGGATTTCTTGATCTTTCAGTCACAGCCTTTGGACAAAATCATAGCAAGCGCTGGTTTGCAGTTAAGAGCAGTCTGCTAAAAGCATGCACCAGCTCCAGTTCCATCCGCCTGGGGGTGTGGCTACAGAAGATTTCCTTCTCTTCCCGTCTGTCCGGTTAGTGAAATAATCATCGTCTCAGTCTACGTCATAAGAATAACCTAACTATAAATAAAATAAGGCGAGGTGAGGATAAACGCGACGCAATGTTTTACAACTAGTGCTCGGGACTCGGTCCCCTAGGAGGCCTAAAGCTGACTTGCGCCCCAAACCCAGAGTCCCACCCTGAGCCGGTGAGGCGGGAACGAAGGAATTCACCAGACTACGGAACAGGCGCTAACGTCTGGACTGCTGTGCAGATATCCGGACTTCGACATGCTGGGGCTAGACCGAACCTCTGCTTCGCCGCCAAGCAGGGCGATCTCCAGGGTAACAGCCAGGAAGGCCACGCGAGATACCCCTCTCGCAACAACCCGCCCACAGGCTACAGACCAATGATCCAGCGCGGTACGAAAGGTTGTGATTGACAATAGGGTGGGGCTTGGGGGAGAGAGACGGGACCGGCACGATCCAATCGAACTTGAGACCGGACCCGGGACCCACGGCGCCGACCAATCGGAGGGCGACGTGCCCGCCCATCACGCTCGGCGCTGCCCGGAGCCGCGGCGGGCGTAAGCTAATAAGGAAAAAGCTGGGCATTGAAAGAGCGATGCTGATTAGCGAATATGGAGTAGCTTAGATGAAAGCCTACTTGTGATTCGTCATAAGAAGATCAACGCTCCCGTGGGCTGAAACAGGCCGGCTTGAGAGGCGTGAGTAAGGGCCCGGGTAGAGGGGAAGCCAGATGAGGGGGCGCAGGTGAGGAAAGCGGGGACGTCGGGGACAGGGGAGAAGGCTCGGGGTGGGGAGGCCGGAAGGATGTGGTGCGGATGCCTGTGCACGGACTTCACAGGCCACCCTCCCTCCGATCTGGATCCAAGGCCCGGCGGCCAGTAAATCCCTAATTGGAGGTAGAGGAGGGAGGACTTACTATTTTTCATGCTCGTAAGAAAGTAGGTGGTCAGTGCCTGATTCAGATACCTTATGACAGAAACCTTAACCTCTGTCTAGCCGGGGTGAGCATTCTGAAGATGAGCCAGGGCGGAAATGCCTTCCTGGCGCCGGTCTGAGTTAGCATCAAGTTGGGGCGGGAGCCCCTGACCCAGGGACGCCGAGCCACGGCGGTACCTGCCTCCCCACCCCGCCCGGGAGAAGTGCGAGGACGTGTTGTGAATTCAGACCCAGCAGCCCCTCAGGGCCCACCCTCGTCCATCCAGGTGCCAAGCGATGATGCCACACCGGTGGTATTTAGGTAGCTTTGCAATGCGTCTTTCCCAGTTTTGCATTTTGCTTAATTACAAAATTACAAAGACAGTATCCTACCATTTTAAAGCTCAAACATTGCTGAAGTGTTGAACATAGAAAAAGGAATATGTGAAAGTCCTCCACCCCCCACTTACTTTTAAAGGTTTGCAACAGCTGTCAAAGTAAGTGAAAAGAAATCCCTCAGAAGGGCAATTCACTCCTGTAGCCCACTGAATTCTGTTGTTCTCAAGGGCTTGAGTCATTTGCAGCCTTAGGTTACCTGTTACTCTCGGAATCTGCTTTGCCGGAGCGGTCAAGTCATTTGATCATGGTCATTAGTGGTCTCTGTCATGATGGGTCAGTGTGGTGGTGAGCAGTGTATTTTTATTCCAGTAGTCTATGTGCAGAGGCCTGTCACATTCCTGCTTGCCTCTCCATCCATTTTCTCTGAGTTGGCTGAAGGGGTATGCAAATTCAACTGTGCAGAATGCACTATGTATACTTTTATGTGTATCGAAAAAGTTTTTGACAAACTGCATTTCCTCCAAAAGATCTCAGTATGACCACAGCAGGGGGAAAGTGACTCTTCAGTTAATCTTGTCAGCTACTAAACA
Organism: Choloepus didactylus; assembly: GCF_015220235.1. Lineage (NCBI taxonomy): Eukaryota > Metazoa > Chordata > Mammalia > Pilosa > Megalonychidae > Choloepus > Choloepus didactylus. Next base: position 144,811,703 of record NC_051312.1, on the reverse strand, counting down.
AGGTGTTCAGCCGTGGATTATTTTATTCCCAGTCCAGTGTACCTGCTTTAAGTGCCACCAACGTTAAGTAAATGGATTTACTCTTGAAATCAGGTTGGCTAAACCATCAGTTCTTAAAGGAGGTGTGCAAAAGTCCCAGACATTAAAGCAAAACACTTTTTGTTTTTTTTATTAGACGTTATTCAGTAATAATCATTTAGCTATTTCAATATGGGAATTAATAAGACAAAATGACAAGCCCTTCATTCCTTCCCTCCATCAGCTCCCTGTACTGCACCCTAGACCTTCCTTTTCACATGTAGTAATAATATACATGGTTTGGTTATAAAGTGATGAAGCCCATTCTCATGAGAATTCAGGGATATTTAATCACGTTACTTTAAAGCCATACCATATGTGGAACCCAATGTCACATGAATTTTTAAGCTCCTGTGGTGGATAGAAGGGCAGTGTTTCCAATGGCACCTGCTTCAACTACCATTAGGTATTAGAGCTGGTCTGTCTTCCTGGTGATTTGTGTAATATCCAGAGCAGCAGCAATTAAACTTAAATGGTTGTCTTGTTACCATCAGCTCAGTGAACCAAGCTAGAAACCTGAGTCACCTCTGATGCCTTCTCCCTTGTTATCCCTTGTGGCAAATAGGGCACTAAATCCCACTGATTTTGCCTCTGTAACTGCTGGTCAAAGTCCGGATTCTTCCCCGTTTCCACTGCTAAGTTCAGACTCTTGCGATAGTCTCCTAATCAATCACGCATCTCTGATTCCAATTCCTATGTATCTTGCCACCAGTTACCTTGATAAACATTAAGAATTATTTTAAAAATAGAGACTATTACACAGGATCACAAAACAAACACCTGTGCCCTGCCAACTAAACTAATACATAATAACGTTTTGGCTCATATGTTTAAAAATAATTTTTTAAAGAAAAAAAAAAAATCAGTGAGTTAGCTCAGGTCCCTTTTGTTCTTCCCAGCTCCACTCCACTCCCTCCCTGGAGATAAACACTTGCCTGAAATTCTGCATCATTCATGCCCATATTTTTATACTTTTACTGTGTATGTTGCATCATAAGCAATATTTATTATTAATTAATGGGTTTTTTTATTTTAACAATACAAGCAGTAGCATATAGTAGGTTTCACTTTTTTCACTCAACATTGTTTTTAAGATATATTCATATCACTACATATAAATCAAGTTCATTCATTTTAAGGGCTCATTATGAGTATGTAACATTGTATCCATTCCCTTATTGGTGGCCATTTAGGCTTTTTCTAATACATTGCTACTATGAATAAAGCTTCAATGACCATCCATGTACATGTCTCTTTGTGCAAGAGTTTTTCTAGAACGTTGGTTCTCAAAGGGGCAGTGCTGTGCCATGGAGGGGGTGGCATTTTGGAATTTATGAGGGCATATTAATGTGATTGGGAGGCACTAACGGGGCTGACAGCAGGGCCTGGGGATGTCAGATGTTCTGCAGTGCATGGGACAGCCCTTCACGACTTCTGAATATCCTGTAGACTATTCATTCAGGTGAAAAAAACCTGTTTATAGTTACCTGAGCCCAGAACCTAACTTCAGTTTTCACATGCACATAATGTATTTTGGAGCACTGTTTAATATCGTAAAATTTCCAGGAATGCAACTTGAGTGTAAGTCAAGGGAAAATTGATCTTAGTTGTGGTTTGGAACTTTAATGTTAAAGCGTTGTTCACCACTCAGAAAATCACATAACCAAGGCAGTACAGCTCGTGGTATTTGAGTTGCCAGCACAACACACCCACATCAGTCTGCGTGGGTGATTCTAAGTTTAGGTGCAAGCATCTGACTACCGTACTTCATTATGTATTATGGAGTAGTCAACCTGAGCATTTGTATATTAAACATATGCTATTTTATTATAAATTATTTTCCATCCAAAATTGTCTTCTGGATAGGATATAACTAGAGATCTAGTTTTATTATTTTCCTATTGGATTACCACTTGTCCCAACACCATCTATGAATTCCTTTATCCACTGAATCATAAAGCCACTCTGTCGCTTACACCGTTATCATGCATGCACGGATCTGTTTCTGGGTTCTCTGTTCCACTCTGGTCTGTTTGTCTTCGCCCCCCTCTCACACTGTTTTAATTACCTTGGTTTTATGATGTAGCTTGGTAACAAGAAAGGCAAGTTTCCATTCCAGCTCTCAGAATTGCTTTGGCTATTCTTGGGCTTTACTCTTCTATATGAATTTAGGATCTGTTTTAAAGCTCCAGAAAAAATTATTTTGAGATTTTGGTTAGACTCTCATTGAATTTTATAGATTAATTTAAGGAAAATTGAGATCTTTCTGTTTGTTGCCATCCCATCCAGGAACATGGGTTATTTCTCTTTTTGGATCTTTTTTTATTTTTTTTACGACTCTGAATAAAGTTTTATCATTTTCTCTATAAAAATCGTATACATCTTTTGTTGTATTTATTCCTAGTTATACATATATACATACAAACATATCTTTTTATTATGGAAAGTTTCAGATATATTCAAAGTATAGAAAACAGCATGACAAATACCCATGTACCCTTCACCCTTCGGTGATTAACTCATGGCCAGTGTTGTTTCATGTTAGCCCCCTTCATTTCCTCTTCCCCAGATAACTGAAGTTGCTAGATACCATTTTCTTTTATCTATAAATGGCAGTATGTGTTATGTGTGAGTATGTATATATGTGTATAATAATCTTTAAAAAAAAAACACCAAAATATCATCCATTAAAAAATTGTTTTTTCACTAAAAAAACACACATAATAGTTTCCTAATATCATCAAATATCCAGATAGTGTTCTAATTTCCCCAGTAGTCTTATAAAAGGTTTTTATATTTGGTTGGTTTGAATTAGGACCCAAACAAGGTCTACATATTGCAATTGGTTGATATGTCTCTTAAGACACTTTAAAAAAAATGTAGTCTTAGTGAAGTATATAACATACAGGCAGAAAAGTGTACAAATCCATAAGTGTATAGCTAGGTACAGTTTAACAAAATGAACAAAACCATGTAACACCAAGAAACAGGATTTTCTCAGAATTCCAGAAACTCCCTTCATGCCCCCTCCTCCAGTCATTGCTTCCCACAAAGGTGACCAAATTCTGACTTCAAGCCCCAAAGTTTAATTGAGTAGATTTTCTCATATTTATTGGCCATTTGGATATCCTCTTTGTTGTGTATCTATTCTTATTTTTTATCTATCAGTTTTGAAAGAGTTGTATTAAAATCACCCACCAAATTTGTGGATTTGTTCATTTCTTGTAATGAGTCTGTCACTTGTGGCTTTATGTATTTTGAGGCTTTGTTGCTGGGTTTGTATTAGTTTCAAGTTCTATCTTTTTGAGAAATTATTACTTTGGGGAATGTTTATCCTTAGTAGTAATTTTCAAAGCTTTAAATTCTATTTTGCTTGATATTAATATTGCTTTACCAGTTTATGTTTTATTTTGTTTGACTCACTTTTTGTTTCATTAGTTTTTGCTTTGTATGTCTTTTTCAGTCTCTATTTTCAGCCTCTCTTAGTATGTGTTTGGTGTAGCTTTTGTAAAGAGCTGTTTTTTAAAAAAAATCCTATATGAGATAATGTGTTTGCATTTATGGTGATGACTGTTATGTTTTTTTAACTTTTATTGTAGTAACATATATAACATAAAATTTGCTATTTTAACCATTTTAAGTGTATAATTTGTTGGCATTAAATACATGCACTATGTCATGCAACCCTATTTGGGTTTATTTTTACAATCCTATTTTGTAATTTCCATTTTTCTTGCCTTTTTTATTTGTTTGTTTCCCCTCCTGCCTTCTGTTTTCCTCATTTTTTTTTCACTCTACTATATAGTGTGGAAGTTATTCACTCTCTCTCTTTTATTTGGTGTTTACCTACATGTTTTTTTAACATGCATATTTAGCTTCACAAAGCCTACAGGTTCTCATTAACTTTCACCTTCTCCAGAGCAAAGCACTAACCCTAGAATACTTTAACTCTGAACTGTCTTTTTCCATCTTCCATATAACTGTTGATTAATATTTTAGTTTTCCCTTGTTTTTAACCCCTCAAAAAAATTTGTCGCTATTATTGTTATACAATTTTTTATCATCAGCATTTCCTTGCAATTTTTACAGCATTCCTCCTTAAAGTTCCTGCCTTCTTTCTTGGTTCATTTCCCTTCTTGCTGAAGCATATCTCTGAGTAGCTCTTTCACCCAAGATCTATGACAGGCAAACTGGCAAACTCCATTTCAGTCTTTGTAGGTCTGAAAATATCTTTATTTTTACTCACTTTTGAATGATAGTTTCCTGGGTATAAAACTCTTGTTAGATGTTTATTTTTCTTTGCAGCTTGAAGATCTTCCATTGTATTTTGCCATTTTCTGTTAGCTTATAGGAAATCTATTATATCTAGTAGTTTTAAAGATATCTTCTTGTCTCTGCTGTTTATTGCTGTTCTCTATAAGAAGACTGAATTGAAATTTAACTTTATCTTAACTGGGGACTCAGTGTGCCCCTTCAGTCTGAAGATTCCTCTCCTTTTACAGTTTTGGAAAACTTCAGCCAGCATCGGTTCAAATACTGTCGCTTTTCCATTCTCCTGTTCTTCCTTTTGGAACTCCTATTTTATGTATATGGGAGCATCTCATTCAAATATCCATGTTTCTTAATAATTTCTTTGCTATATTCCATCTCACACTGTGTGCCTTATTTTAAGAAATTTTCTCAGATCTGTGGACTAATTCACTAATTCTCTCTTCAGCTGCTTAACTTAGCCATTGAAGTGTATTATTATTATTATTTCTTTGTTTCTAGAATTTTCTGTTTGCCCTATTCTTGTCTTATGACTTTGTTTTCTTTATCTCTTTGAACAGTTTGGACTTTTACAGTCTCTTTCAGATTGTTCTCTTAACCATAGTTATTGGCACATGTACTCTTTGCTACAGCTGTCGACTTGCTGGCAGTTGTTTCCTTGTGTGGTTTGGCATTTTCTCCTGTGCAGTCACCTTTAGTGGGAGTTGTTTTCCACAGGAGTCTTCCATGCCAACCTATGGTGACCTTCCTACGAGGGGTCTCGGTTTTGTCTCTGCTGGGATCCTGTGCATTTCCCGGGATCAGTCTAGTTTTTCTGTTAATTTTTCTGCTGGGGATTCCCATACCACGTAGGCAGTGTGACTTGCACCCCACACCTGCATGTGATGCAGATTTCACTTGCCTGATTCTTTTTCCACCCATTGCCTAAGGCATTTGGCCAGCTTTCTTCTGAGTCAGTGGAAATTTTTTAGTCCCCATAAATGACCAGTCACTTCAAAGACTGGTCAGCCCTTTGAGAGCCCGTTGTCCTCAGATACCAGCTCTCTGCATCGTGGGCCTGAGGCTGCATCTTCTTTCCAGGCCTGGATATAAAATCCCAGCCCGCAGCTCCTAAGGTCAATATCTGGTTTCAGTACCCGCAGAATCTGGGCTTCACCTGCTGCTCACCGCTCAGGCTTTGAGTCACATTTTTCTTTATAGCACTTAAGGATTTTCCTGTATTGCTGTTGAGCTCCACTCTGTATTAAATAGTTTTCTCTGGCATTTATACATACTTGCTTTTGTGGGAGGCACTCCCCACGTTGGCACTGTCCAGTGCATTGACCAGAAGTTGCAGTTATCTTTCTAAACTAGCTATGTTCCTGTCACTCCCTCACTTGACTTTCTTGGACTTTTTAGCACTGCTTCATTTATTCATCTAACAAATGTCTGTTGACCACCATCTGTGTATAACAACTGGGGTGCCATGGTGAGCAAGATATAAAGTCTCTGCCCTTATGGAGTTTACTGTTCTAGTTAGAAAGACAAAAATACAGTTAATTTTATTAATTATAGTCTGTAAAAAGTGCTCTGCAGGAATTAGGCATGGAGGGGTGATGGAGAGCAATTGTCAAGGGGCAATCAGGGAAGACCTCCCTGAAGAGGTGACATTTAAGCTGAGATTAGAAGGACAATGGGAAGCCAGCCATGAACATAGCACAGGGCCAGTTTGGGCAGGGGAGTTAATTCCAGGCAGTGGAAACAGCAAGAACAAAGACCCAGCGAGGGGGAAACCCTTTCTGAGATGACGCATATCGGGGGAGAATGCGGCACAGTAGCTCGGAGAAGCTGGGGGACCCGGGCCCTGTCTCCTTTCCCTTCTGTCTCTGCCCAACCCTTCCCTTTCATCTGTCATCTTGCCACCCTCACTCTTTCCCAACCTGCCCATCCTCCTTTGTAAAGACCTGCTCACCAGCTCCTCTCTGTTCCCATGGCATTTTACTTTTTTTTCTTCACCCACTTAGAGTATAATAGAGATAGTTGTTTCCATGACAGTTTCCCCCAGTAGACCCTAAGCTCCTATCAGAAGAGAGGTCATATTTATCTTTGTGAGCCTCAGCTTGGTAGCACAGTGCTTTACAGTAAATGTTGATTGAATAAATGTATTTTTTGTTTAGTAGTTCATGGATGGGAACTCCTTTCAAATATCTTTATACCGAACTTTTCATAGACAATTTTTGTGGAATTTAAACCATTGGGGTAAAGAAAGCCAGCAACCTAAGGAGGCCTTTGTTTGCTTGTGTCCTGTCTCAGAGACTGAAATGGAAAATCTGGGGAGGTGCTGTCAGACAGTCTTACCCCTTCTTGGGTATACCTCACTCACCTCTTCAGTCAAGTGGGCCTGATTATCCTTTTCTCGGAAGGTCACTGCCATGAGCAAATGAGATAGGTTCATAAAGTATATATAGCACATAGTAGATGTTCAAAAATGGCGACGGCTGTTAACTACTATTCTTTTTCAGGGACCCTGGAGTCTTCTTCCATTTGCAAATAAAAACTCGACAGTACAGTAGGAATTTCTCTCTCGTGACTTGTGTCTTGCCTGGTGAGTCAAAACCCAGTCCATGATTTTACCCAGGAGCTTCAGTTTCACCCGAGAGCTTCATTTTCTATATTGGTACTAGAATGCCAGGTCCCAGTGCCCTCTAGCAAGGAGGGCCAGCCTTCTCCTGTAGGTTGAGGCAAGAAGTCAAACCAGAACTCAGATCCTGAGTGAGCAGAAAGCCACTGTGTCCTGCCAGCCCCAGAGAAAGGCTCCCCCTTCCCAAGAAGGGAGTCTGAACTGATATCATCCTCCTAACACCAGTCATCAAAAAGTCCCCCATAGGGGGTTTGGGTTTTTGGTATTTGGGGGATGCCTTCCTGAAACCCAGGAGCTGCACATGGAAGACAGTCCCTGGAACCCGGAAGAGCCTGACGCTGCGGGAGCGCGGGGCAGCGGGGCTGATGCTTCCTTTCCCCCACAGGATGGCGGGCACGGTGCTGGGAGTGGGTGCCGGCGTCTTCCTCCTGGCCCTGCTCTGGGTGTCGGTGCTGCTGCTGTGTGTGCTGCTGGCCAGAGCCCCCGGGGTGGCGAGGTGAGCCGTTCTTTCCAGCCGGGAGTCCCAGGTAAAGGCAATTAGACGCGAAATTGCTGACACTCATTAAACATTTAGAATTCCAAGGATCATTTGTGTAATTACTGGCAGTTTGAATGAGTTGCATTTTAACCTCTTATCATGGGCACCAACTGTGTTATTTATGCTCTGAAGCAGAGGTAGGAGGGGAAGGAAAGTGGTATTTTTCACTTCTCGCTGTGGAGGAGATGGCAGGGACAGAAGAGAGGACAAGACAGAGGCTGCTTTTGCTGCCTATTGAATTTCTCGGGGTTGTATGTGTGTTTCTTAATTGTTCAGAGTCAGAGCAGATGCTTGGTCCAATCTCTAAGGCCCTAGACCTGGCCCAGGGAAACGAAAGAAGTTTCTGGTGACTTGGGCTGGCCCTGTCTGTGAGGCATTGACTTCTGAGCAGAGTTACGCCATAAACAGGCTTTAAAAAGACTAGGTGAACTATCTGGCCAGATAGTGTCAATATGTTGCAGGGAGTTACATAATTTACCAAAGTATTCTGGTCCAAAAAACCAAACTAGAAGTGGAGTTGGGAGAGGAGTCCCTTTGGTTTTTTATATCCATGACTTTGTGCAGAGGCAAAAATAAAAACTTCAAATTCCCTTTCCTAGAAATTTGAAATTTCCCTGTTAAACAGGAATTCATGTGGCTGGTACCTGTTCAGGAAGAAGGGCTTTGGGGATGAAGGGAAGGCATTTCCCAGGTCACTGGGCAGTGGGGACAGCAGAGCTCCAGGCAGTGTTAAAGGACTGAAACACAGAATATTGGCCCCAGGGAGGAGCCCTCCAGGCCCAACCGATTGAGAGGAAACTGGAAACACTGCGATTAATCCTTCCGTCTTTTTTGTCCCAGGTTCTCGGTCATTTTTGTATTCCTTGGTGCTCTGATCATCACATCAGTTTTGTTGCTTTTCCCCCGGGCTAGTGAATCCCCAACCCCAGAGGTCGAATTTAAGGTAAAACTCTTGCTTTTGATTTGCCTTCTGAGTTACAGCTCTTGTTTCTCCTGGTCTAGCTGTCTGTCCTGTCCTGCAGTGTTCCCTGATGTCAGGGTGGCTGAAATGCGTTAGAAGAATTGTAAAGTTAAAACAGTGATGATGGAGAAAGCTCAGGGGAGATTTTAAATTCCTCTTCCCATTCGTCTTGGAAAAGAATCTTACTCTGAGTCTCCCTTGCAAAAACATCAAATTATTCACCGGAACTGATCTCATCTCCAACTTGCATTACGTTGAAGGAGCATCTCGCCCTCCTGGGGACAGAGAGGGAAAGCGAGTCAGGAACAGAGTAGCCCTGGCCTGTGGGATGGAGACACCTGTTCCTGGTGGCCCCAGCTCACAGACACAGATCCTGGGCTGAAACCGATGTGGGACCCTCCGTGTGCTGAGCGACATGTTTTTCCATCTCCTTGGGTTTGAATTTTCCCACTCCCGATGTGGAGAGAATAATTTCCAAAGAGAAGAGCAGTGAGGCAAGAAGAGCATTCTTGCGGAAAGCAGTTGTCGATACAGATGGATTCATTACTAACAGCCATTGGGGGCTCCTCTGGGCCCATTCCTGGGACCACATCTGCCCCACTTCTTTAAATGGATTTTTATCATCACTCTCAGAGACCTCCCAGGTCATTCCTGATTTGAGGCTCTGGCCTTACCATGCTCTGCTCATCTCACATCCCCAGGGGCCTGATAAATGCTGTTAACTTCATGTGTCCTGTTATTCCTTCATGCAGCTTCTTTCCTTCAACTTCCATTTTAATTGTTTAAATAGTTACGATGATGATAACTAACATTTTTCAAGGGATAATCATGTGCCATGTCCTGTGCTGTGCATGTTGTTTGTATTAACTCATTTAAACCTCAGGGCAATCTTAATTGTACTCAGTAAGTAAAATTATTATCCCCATTTTTTATAGGCGAGGAAACTGAGGCTTTAGAGGTAAAGGTGACTTGCCCTAGATCATACATAAATAGGTAGAGGCAGAGCAAGGATTCAAACCCAGTCTGTCCTCAAAACCTGAATTTTTAACAATTTCTGTATACTTCTTAAAAAAGCAATGTCCTTTTTCCCATAAACACCTCAACCTGCCATTTGACCCCTCTTCTGGTCTCCTTTCCTTGCAAAATGGCATTTTTCACCTTGGTCTTCTTTCTCTTGGACCAAGGAGATGTCAGTACTTGGGTCCTTTCTCTTTGGAGGCAGAAACTCCTACTAAGCTATGATTTTTCCCTCATTGTTGGGGACCCAATAGAATATCGGGGGCCTGTAAGAGCTCATGGGTTGCCATTTCAACACTAGAGAACAGTATGCAAATTTGTATGCTTTCTAATTAAAAATGACACACACCGCTCTCTAGAACTGGCAACAGGAAGGAAGTTGGTTCTGCAAACTCCGAGGGAAATGATACACAGATTTAAGGATTTATGTTCATACATGCCAGGTCTTTTGTCAGCTATTACTCTGATGGTGTAAGTACCATCTGTGTGTGTGTGTGTGGGGGGGGACTTTACACCTCAGTTTCCCTGTCTTTTAAATGCGGAGAGTGATGTAGGCTGTCCCATTTCTGCATTGCTGCTGGCGTGAATACCGGAAGGAGGGCACAGAGCAAACTATTTTGAAATCAATCCCTCTCTCCTCTGTCATATGAGTTTCAGACCCAGCAGAGAAGAATGGAGTTTCAGCAGAATATGTTTGTCAGCATGGCCAGCAGAATTGGAGTTCTCATTTTCAGATTTTGAGAACTGGGCCCTGCAGCAGCCAGGCTGAACAGTACATCAATAATACATGACCTGGACCTTCTGCACCCGAGGCCTGCTAATTGGCTAATTAAAAAGTGAAACGTGTCCAACGAGCAAACAGGCAGCCCACAGGAGACTTGTCCAGTACTAGAGCCAAGGTTAAATTTATGTAAAAGCTGTTTTATCAAACTGACCTATGTTGTAAATTGAGTGTTGGGGTAATCCGCGGAGCAGCTGGGGCATCTGCAGCCCTTTTCTTCTTGGTGTCTTTGGATCTCAGTGATCATAAAAGGGCTTGGATTTGACAGGTACTGTATGTTTTCATCTCCTGTTGCTGCTTTTACAAATTCTACTTACATAGTGCCTTAAAGCAACACAAAGTTATTATCTTACAGTTCTGGAGATTAGAAGTGCAAAAGCAGTTTCACTAGGTTAAAATCAAAGGATTGGCAGGGTTGGCAGGGCTGTATTCCTTTCTGGAGGCTCTAAAAAGAGAATCCATTTCCTTGCCCTTTCCAGCTTCTAGAGGCCACCCACATTCCTTGGCTTGTGGCCTCCTTCCTCTGTCTCCAACGCCAGCAACGTAGCATAACTCTGACTTGGCTTCCTTTGTTGCATCCTTCTCTGACCCTCTCTTCTGTCTCCCTCTTTTACTTTTAAGGACCCTTGTGGTAACATTAGGCCCACCCATATAATCCAGGAAAATCTCACGATTTTAAGGTCTGCCAAGTAGCAGGTTTAAGTCCATCTGCAACCTCAATTCCTCTTTTCCATGTGATCTCACCTAGTCACAGGTTCCAGGCACTGGGACATGGTCCTCTTTTTTTGGAGGGGAGGGCATTATTTTGTTTACCACAGACACCTTGCAGGTGTTTTGGATTCACTTAGAAGTATGAGGTTTTCAAAGCTTCTGGAAGCTCTAAAGTCACCCAGTCACTTGCTTTGGGTTGCTGCTCCATTAGGTCTGAAGATTAAATTGCTTTTTCCTGCCCAAATTTAAGCTCCACCTTTTGGATCTGGTCAGAGTGTAGCTCTGGCACTATACAGTAGAGAAGTAGGTAGAACCAACACCAGTGACAGGTTTTTTTTTTTTTTTTTTTTTTTTTTTAATCATTTTATTGAGATATATTCACATACCACGCAGTCATACAAAACAAATTGTACTTTCGATTGTTTACAGTACCATTACATAGTTGTACATTCATCACCTAAATCAATCCCTGACACCTTCATTAGCACACACACAAAAATAACAAGAATAATAATTAGAGTGAAAAAGAGCAATTGAAGTAAAAAAGAACACTGGGTACCTTTGTCTGTTTGTTTCCTTCCCCTACTTTTCTACACATCCATCCATAAACTAGACAAAGTGGTGTTTGGTCCTTATGGCTTTCCCAATCCCATTGTCATCCCTCATAAGCTACATTTTTATACAACTGTCTTCGAGATTCATGGGTTCTGGGTTGTAGTTTGATAGTTTCAGGTATCCACCACCAGCTACCCCAATTCTTTAGAACCTAAAAAGGGTTGTCTAAAGTGTGCATAAGAGTGCCCACCAGAGTGACCTCTCGGCTCCTTTTGGAATCTCTCTGCCACTGAAGCTTATTTCATTTCCTTTCACATCCCCCTTTTGGTCAAGAAGATGTTCTCCGTCCCACGGTGCCAGGTCTACATTCCTCCCTGGGAGCAGTGACAGGTTTTTTGTCAACAAAGACCAAGGGCATCAGGGCCCCGAGTCTGGTTGCCAGGGAGCCAACAGTGTGATCTGGGGCCAGTGACGCAGCTTCTCTTAGTGTTTTAGTATCTCAGGTAAATGACCATTTCCGTATGCCTTGGAATGCTGGGTAATGACTGTTGGGGTTCAGAGCTCTTCTGAGGAACGCTTCAAAGAGCCACCTTTTCATTTTGAAAATGAACTCTCCCGAATTAGCAATGGGTTGATGATTGTTGGGGCTTGGTTTTGGATAGTGAGGAGTTAATTATATTACTGTATTTTTATATATGTTTAAGATTTTCCATAATAAAAAGTTAACAACAACAACAAAAATGGGCCTTTCTAGGACCAAGAAAGCGTCTCATGAACTCTTTCAGATAGCTGATTTCACAACATAAAAGAACTCATCTGGGGACTTCAAAGTGTTTATGAACTTCCTAAATTGAGCCGTTTGTTCCATGCACCTCATTACTCCTTCCTTTACCTTGTACCTCCTGCTCAGAGAGTTGAGAAAAAGATTCTTTCTAATCCATTTACAGAAGATGCCCCAGGCAGGATGTTACTGGAAGTTACAAACATGAACAAACTTGACCCCTTCATCACAGATTTCAGATTAACACAGGCAGGGTGCCGAAGTGAAAGTAATTTTGTTTTTGATATTTTCTTTCTCCAGATTGTGGATGCCTTTTTCATTGGCCGCTATGTCCTACTGACTTTCCTCAGTGTTGTCTTTCTTGGAAGCCTCTTCTTGGTTCTGATTCATCATATCCTGGAGCCAATCTATGCCAAACCACTGCGGTCGTACTGATCCTTTTGGGGAAACCAAGACCCTGTCCTCCCCTCCTTCATTTTGATGTCATTGATGAGCAGAATAGGGCACTATTCAGAGCTTTATTTTGACAGCTTCTCCATGCCTTACAATCTGAGGAATATCCATCCATCATTAAGACAAGTCCCTTGAGTCCTGAGTTCCAAAACAGGGTTGCAAAATTGTCCCCATGGGGATAGATTCTCACCAGCTTAAGAGGGATGTTGCTGTCTTCTTAGCTCCTGCACCTTGGGTTTCCCATCTGTTTTGAACGGTATCAGTGACCTGCTTACAGTAGATTTTCAATCAGGATGTTACCAGGGGATTTGGGGGAAAGTTGCACTTTGGCTTCTGCTGTCCAATAGGCAGAAGAATCTGATGCTTTTTGATACTATGTAAAATTCCTAGTTACAAGGTTGGGGATCATTTGGAAAGGAAAGGCACTCAAAGTTCAAAAAGTTATTTTAATGGAATGATTTGGAAGGTTTATTCAGATCTTGGTTATTGATAGCTCCATACATGTTATTCCACAGAACTCTATAAAGGCAATGGGTCTCCCATCCCTCTACTCTAACAAAGCAATCCAAAAGAAGACAGAGACAGAAGCAACAAAGGGCCAACTTTCACTTCAAACTCTTGGCCACAGCTTTCTGAATCCAGTATTACTATATCTTAAGTTTGCTTGGGGATTAGAGGAAGGGTATGGAAATGCTGGTTGTTTGTCTTACAACTATGTAGTCTTTGGGTTCTTTTTCTTCTGGGGTTCTGTAGCCTCTGTGTGCCTTATTCTATAACTGTAACAGCCTATTTGGGGTTATTGTAATCTCTTTGCATCTTCATAGCCCTTTCTCCAAAGCTGATGAGGAAGGTATATTGTCAGGATTAGATATAACTTTATACCTGTCTGAGATCCCAGACCAGTGAGCTTCATCATTAAATGAAGGGGCTCTGGGCTGGTTCCACTTTGGAAGGCTTATCCTGACTCCCTAGAGCTATTTGAAGAAGAATCTCCTGGCTTAAAATTCAGAACCAGAAAACAAGTTGGAAAGAGAACATCAACTGAGTACACACAATATGCAAGTAGCACACTAGGTGCTTTGAAGTTTAATTTATTTAATTTTTCCCACAATCTATTTATCATCATCCTCATTTTAAGGTAGAAAGAAATTGAGGCTTAAAGAGAATAACTAACTGCCCACATTCCACATAATAGACGGAGTGCCAGCCCAGGCTTGGCAAACTCCAAAGCCCATCCAGGGCTGGGAAGACAGAAGAAGCATGTTGGAACTTTGACCTTGGGAAAGGTTAGGGCTACTTCTCTTTAACTTCCTCCATGGCTCCTGCTGTCAGTGTAGAGAAGGTCACCCAGCCTCTACCCCAGAGCAGAGAACTGGAGACTTTTGAACTGTAGGCTAGCTGGTGAGGGCAAGTCCAGTTATCCCTACTCTTGAACTATATCTGACTCAGTTTGGAAAAATTTTGCAGATAAAGCTTTAGCATTGAAAGCTTCAAAGGAAACAGCTTCTTAATCTGGCCCAGGACCCACAGGGAAGAAAAGACAGAAACAGCCTTCCAGACAGATTGGAGGAAAGAGAGAACACTGAAACGCTGAGGGAAGTGGGGCAAACTGGGGGGCTGCGTGATACCGTGCTGCTCTCTGGCCTCTTGCACTGAGGCTTCTCAGGCACCATGAATCTCCATGCCAAGATGCTGAGCCAGCCCCTGTGGGACACTGAGGCCCTGTAAGCACAGGCTGCCATTTTTCACCTTCTCCAGGGCAACTTCTGGCTGATAAAGCAAATCTGAGAAAAGTCTTGTAGGCTGTGCTGATCACGAATCCATCTTTTTTATTCTCCCCCCAAAAGAGGTGTCCAGCTGTTAGACTGATGGATAATAGGCATGAGGTTTTGGTTGAATACATGGAGAAAAGTATATTAAACTTGGGAACTTTAAATTCATCCCCAAATACCACTGCTAGCTAATGTTTTTTTACACAGATGTAAAGGACAGGCTTGTGTATTAGAAGCTGAGCTTTAGACAAAAAAAAAAAAAAAAAAAAAGAAAAGAAAAATCTACTTTGTACCGAGTATATTTCAGCTTGGCCTGACACCTATATCCTGAGTTTTTAATTGCCAGCTGTGGGGAAATAAATAAATGATAAATTACTTTCTACCTGCCTACTCAAAGGAGTCATATCCAACCCTGGGAAAAAGCATGGGGTTGAGCCAAGAAGTGGAATTCCAGGAGGGCACAAATTGAACTTCACTGAGAGTTCTGCACGGGGCATCCCTGTGACCAAGGTGTGATATGACCCCATCTCTGGGACCCACTAACCAGTCTTCGATCGGGAGCCTTAGAGCAGGTGATGGTGCACTGTTCCCTGCCCAGAGCAGACCGCTTGGCAAAGGAGACTGTGGTGGTCTCCGTGGCTTAGAAGGTGGAGAGGGAGAGGGAGTCTGGGCTTCTCTATAAGAAACCAGATTATATCAGAACCTTTTAAAATCAAATCCTGATGAAAGCCAATTTAGCAGGACACCACTCTACCCCTGCAACACAGAGATCTGTTGGATCGACACTGAGGGTTATGTTCTAGAAGTTTCTCAAGCCTGCCAAACACAGCCTGTTGATCTGCCCCTGCCCCACACTGGGAGATTTTTGAGAAATTTAGTAAGTTTCTCATTTATAAAAATGGAAGTAAAACTAACATTCTTAATTGATTCCTGGTATCATATATTTAGTCGCTAAATGCATCAGAATTATTGTACCACATTTTGGACCAGGGAGGGTGTAGCCATCCCTTCGTGCATGCAACACGTATCGCCATTCCGTCATCCATTTACTGCACGCTTGCTGGGTTTAAAGCACTGTTCCTGGTGGTGTAAACCAATCTGCAAACTAAGCTCTGAGATGTCCACACTGTTTTCATAACTCCATCCCAAATTATTTTTAGATGTTTTTATCTTAACAAAATAGTCCATTTCTTGTTCTGTTCTTTAAGATGTAAACTTTTCTATCAACTCTTAATTCATTGCTGTTGCAGTTGAAGCATTTTTTGTTGTATTTTCTCTTGTTCAATGTGTGAAGAAACTTGCTGCAATTATTTTATGGATGAGAAAGTGAGCATAGAGAGGTGAAGAGGTTTAAAAAGTTTCACACTAGTTAGTAGTAGGGCTGAAACATGACATCAGGATTCCTGACAGCTCATTTCTCAGATAGTTTAAAAATCATTTTGGCTTTCAAACAACTCCTTATATTTACATTGTTTAATGCTGTCTCTTAGCTATTTCTATTGCCATTTCCCTAACCCACTTCCAAAAATGGTAAAAGTTTCATTAAAGAATTCTCATTAACATTTATGGTACAAATAACAAATATTTTATCATAACTTCTCAGCTTAAACTTCTAAGTATTTGACTGTTGCTACTTAGGAGCAGATTTCCAGATTGGGAATAGGAGTAAATCTGGAAAAGTTTTCATTTTCCTCATAGGAGCATAAAAAACTCAGGGTTGGAAGGGTTCTTAGAGTTCAAAAGTTTGATCTTTAATCTCTAGTTCCATCCCAGAACTTGAAAATATATTCTTCACATGCTAAAATCACAATTTTTATTATATTTAGCAAATATGTATAATCCACATACCAACCCTATAAAGAAATACTATTAGGATCCTCATTTCCAGATGGGGAACAAGCAGAGGCTGGTGTGGTTACTTGCTTGAGGTCACTCAGCTAAGATCTGGAGCAGTCAGGATTTGAAGTCAAACAGTTTGGCTCCAGAATCTAAGCTCTTTATATTATACTATGTTGTACCATAAGATGAAAACAAAGGAAAAGGAGGGAATAAGGTCATGCAATGCAAATCCACTTGGTAGAAATACCAGGAGAAGCAGCTGAGTCTAGTGGAAAACCCAGAATCTTTGGGGTTGGACAAGAGTCTGGGGCAAACCAGTTAAAAAGACATGCGGGCCCTCAGAGATGATTTCATTGATCAGCCCTGGGTCTTAGGCAAGTCTCTCGCTTGATAGGTTTTGGCTTGCTCCCCCCTTGCTTTAGAGACACTAAACAATTGAGCAGCTAGATGATGTTTCTAAGGAAGACGAACACAGCACCTGGGATGTTTGATACCTGGGTTGGTTTTCATGGGTGGCAATAGAAGAATCAAAGCCACAAGCAAAGAATGTTTCTTTTTCCTTGCTTCCTGTCTTTACAGATCATTGGAATTAAGAGTAGGATGCTGTTTACTCAAGGAAAAAACTATTTCCATGTCACCTCCACCCCAACACACATCCTCCTGTCTCAGTTTCCTGGGATGTCAGGAACGACAGCAGAGATCTAAATCAGGGCCCAACACCACAGAATGAGAAAGTTCCTTTTCTTTGGTTTTCGTCACATCCTGTTGGATATTGTAAAGGATGTGCATTTAGCCCAGGCCCTGCTCTCAGAGAATTCACTGTGGTGTTTACACAGGCAGCAGTCATGCTATACCTAAATATGATGAGGCCATCCCCTTCACTTTTTTAATCTTTGGGGGTTGCGGTGAATTGAATCATGTACCCCAATTTAGACATGTTCTTGGTCTGCACAAGAGACCAATGGTCTGAACCCATTGGAAATAGTATCTCTTGAAGATGTTATTTTTAATTAAGGTGTGGCCCAACTGATTGAGGGTGGGTCTTAATCATGGGGAGGAGCTGGAAGCCAGAAGTGAAGGAACCCAGAAGAGAAGAGGACGTCGCCATGTGACGTGAGATAGGGATTCAAGCAAGTGACCCTCAAGGATTGCATCATGCCGGCCTTGGAAGGCTGCCAACCCTGGGAGGAGCAAGTCTTCTACCCTCAAAACTGTAAGCCAGTAAATTCCTGTTTAAGCCACTCAACGTGCAGTGTTTGTCATAGCAGCTGGGAAACTCAGACAGAGGTGTCTTCTGTTTTCTGGAATTATTTTCCTGTCTTCAAATTGACCATGCCCCACTTTCACAATGGGAATACATACGTTTCCTTCTGCTGCTATAACAAATTACCCCACATTTAGTGGCTTAGAACACAAATTTATTATATTACAGTTCTGGAGTTCAGAAATCTGAAATAGGTTTCACAGGGCTAGAATTCAGGTTTTGGAGGCTCTAGGGGAGAATCCATTTCTTTGCCTTTTCCAGTTTCTACAGGCTGCCCACATTCCTTGGCTCATAGAATCTTCAAAGCCAGCAGCAGAGCATCGTCAATTCTCTCTCTGACACTTCTCCTCTATAAGGAGTTTGTAATGACATTGGGCCCACCCTGATAATGCAGGATAATTTCTCCATTTCCATATTCTTAATTTAATCACATCTGCAGGGTCCCTTTTGCCGAGGAAGCTAACATATTCCCAGGTCCTGGGAATTAAGGACGGGAACATCTTTGGGCAGTTACTATTCTGTCTACCACAGAATATATGGCCCCATTCGTCCATCTCTAAGGATGGCCGCCTTCCACCCCCCATCTTCCATCCTCTCCCTACCCCCACTCCTCTGTGTACAAGGTCAGCCCTTCATCGCCAGTACCACTCTCCGATTCTCAGGGCTCCCAGCAGCAACTCCTTCCATCCTCACCTCAACACCCAAGATACGTTAAGACTTTCCTTCTCCCCACCTCGGTCTCTGGGGTAGACTCGTAGTGCTGAGATCTAGCAACAGCTTCTTTCCCTTTCTTCTCATTGCTTCTTTCCTCCCCCCACACTAGCCCAGCCTCCCAGTGGGTCTCTAAAGGGGAAATGCAAAGAGTTATTGCTTTTTAATTAAAAGTGCTATTGTTGCATCTATAAGGAGCAACACTTTAGGCTTAATTGAGACCAAATGTGAAGTTAAATTAAATGAATAACTAATTAATGTAATGTTCCTGCATTAGCCCCACGTGAGTGCTGAGGCCCAGAGAGAAGGCAGGTGCCAGATCCCCCGTGAGCAGCCAGTGCCCAGGGCTGAGGTGGGGCAGAGAACCTAGGACCTGGGAGACAAGTACAAAAGGTTGGCTTTCAGGCCTGGGGTTCCCCAAGCTTTGGTATCTCCCAAACTCCCACTGACAGCCCAAGTCCTCATTTCTAGGGTCAGGCTCGGATCCCATAGTGCCCTCTGCCTATCTGAGGCTGCACTTTGCTGATAGGAGCTAAGGTGTTGTGTTCACTTTCTAGAACCTAATGCCTGACATCAGTTGTTCATTTTAACCTCCCTCTTCCCCTTCCCTCACTGCTTTATCAAACTGAGCACCCGAGTCCTACTCATTCTCCCTCCTTGAGCCTTTCCCCTTATTCCTCCCTTTGTCACCTGGACTGACCGCTGCAGCCCCTATCCCTCCATGACTGGGCTAATGAATGGTGGAGCCTCTCAACTGGTGTTCCTACCTCTATGGATTGTTCCTTGCATTGTTTTTAAATACTTCATATTCCTATTTTATGCCCCTGACCAGATAAGCTCCTCAAGGGCAGAGAGTGGCCTTAATCCTTATTTGTCTCCTTTCACACGATCGCCTGAGGTAGGTCATGTTCTCACCATTTTCTAGACAAGGAAACGGGCTGAGGCTGGGGGAGAGACCTTGAATGAGGCAAAGGAGGAACAGGACCCCACCCCACTCCCCTGGCCTCTGCGGCAGAAAGGAAGCTGGGACGTGGCAAGTAAGGAACCCCCTCTTCTCTGTGTCCCTTCCGGGAAACAGGTAGGGACCATAAGCCCCCTCCGGGCTCTACTACAGGAGTATCTCACCATCTAGTGGCACAAATGTGTAACACAGCTTCTCCCAAGCTGGTCCCTCCCACCACATCCCACCGGATGCTGTCGGATAAACATTTCTGGCCTTAAGAGAAGCATTCATGGGAACGGAACATAACGCTTCTGCCCCCATGGGCTCTGAGGCCCCAGAGATCCCTCTCTGGCTCCTGCTTCCAGAAGCCAAGAGAGGCCCAGGAAATACGCGACTTGCCTATTTGTTACCCTTGGAGTGTGTCCAACCTACTTCAGTGTTGAGGGGCTTATCTACAGGTAACACACTGGCCCGCATGTGTCCCGGGTAACGGCAATGGCTATAGGTTGTATGGGACTGCGAGCTCCCGATCGGCTCCCTATGCCATCAGTGTCATCAGCACCCCCTCCGGGAATGCTAACTGTAAACAAGCCCAGGGTGGTCCCGGGACAACGCTCTCAGCAACCCATGGAGCCCCCGCTGGTGGCTTCTGTGCCAAGCCCTCCCAAGGACGAGCACAGACACAGATGGCAAAAAGGAAATCTGTGTTGCTGAGAATGGTTTTAGGGTCAGAGGAAAGTGCTAAGAGCCAGCCTGGCATGTAGGAATCCAGGTTCGGAGGTGGGGGGGATAGATACTTTCAGAGTAAGTGGGTCAGGAACACTGGGTAGCACAGGGGACAGCTGCCGGAACAAACCAGGCAGCCCTCTCATGGCTCACAGGTCCTGCCACCCTGGCCGCTTGTGCCCACGATCTGAGTCCTTTTTCCGTGTCCACTGTCTACTTCCATCCTAGAGCAGGCCGTACACTGAGCACTCAGTAACCACTGGCCCTTGGGTATCAGCATACTTACTGCAGACACTAGCATTTTGAGTCAGACCCCCATCCTCCCCAGCACTGGCCCCAATGTTTTCTTCCACTGAGGACATCACAGGGCTGGGACTAGGGTGAGGCACAGAGGCAACCTCAGGGCTGGCATGTGGACGAGCCTGAGAGCAAGTGCCTTCTTAAATGTTGCACCCTGGGGCCTCCCTAGTCCTGACCCTGGAGGATAAGCAATAACATTTAAATCCAAATGCAGGGAGTTATAAACAGGACTACGGAGAGGGTTGACGGAGAGGGTCCAACTTGGGGAAGTACAAAGAGGAGTGGCTCTTTGGAAATGAGGCAAGATACCACCTATAGCTACAGGAACAGGCTGTTACAAGAGATTACAATTTAATATGGGAAGGAAAAGTGCACTTCTTCCAGGTCTTGGCTCCCTAGGGCCTCTGCTTTCAGTCTCAGAATCTGAGCAAGCACGAAAGGGCAGGAACATGCCTTCCCTTACAAAGACGGAGACACCGCTCGGCTCTGATGTCTTCTGCTTGCAGTTCCCAGAGATCAGGTCCTTTAATCTTCCATCTCCTCCTGCTTGGCTGTCCCCTTCCCACGGAGACTGAACCCCTTGGGCTGGCGTTGGGTCGAGAGGCTTCGCCTCACCCATCTATGGAAGTTTCCATAGTCTCTCCCATGGGGAGCACTTTGGGGACCCAGACAGGGCCCTCCATGTCTTTCTTCCAATGAGGGGGGCCTCACATTTCTTTATAACTGTATGGGGAGGAGAGAAGTAAGGGAAGAGAGTGAGAGATGGAGGAAGATGAGCTCCCGTCCGCATGGCGGGGATGGAAGGCAGCTTCCTGGGGTCCCTCAAGGATTGCGTTTCACCTCTGTCTCTATACCTGCAGCTCCCTTTCATTTCTTAGACAGGAATAGTAAGCCAGGATGGTATTAAAACAGTATCACATCCACTCTACCTTTGACAGTGTTACACAGTCCATCTTGCCTCAACCTCAGGGATTTAGGAAGAAGTATTCTCTTTTAGACATGAGCAGGTAGAAGCTCAGAGACATGGGGTAAGATTCCCACATCCTGTAGAGGATGGTGAGCAGAGAGGACAGGATTTTCCGGGGAGTCCCAGCTCCAGGCCCAGCTCTCTCTGCTCTAGCAGATGACTCCACCCGCCTCCCAGAGACACCTCCTTAGAAGGGCCGGCTGAGGATGGAGTGGGACAAACCAAAGCAGACAAGCCCACAGGCCCAGGTTCAAATCCAGGCTCTGCCATGAGCAGCTGGAAGGCCTTGGGCATACCCTGGTATTTCTGCACCTCAGTTCTCTCACCTCTGAATGAGAACAACACTATCACCTCTCAAGGTGGCCAAGAGAGAAGCTACTGGATCTAAAGTCAGACTCAATTCCAGGCAGAGAGGATGGCTCACCAAACATGAGTTCTTTCCCCATTTCTGCCTTTTTTTCTCCCTCCCCGATCCCATCTTGGGCCTGGCCCACAGAGGAACCCAGGCGGAAGGAGTCTGGAGACAAGCTGTTTCGCTCTCATGTCCCCTCTGGCAGGACAGGGCAGGAGAGCTACCCCGTTAAGGCCTCCCGCTCCCACTTTTTCCTCCCGGTGAGCTTGGATGACGCCTTCGTTAAAGGGAAGTGTTGTTCCAGAGAGCATGCTGGTTACCAGGACCCCAGGGGGCTTGTCCCCACATTGACCATCCAGCCCAGGACCACAGCTCCAGCCAGTTCCTCATCAGCAAGAATGAGAGCCAGAAAGGCCACGGAGAGGCTGCCCCACCACCAGCACCAGTGGGGAGCCGGCCAAGGTCTCAGCCACTAACCTATCTGTGCCACCTCTGCACCACACCGCCACCAGACCAAAGGCAGAGAGCACACCAGGCTAGCTGCCAACACTCAAAACTTTGTTCCAGAGGCTTTGACTGGTATTTGTTTTTTCTGCATATCCCAAGCAGAGGGGCCACATGACCTTGGCTTCTGATGGTCAACAGGCACTGGGCCACTCAGAGTCTTCCCACTCCAAGGGAAGACTGTTTCCTTAGCCTCTGCCTCTCCTGTCTTGGGAGGTAAGGGGAAAAGGCTGCCAACCTCGGTGGCATCTCAAACCCCCAGGGGAACAATTCCCAAGCACCCAGGTTGCGAGTCCTTGGACCTGGCCCCGGAGAAAGAGGAAAAAGTTGGAGAATCACTCTGCAGGAGAGAAGGACAGCATGCAGCAACCATTCTAAGGACATATTAGTCGTGGACGTGAAGAACATACTCACAAAAATCACGGGACTCGAGGAAAATACTACCACAGGTGAGTTAGAGCCAGACTAGAGCTATGGAGACACATGAAGGACAACAGAGGACAGGTTAGCGGGCTGGGGGCCACGACGGGGGTCAGACAGGAGGCCCAGGGCCCGGCTCAGCGTTCCCGGAGCCCAGGCTGGAGCTCGCCGCAGAATGGGTTTCCAGGAGCCCTGGGCAAGGCTGAGGGACCCCCACCAGAAGTGAGGTTGGGAGAGGACCTCAGCCCGTGCAGGACTCACCTTTGGCTGCTGCTCAGCAACGCCTTCCAGGCCAGGATCTCCTTATACACCAAGCGGCAGAGAAACTGTGGAAGGTGGGGGTCCAGGCACAGAGAGACGGGGAGGCAACACTAGTCCCAGCGCACAGTGAGTCCCCAATGCGAGGGGACCAGTGTCTAGCGCACAGTCAGTCCCCGGTGCACGGTGGCCAGTGCACCAATGGGAAGGGCAGCCATGGGAGGTCAAGTGGTTGTGAGCAAAGGGCATCTGTTCCCATTGTCCCAGAACCCCTGGTGGCCAGTGCTCAATAGCTCCTGAATAGCAGCCTGGAGGGACAGAGCATCCCCCCAATACCCCATCTGGGTTCCCCCAGAATTCTTACCAAGCAGGCCAGGATGTCGGCCACGATGAGCATATAGAAGACATTGTTCCAGCCTGTGGGGGAAATGAGGCCAGCCAGCAGAGGCCCCACGGCTGCACCTGTATGGACACGGCCTCATGAGGGAGGGTAGCCCCAGTGAGGGCAGGATACCCAGGGGGCTGCCCAAGGCAGGGCTCAAGGCTCAGCCACCAGGAGCCCCAAGTGAGAGCCACAGACCTATGGAGCCTGTGCCGTCGATGATGGCCGTGACGGTAGAGAGTGCTTTCGCGTTGCCCTTCAGGCTCTTATGAGTCCCCTAGGGAGTGAGAGCAGAGAAGGGAGGCCCTGGCTGAGTGGGAGCACCCAACAGACCGGGGGGAGGGGCTGACTCTGGGGAAGTGGTGATTGGAGCTTGGGATCCAGGAAAAGAGGGGGGCAGTGGTAGAGTCTGAAGGACTTGGGAAATCTTGCCTCTATTCCTGACAAAAAGAATAGGGCACCAAGGGCGAAGTTATCTGCTGCCTGCAGAGTGAGGGCAAGAGAGGGAAGGGAGAGAGGATGTGGGGCCCGAACCAAGCCCCCAAAGGGATTCTGCACCCCCAGGAGGTGGCCCAGCTCACCAGGTCAGCAGAGACGGCAGTGGTGATGAGCCCGTAAGGGCCATTGACCAGGGCTCCACAGACAATCAGCATGACTGGGGAGAGACGGGCAGTTAAGAGGAGAGGGACACCACCAGGCACCAGGCTGGAGACCCTGCCTTCCCCAGCCGCGCCCCCCACACCCTCACCCCAGCCTGGTGGGGCAGTGCCTTTCCCCAAGCCTGGCAGCGCCTGACGTCCTGCCCTCACCTATGGAGCTGGTCACCCCCTTCTGGCCAATGTGGTTGTAAAGGAACATCTGGGAGGGGAGAAGGGAGGTGGGAGAGTCAGGCCCAGGCTTTTCCAGGGGCTGCCCTTACCTGACTGTTGCCCAGAACCTGGAGAAATCTTCTCTGCCCTGGCACCGAGAGCTCACCATCTTCCTTCCGGCTCTCAGCTCCAGACCAGACCTCTCGGATCTCTAAGTGTCCCAAGGACGCAGGGTCCGAGATGTGGCCATGTATTCTCTTTTTCCCAAAAAGCCTTTTCTCACAGCTAACTTCCATCTCTTATTCTCCACTAAGGCCAGCTAATCACTCAGCCCTGTCCCCAGGTCTCAGTCGCGGTCTCCTCCCAAGAGGGCTGCTCCTGCCCCCCCCGCCCCCACCTCCGTGCCCGGGTGTGCGCAGGCGCACATCGTGCGGAGGCCCCGCGTCAGCTGAGCTGCAGCGCGCAGGCTCCGCCCCGCGGGGAGTACGCACCATGGGGGCGGCCACGGCGAGCATCACGCAGCAGGTGGTGGCCCTGCCGCTGGTGTAGTCCGAGACGAGCCCCGCCAAGATGCCGCCTGGAACACACACTCCATGCCCACTGCCCCAGGGGGTACCGGCCCCCATCCGCGCACCCCGGGGCCGGGCCTCGCCCAGCGTCATGTCCGGCCCCAGGCGACCCCCCTTCTCTGCCCGCTCCTTGGAGAGACCAAACCCCAAGGCCGGCTTTCCCCAGGCAGGAGCGGAAGCGATGGGCAGTCTGGGAACCCCTTTTTCTACGATGCCACTGCCCGGGTGAAGTCCCATTGGACCTGTCCCTTCTTTCTACACCCCCATGAGAGAAGAGGGCAACGCAGCCCCCTGGCTGATCAGGGCAGGGCCTCACCTATGATGCCGCCAACGTCAAAGAGTGTGGATAGGTCCCCAGCTTCCTTGGCACTGAAGTGAGCTGTGGGAAACACAGAAAGTGTGGTCAGTCCCCAGGGTGGGCAGCGCCACAGCCTGCAGATCCTGCAGAGCCTCGAGTCCAGTCCCAGCCCCAGCTCCCTTTTCACAGCAGAAAAGCAGAGGACCAGTGGGGAAGGGCTAGGCCCAAGTTTAGGAGACCAGAAGCCCTTTCTGTACTGATTTGTTCCCCTGCAGGGTGGCCTTGACCCCTGGGAGCAGCCAGGGGTCCTAACCTGCAACCCCTGCCCCACGGGCCCTCTTTCCCCTAGTTGCAGAACAGTCGGCACTGAGCCTCAGCCCTCGCCCCTGCCCCAGGCTGCCTTTCCTGCCTGGCTCCTGACTTCCCCATGGGAGCTCTTCACACGCACTTCAGGTCTCTGCTAATAGAGCTGGGAAGGAGACTTGCGGGAAAGTGGGGGCCTTGGGTGCTAAAGCTTTGACTCTGGAGTTAGAAAAAGGAACATCCAGAAGCCTGAATTGGAGCCTGGGCCCCAAGGTTGACGCGCACCCTGATGGCAGCACCAAGGCCACAAAACAGAGTCCCAGGCATCCAGGGAACCTCCCCACGCTCCTCCGCTATCTCGGAACCCCACCCCCACCCCCACCCCATACAATATCCTGTTCTGAGCAAGTATGGTGTGTGACAAGGCAGCTTTGACCCTCCTATGGGGCCTGGGGGTGGCAGGGGCAGCCCAGGAGGTGAGGTCCCCAGCCGTGGCAGAACCTTGAGGATTCTGGGTGCTGAATATGAGGACGGGGCTGCTCCTGGATGGAGGAGCCCCACTAATGGAAAAGCAGAGATCCAGGCCATGGGGACATTAAAGCTACCCTTTTCAACCATGAAAGTGATCTCATCATCCTGGGCCTGGGGCAGAGTCAAGGGAGAGAACGTCCACGGGCAGTGGCAGAGCTCCATGCCCAGCCCAGCAGACCTGGGCACCAAGGCATCAACTCCATGGAGCTCCCCACAAGCCCCCTGGGAGAGAAGCACAGTGTTCCCAGCCAGACCAAAGGGAGGAGAGCTCCCCAGGCTGTGGGAGGCTCCCGGGACTTCTGGAGGTGTTCAAAAGGCAAACCTTTTCTCGAATCCCCAGGTTCCCCATCTCTGAGTCAGGTAGCCTGGAGGTGGGTTTCTCCTAGAGCTGGAGGACCAGACACTGGAGAGGAGGAAGGAGAGGAGGCAGGACAGAACCCCAGAGCCTGATCCCAGCTCAGCTCCAAGTGATGGAAGGTGACAGAGTTTCGATTCCGTTTTAAAATCTCTCCTTTGCCCCTGGGAGCAGAAATCCCACCCAGGCACTGGAGTCATGTGCATCACCACGACAGGTTTCCCCCACCCCAGAGATGGCCTTGGCCTCTTCAGAGACCCCCCACTCTCACCTCCTCCTTGCTACTCACCCACATTGAAGATGTAGAGGGGCAGCCAGTAGAGGAAGGTGTAACTGACCAACTTGGCAAAGAGCAGACACAAAGAGAACTCGATCACGCCCTGGGGAGCAGAACGAGGGCACGATGGAAAGGGGTCCGAGAGCTCCTGGCCCAGTGGGAGCCCCCTGGTGATGCATGGCCCTGTTCTGTCCATCACCTTCCACACAAAGCAACCACAAATGTACATCCACTCCAAATAAAAGCAGTGTGCCTGCTATTCAAATGCTACTGCAAGGCAAGTCTCCCATTCTGCCCTCTTCAACCAGACCACCTGCACAAAGCACCTCCTGGAAACCATAACTCACCCAGCA
The DNA here is from genome assembly GCF_015220235.1 of Choloepus didactylus. Lineage (NCBI taxonomy): Eukaryota > Metazoa > Chordata > Mammalia > Pilosa > Megalonychidae > Choloepus > Choloepus didactylus. The sequence continues at coordinate 144,785,006 of NC_051312.1, read as the reverse complement.
CCGCCCCCCCCCCACCCCATCTCCTGATGTCCAACAGAAGAATCTGGAAGCCTCTCTCTTGCCTCCATTCCACAAGCTGCTCACCGGGATCCGGAGTGCCCCGATGAAGTTGATGGCAGCAGGCTTGGCCCTTGTCTCCTTGGGGCACTGGGCAGTGGACTCCAGGCTGCTCTCCTTGCCAGAGCAGGGGCCAGTCCCAGAGTCCTCGGGGTTGTCCTGGCTCTCGCCTGGTGTACCCTGAGCAGAAGAGATGAGCCCGCGCTATGGGGTAGGTTCATGCACCCTGTCCCCGCGGGGTCTCCCAAGCTGGAAGAGGTACATTCTCTCTTCTTGGCTGGGCTGACCTCCTGCTAGGCCCACTGGGTTGGGGGGAGCCGACCCAAGGGCCCTAATGGGAAACCTGTGGAGTAACTGTGGGGGGTGGGCATAGCTCCTCCTCCAGGTCCGATCTCTATCTGGGGACTGTCGCCTGTGCCTGGAGCAGGAGGGCAGGGGTGGGGCTGGGAGGGCTCACACTTACATGATGCTGAGGAGGGGTGCAGTCCACATCTTCCGGGTCTGAAAGAAAACCTTCTAAGAAGCTTCCCAGGCAGGCCGGGCCCTCACCCTGCTGGGCCTGAGCTGTTCCAGAGAGCCAGCTCCTCCCCAGGGTGGCCAGTGGGCCTCCCAGCACCAGGAGGCCTAGGACCGGGTCAGGAGGGCAGGTTTCTATGCCTGGTTCACTACTGCCTCTCGGACCTTAGTTTTCGTACCTACAAACGGATGTGATACCTGGCCTTGCTGACTCACAAGGCTGCCTGAGAACGGGAAAGAGAACGGCTGTCTATGCCAAATGTGATTCCCCCTTCTGTGCCTCACACTGCTCAGATTCAACCAGTGTTTGCTGAGCACCTACTGAGGGCCAGGTGTTTAGCCACATTATCTCACTTAAACCTGCAAAAATCCTACAAGGTAGGTGTTGTTATTCTTATTTTACGCATGAGGCAGCAAGGCTCAGAGAGGTTAAGTGATTGGTCCACAGTCACACAGCTAGTCCTCCAGCTCCAGGACCAGTCATCTTTCCGCTCTGTGCAGCTGCCTCACCCGAGAGGAGAACTGGGGGGCCTGGTGCAAGGATGGGTGGGCAGGGAGGGGTCCAGGAGCCAGGTCCCCACTCACATTCAATGAGGAAGAGGAAAGTGAAGATGCCCATGGCGGCAGTGATGGCTCCAGGCACAACAAACGACAGGCCCCACTGCCCGTTCACCCAGACGCCGGCAATCAGGGAGCCCAGGATGTTGCCCACAGACGTGTGGGAATTCCAGATGCCCATGATGAGCCCTCGCCTGGAGGGGAGGGAGGGCAAGAGTGGAAAAAGTAAAGGGGGATGCATACAGCTCATGGCTCCAAAAGCTGGCTTCCTCCAGCTCCCACGAGGCCCCAAAGATGGAGCTGCTCGAAGACCAAAGGCCCGCCAGCGAGTAGGGAGCAGGCTTGGCTGGTGTCAACAGCAGCAGTGTGGCCCGAGTCCTACATCCCATCTGTCCCGCTCCACCTGGCCCACACCTTCCCAGCAGACCTGGGCCCATGCTTCTCTTTTGTCCACCCATCTTACTCTAAGGCAGTGGTGCTCAACCAGGGGCGATACTGCTCCCTTGGGGGAGCTTTAGCCACATCAGGGGTGGCTGCTGGCATCCCGTGGGGAGAGGCTGGGATGCTGTGGACATCCCGTCATGCACGGAACCAGCCCCCACAACCGAGAATCATCCAGCCCTAAATGTCAGCAGTGCCGAGGTTGAGAAACCGTGTGCTAAAGCAAAACTTTTTTTGCACTTAAACCCAGTTTAAGGAAAAAAAAAAACAAAACTATTTCATAGGCTTCATTTTTGTCTTCATTCAGAATGGAAAGTCATCTGTTACGAGAACAGAGTAAATATAACTTAAGATTGCCTGTTCTATGGATTAAAACCTAATCAAAGAGAAAGTTAGCACTGTTCTTAGCCACTAAAATGTTTGTATCTGGGCATTTGAGAATCAGAAAGATGCAGAGAACTCTCTGTCTTCACCCTGAAAGTATGTTAGAGACCTCCCCACTCCCCCAGCCCTCCTCCCGTTCCACACTCACTTCCCCTTCCCGAACCAGTTGCCAACACAGGTCACCACGGAGGGCCAGCCTGTCGTCTGGACGAGTCCATTGCAGATCTGCAGGAGAAAGGCGGGGTGGGAACGGGCCTGGCTCAGGCCACCAACACCCTGCTCAGACCCCTCCTGGGCTAGGGAGGTTAAATGCCACGTAGGGGGCCCCTACCACCCCATACAACAAACCTGGCCCCACCTTCACGCACACACACACCCCCCCTAATGTCATGGGTTGATTTTCCCTCTAGCCCCAGACCCTCCACGGCAGAGACCCAGCCCCTCCTGCCTCTGGAGTGACCTCAGGGTGGTGCATAGTGCAGATGTATCGAGCAACTAAATGCCCGAGTGTCAGAATTGGGAAGTAGGGTGCTGTGTATTGCAACAGAAGGGGCACCAGACGGGGAACAGAGCCCCCAGTCTGTTGAGCATGGTTGGGTAGGTCCCTCCTGTGACCAGGACAAAGGCCAGAGTGCAAGACAGTGACCCATACCTGGATGAGCACAAAGTACCAGAGCATGTGGATGTTCCAGAAATATCCCAGGCCAAAGAGGGAGGTGAAAAGGCCACTGAGCAGCATTCCGGCTGCCAGGTAATAACGGAGGGGGAGCCGCTCCCCAAAAATCCCGCTGGAGAAGAGAGGGTGGATTTGGGGTTAACCTCTGCTCCTGCCACTCCCCAGCTCTCTCCCGCCTTCCGTCTTTCCTCCCAATGACGCTGACGTTGCTCAGGCCAAGGGGGCCACTGATGGCCACTTGTCGCCACATTCCCTTGGGCATCCTCAGCCCTCCACTTTAGAGACCGCTCTGCTGACCGCGCTCCTTGAAGTTCTCCCTGCACTGGCCTTCAAGGCCCATCTCCTCCTACCCTCATTTAGTTTTCTCCCTGAGCCACCTCCTGTCACTTCCCTGGCTTTAACTACCACCTGTGTGCTAAAAACCCCCAACTTTATAACTTCAGCCTTGGTCTCCCCTCCGCCCCCCCCCCCCCCCAAGTTTTAGGATCATATCCAAATGCCATCTGGACACCTTAGTCAGATGCCCCCAAAGAATCTTCAACTCAACACTCCAAAAGTGAGCTCCTCTTTGTGTTGCACCTCTTTTGGAGCCCCTCACCTGAGTGAACGGTACCACCTGGCCCCTAGAGCCGGAAATCAGGAAGCTTCTTTGGCCCTCCCTCCCTCTCCTTCCTCCCCCTCACTTGCAATCTCCAAGACCCGTCTGTCCCACCTCCCACATATTTTTCCAGTGTGTCAGTTCTTTTCCGTCTCTGTCACCACTGCTCTAATCCAGGTTCTCTGCAAAGCTCACCCAGGCTATTGTTAAAGCTCCTCCCTCGAATCAGGAGAATTCTGAACATGACACCTGCATAAAACCCTTCCATGGCTCTACTGGGCCCCCAGCAGGGCCCCGGAGACCCTCCGTCAATCACCTCACACTTCAGCCCCACCTCCTGCCACTACCTCCCTCAGAGTTTACACTCTCATAAACCTGTTCACGGTTCTTCCCATAGACAGTTCTGTTTTGCACTTGCATGATTTTCCTCACGCTGTTCCTTTTGCCTGGATCCCCTTCTGCTGCCAATCCTACTTCCTCTTTGGCAGCTGAAGCACCATCTCCTCCAGGAAGCCTTCCCTGACTTCTCCTCCCTGTCCCAGCACCTATAGCCACTTCTATGACAGAGCCACCACACGGTTTGTAATTCGCTGCTTCCAGATCGTCCACCCCCTTCAGGCTGTGAGCCCCTTGAAGGAGGTACTCTGCTTTATTCGTCTTTGATCCCTGACAATAAACAGTATGCTTGTTGTGTCAAACCCATGTTTGCTGCACTCAGGGACAGGACTAGGGATCTTCCTAGTTATCTCTGCACTGGAACCATCCTTAACGGAGCCCAGCCCAGGGCAAATCACATTCTACCCACACCCACCAACACTGCTCCTGGGTGATTAAACTCAACAGGAACATCCGGGAAAGCCTTTGCGGGAAAAAGCTACTAAGAGTGGGGCTGAAGGAGCCATCTCGGAGACCATAGTGGGGAAATAAGGACGACTGGGTGTGCAGAAGTCAGTCTCGTTGCCACCTAGGGGAGCCGTCACCTGTTCCACTCCCCAGGCTGCCCCCAGCTTAGTCAAGGGGAGGCAGCTGCTTTGAACGGTCCAACTCTGGGACAGTCACAGGCTTTGCCTCAGCGTTACCTGATGAACATGCCGATGGCGTAGGCCACGAGAAAGGCATTGTCCACGGCACCCAGCAGCTCCTTGTAGTTGTCCTGGTCTGAAAGCAGATGGGAGACACAGAAAGCTGGCTGCTTGGCTGCCCTGCAGGAAGCCCACCCTGGCTCTGGACGACCCCCTCCTGGGGATCAGGGCATGGGGAGTGGGGAAGGGCCACTAAACTTGGTCTTACCAAATGGAGCCCAGCTGCACCACGTGGTGTCGTTGATGCTATGGGTGTCATTGCTGGGTCTGATCAGCTCCGAGCAGTTCTGGTGCAGACGGCTCTGGAGAGGCAACGGGATGCACAGATTGGGGTTGCCCCCTTGTGCCACAGCCCACACTCAGCCCAGAGGGCAGCAAGCAACCTCCTTCCCCAACCACACCAGGACCCCTGCCTCCCCTGGCTCCGTGTTCCTTCCTGCTGGCACTGCCTCCTGCAGGAACTGGCCACAGGGGAACGGGGCCCCATCAGACCCCTGGGTGAAGAGCAGGGGGTCTATGAGCAAAACCCATATAGCCCAGGCCTCAGCTCTCTTATTCCGTCCACCCCCCACCAACCTTGCTGTCTTGGTGAACAGACTCAAAAGGAGGACCCAGGAGCACCTTCCTAGGAAGAAGAGCGCTTCAAAGTGGGGTCTGCCGGGTGAAGGCAGAGACCATGGTTAGGGAATAAGGATCCTTACAGGCTGCATTCCAGAACATTCTACAAAGGGTCTTTCTGTGGGGCCTGGCATCCCATCCCCTCTCTCCCTTAAGCCTCCAGCCTCGCCCACCTTGACAACACTGATGGGCTTCCTGGACATGTGATAACAGGTGTAAATGAGGAAGGTGAGCAGGAGGATGGAGCCCCGGAACCTGCAGGAGAAGGTGGGCACCTGAGTGAGCAGGAAGGCAGATCCCAGCTGGCAGCTCCCTCGTGCCCATGCCAGCAGCCCAGGGCCTCCGCACCACCGACTCCTTTTTTAGATATATTTCAGTTTTTTTTTTTTAAATTCAGTTTTATTGAGATATATTCACCTACCATAGAATATCCAAAGTATATAATCAATTGTTCATACTACCTTCATATAGTTGTGCATTCATCACCCCAATCTGTTTTTGAACATTTTCCTTACACCAGAAAGAATAAAAATAGGAATAAAAAATAAAAGTAAAAAGAACATCTAAATCATCCCCCCCATCCTACCCTATTTTGCATTTAGTTTTTGTCCCCATTTTTCTACTCATCCATCCATACACTGGATAAAGGAAGTGTGATCCACAAGGTTTTCACAATCACACTGTCACCCCATGTATGCTGCATAGTTATACAATCATTACAGTTTGATAGTTTCAGGTATTTGCTTCTAGTTATTCCAATACACTAAAAACTAAAAAGGATTATCTATATAGTGCATAAGAGTGTCCACCTCTAGACTTCTAGACTTCATTTGGAATCTCTCAGCCACTGAAACTTCATTTCGTTTCATTTCGCATCCCCGCTTTGGTGAAGATGTTTTCAATCTCACGATGCCAGGTCCAGGCTCATTCCCGCCAACTCTGGACCTCAGGCTCCCCTCTGGACATGGGTTTCTTGGGGCAGAGACCCCCCCCACCCAGGGAAGTCAACTGCCCAGGGACCAGGGGGTTCAAGGGGAGCCACGTCCTGAACCCCACTCCAGAGCCTTTGAATGGAGCTGGCTCAGCACCGGCACCCTGCCCAAAAGTGCCCCCCCCCCCACACACACACACTTGCTAACAGCCATCACCCCTACATCGTGGGGGCCTCTGTATATGTGCGTGAGAGAGAGACGGGGCAAAGAGTTAGATGGATGGGAGGCTTTGGTGGGGGAAGCATCTGCCTTTAAAGTGAAGTCAGTTCTCCTCTTAAGCTTAGAATGCAGCAGAAATAGCACAGCCATCAGCTGGTTTAGAGCAGAGTCCAGACGACAGTCAGAAATGAGTCAACAGTGGGGAAGCTGGTGGCAGAAGCCGAGTCCCCTTCCTCACCCCAGTCTCGTCATCCTTTCCCCCTGCGACTCACACATCACATGTGCCCTCTCCCATCCCCACCCTGACTTTCTCACCCAGGGCCCGGGTCTGGGACGGAAAAAGCAGGTCACCCAGGAGCACTCACAGGTCCCACTGCACCCCAGCCCCAGCATCAGCTGAGCCCAGTCAGCAGTCAGGAGTCAGCAGGGACGTGGAAAATATCCCTCAAGATGGACCCCCAGCCCCGGAGAAAGAGCTGAGCATCGGAAAAGTCCCCGAGCCCTGGTTCATTAGGGAGCATGAGGAGAAGCGGAGTGAGGGGGTGAGGCCCTGAGGACTTTGTATTCGTAGGCTCCCTGAACCCAAGGCAGAACAATAGGTTTTCACTCTCCCCTCTCTAGGAATCTGCCTCCCAACCCCAAACTCTGCCCCCTCCCCAGCTCCCAAGGTGTCAGGAAGCAACACAGGCACCCTCTTGGGAAGAAAGGGGGCTTTTCTGCAAAGCCTGGATTTGGGTTGGGTTCCAGGCTCTTCTCCCTTCGCCCTGGGCTCGAGGCGCAGCTCCCTACCCACTGCCTCCACTGCCCCCAGACGCCCCCCTTGCTTAAGATTGTTCATGATTGGGAAAGCCATGTGGACCACACTCCCCTTTGTCCAGTGTATGGATGGATGAGTAGAAAAATGGGGGCAAAAAAAAAAAAAAAGCACTCAGTGTTCTTTTTAACTTTAATTTTTATTCTTATTACTTTTGTGTGTGTGGCAATGAAAATGTTCAAAAATTAATTTTGGTGATGGATGTACAACTATATAATGGTACTGTGAACAACTGAATGTATGCTTTGCATGACTGCATGGTATGTGAATATATCTCAATAAAAATGAATTATTAAAAAAAAAATTGTTCAGTGGCCCCCCACTCCGCTGAGAATGGGGCCCCATCTCTTTAGTGTGGAATCCACGCTCCTCTGTGACCTGACCTCTGGCTACCAGTTCCCGAAGGACCCGGATGGCAGAGGCCGCCTAGGGACTCGAGCTCAACCAGGAAGCTGGGGTTACCCCAATGTCTGTCACTGTGGCTGGAGTCAGCAAGGCTGGTGGTGGCAAGGATTTTGGGTCCCACCGACTGGCTTATGGCTCAGCCCTCCTGGTTCGGGAACTTCTAAAATCTTGGGGGAAGTTCTCTGAGAGAATTTGGAGAGGACACCTGGCTGCCTGACTGCAGGGAGCTCTAGACGGAGTAAAGCTGCCGTCCTGCAGATGACACCAAGGCAGCCCACTGCAGGGTACTGCTGAAGACTTTGAGGGGTGCCTGGTGGTAAAAAAGGGTTCTCTCACCAATTCACCGTGTCACCCAAGCAAGTCCCTAAATGTTCCTGGCTCTGATCTCCTCATCTGTTGCACATGGGTGAAAGCACAACCCCACCCATCACAAGACAGGTGAAAAGAGTGTGACCTCATGTTTGTTCCTAGATCCCTGTTCACCTTCAAGACCCCCAGAGCTCAGCCAAGCCCACCTTGGCTGACCCCATGGAGTTGCCAGGGCCCGCTGGTGACAGATCAGATCCTCTCTGCATCTAAAAGATGCCCAGGGTCCCACGGCCCCACTGAGGCCCTGGCTAAGACGGTTCTCCCGTGCCAGGCCTGGCTGTGAGGCCCCGCCAGCTAGGGAGCTCTGGCATTCACTGGGAAGCCAGGCTGCAACTCAGCAGAAAGCCAAGCCCTCTCAGGAGCTGCTACAAGCCAAGGAGAGCCCAAAGGCAGAGCCTGACTGCTGAAATCCTTCTCCTCCCACCCCCACTTCTGCCCACCATCGCACTGCTTCCACACCAAGCAACAGGCTCTTGCCCACCCAGGAGGGCTCTCAGACCTCCCTTCCCTGACTCCCTCCTGCCCATGGTCCCAGGTCCCCTTCTTTATCTGCTCCATGTTCGTTTATTCTGGAATGTCTCCCTCCCACCCCCCGGGAGCCCTAGGAACAGCAGACACATCTCAACCCATTTCTGACATCCAATCCTCTTTGGCAGAAATGCGATTGCTCTCCCTCTACCCACCCAGCACACATCTCCTGGGTGTCTACCAGGTGCCAGGTACCATGCTGGGATCCAGCAGTAAGAAATCCTAAACGGGGTCTCCCCCACCCACCCCACCCTGGGATCCCCCAGGTCAGTGGGGAGACAGAATTGGTGCATTAGTGCTGCAAACCAGAGAAGCCCGGATGCCATGCAAGCACAAAGCAGGGACATTCGACCCAGCTGGGCTGGCAGGCGCGGCAGGGACTGATACCTGGAGTTGGGCCTTCCAGTGTCATCTTCACAAACAGGAGGCGGCCAGGCTGGCCAGAGGGAGGGGACAGGGAGTGCTGAAGCAGAGGTGTGGAATAACACTTACCTGTTTGGGGAACTCTGAGCAGCTGAGGATGGGAGGAAGGTGGGGCTGCACCCAGCATGGGGGAGGCTGAGCCGGGCAGGCCTTGGTGCCAAGTGGTGGAGATTAGATTGAGGGTGACAGGAAGTTGCTGAAGGGGCTTGGGATTTTCTAGATCTGGGAGCTCTGGACACCTTCCAGGCTAAAGCCAGGTGAAGTCTTAGAGCTCTGTGCTGTTGATTTTTGGGGGGAATCCCCAGAAAGACTTCTTCCCCTAGGGGGCAGGGCCAGTTCCCTGCATCTTTTGCAACCCTGGACACACATCAGCAGTGTCATGGGGCGGGGGAGATACCAGGAGGTGTGTTTCAGGGAGTTGACGTCTATAAAAGTTAAGAGCAAGGACTTAGGAATCAGGCAAAGCCAGGTCTAATTTGAAAATACAGAGCGTTTATCACCTTTCTCACAGGGTTACTGACAGGCTAATGAGATGATATCTCTAACAGGTCTTGCATAACTTCTGATAACCAGTGGGCACCTGAGAGTGAAAGCTGGTGTCATTTCAGATTTTCAGATGAGGAAGAAGAGCTAGAGGGGCTTGGAGGCAGCCGGTGCTGCTCTGCTTCTGGAGTGAGTGTGTGTGGGTGGGTGGGTAGGTGGGCACCAAATGCCTCCAGGGAGTAGGGGAGCCAGGCCCTGGATCCACCTCCAGGGGAGGGATGTACAGGCCAGGATGCCTCCTCCTCCCCAGTCCAGATGAGGCACCTCGTGCCCGCACTTGCCTGCGGGGGGGTTCGTGTGCCTATGGGGCACCTACAGGGCACGGAGCGGGGAGGGGATCAGCAGGAGCAGAGAGGGGGATCGGCAGAGGTCTTCCCTGGTCTCCCAGCCTGTGAGAGCCCAGCCCTGCCCTCCTCGAGGGTCCTGGCTGGACCCCCTCCCAGCTCTGACCCCCCCCCCACCCCACCCCAGAAGACCTGACACCCTGACAGCAGGAGAGTGCTGGGTGATGCTGGGTGGCACAGGCCTCCTCAGGCACATCCTGCCCAGACTCCAGGTAAACAGGCTCAAGGAGGGGGAATGACAAGTGCTAAGTGGTGCAGCCACTTTGGCAGAGCTGGGACTGGAACCCAGGTCTCCTGATTTCATTTGGTGCTCTCTCCACTCCACCTAGGGCGCTGGCTCTTCTGAGTAAAAGGCTAAGGTGCCACAGTACAAAGGGCACTGGGGGCCCTGGTCAGGTTAGGAGCTGGGCCAGGCTGCGGCCAGGGCTGCCAACCCCTCCAGGAACTCACAGGAAAGACAGATGACTCTCCAGCAGCCTGTGGAACCCACAGGTTTCACTTCTCTTCTCACTTGACTCTCTTCTCAAAATCAAGAGGCCCCAGAAGGGGAGCAGGGAAACATTGTGCCCAGTCCTGAGGTCCCTTCTCTGCAAAGGATCTTGGCACCAAGCCCTGAGTCACTCTCTGTCTCTCTGAGTGAGCACCTGAGTTCCCAACTGGCAGGGGAACCTGCCGTGTGCTACATATCTCATTTAATCCTTACAGCAACCTTATTTTAAAGAAGATTAAACTGAGGCTTAGAGAGGTTAACCAACTTGCCCAAGGTCACAGAAAGTAGCAGAACTGGAAATTAAAACATCCTCTTTTGGTCTAAGCCTACTGTTCTTTTCCCTATTCTGTGGTTGCCTCAGATCCAGATCAGGTGCCCAGGTCCTGGGCCAGGACAGACAAACAGGCCAGGGACAAGGGATGAGCCAGCTAAGGTCCCCAGGATGTTCCAGATGGGGTGCCTGCCCCATGACCCTCTAAGTCTTAGTTAGCAAGAGGTGGTAATTCCTAGAGCCCCACTTGCCCTCACCCAATGTTGGCTACTGAGTAACCAAGTCAGATAGAGCTGAACTAGTTATCTCCTAATCATTAGCCGATGGTCCAATTTATTATCTTGAAGGAGCATGATAATAGCTTTTATCGACTTTAAGACTTTGCACTGGAAATGCTTCTGGGGTAGGAACAAGAAACAATATGTCCAGAAATAGCAATAGATGAAAAAACAAAAAAAACCAAAATCCATGACCACAACCACAACCACTACAACAAAAAACAACAGCTGCAGCACAGCAGTGGGGCGTGGACCTGAGCTGATGGTGGAAACAGGCTCCGTTTCCCTGGTGGCATCTCAGTCTACTCTGTGCCAAGTCAGCCCCAGGCCCCTGCATCTTCCTTCTTGCTCCACGGCCCGATGGCTGCCAGTCCCCACCCCCGTGGAGACCCGACCTCCCTCCCTGACCAACACCTGCCACTCCCTGCCGCAAGCAGTGGCTGCCAGTAGCTGTCATGGGCTGCTCAGGTCGCCACATGACAGGCTGGGCTGGCGGTGGCTGCAGGTGAGCTTGACACTTGCCCTGAGGAAGTGGACTTGGAGGCCTGTCCTTGGATCTGTCCGTTCCAGGATTCGGCAGATCTGAAAAGGATGGAGCTAGGCAGAACCACCATCCTGCCCCCTGCCAAATCCTCGGCTGCCACCAGGAAACATCCTGGTAGGGAGAGGCCAGCCTGGAGCAGGTGCCATGGGGCAGGCTCCTGAGCAGGCCTTCGGGAGCAGAGGGGACGGGAGCAGGCCAGCTCAGTGAAAGCTTTGGAGGACAGAAGGCACAGAGCGTCTGCAGGCAGGGGACGTCCCACGGAATCCTCCATGTGTGCCCCCTCGAGCTGGGACTCTGGCACTCGCTTGGAGGGATCACGGTGACCCAAGGCTTGGCCCCAAGATCTTTGCCAGAGAAGGGACCCATTGACTAATAGCCACGAGGAACCCAGGACTTTCCAGAAGGAATCCGTGACTAAGATGATGCTTGTTTATACAGAATGAGAGGCTGTGGCCTTAAGGAACAGCATGAGCTTTAGTTTAGGCAATTGGAATAACTCCAGAAGAATGTGAGAGCTGGAAAGGTTTGGAAGAGGTGGTCAGCAACCGTTAAGTTGGTCTCTCTTCTGCAGAGCACAGAGGGAGACCAGCTGATAGTGGCAGAGCTGTGGACCTGCTCAGGGGAGATGTCAGATGGCAGCTGCCTCCCACCCCCGCCATCACCCAGAGAACCAAGCAGGAGCCAGAAGCCAAAAGGAGAGCAGTAGCAGCCCTATACATCCACACCAACTCAGGGACAAACAGAAAGCGGGAGGCTTTGGGGGCTTGCTTGGCCCCCGAGATCCAATCTCAAGTGTTGTTATTTTGTGACAGCTCCACACTGACCCCGTCACTCACTAGTACAGCTTGACTAGGCCAGCCACACAGACCATTCTAAAGCCCCTGCTGCCTTCTAGACCAGTCCATGGGGCCTGAGTCTGGCAGCTGCACCCAAAGCCAGTGAGGCACACACAAGTCTGAGGAAAGAGCAGGGTGGAAGAGGAAGCACGGAAAGCAGCTGGGGGAAGGATGAGCAATCACGGGGATGCGAGAGCTACTGGGTCATGTGCTGGGCCTCGCAGCCCTGAATCTGGGCCCGGAGGGTCTGAAGAGCTGGAGGAGATCCAGGATCCCTCACTGCTTTTCTAGCTGCATGTTCCCATCACATCCCATTTTTAAGCAGCCTTTTCTCCTGCCCTTACCCAAGCACCAGGAAAAAAAGACAAGAAAAAAATGACTTAGTCAACATCTGGGGCCCCTGATCTAAGGCAACCACAGAATAGAAAAAAGGACATAAGACCTATACCAAAAGAGGCCGAGGTTTAATTTCTGGTTCTGTTACTTATAGTGCCTTTGAGTGAGCTGGTTGGCCTCTCTCAGCCTCAGTTTGGTCTCCTTTAAACTAAGGTTGTTATAAGAATTAAACGAGATGTAATGCATGTGAAAGTATCTGGCATAAGCAAGGTTCTCTGAATGCATTGGAAAGTCTTTCTCATGTGTCTTTTTTTTTTTTTCCTTAAACTTCTAAATCTGAAATAATTTCAAACTTACAAGACACTTGAAAGAATAACACAAAACCTACACAGAGAACTCTGATATACCCCCTACCCAGATCCACCAATTTTAACATTTAGCCACATTTGCTGTATTAATCTATCTATCCATCTCTCTGTATCTGTCCATCTATCTACTTATCTATTTTCTGAACATTTGAGAGTCGGTTGTACACATCGTGCTCCTTGAACACATGATATTTCCATGAACATTTCATAAGAACAAGGATATTCACTTTTGTAACCACCTAAAGTACAGTTATCGAGTTTAAAAAATTTAACATTGACATAAAGCTTTCAATCTATATTCCAATTTTGTTATACATCCCAACATCCTTTGGGGCCTTTTCTCCACCATTATTAGGCCCAGTCCAGGATCATGTATTGCACTTAATTGTCGGTGTGTTTAGTTGCTTTTTTTTTTTTTTAATCGTGGAAACATACATACAATATAACCTTTCCCATCTCTATCACTCCCAAGCATACCATTCAGTGTGATTAATCACATTCACGATGTTGTGCTACCCTCATCACCGTCTACTACCAGAACTTTCCCATCACCCCAAAGAGAAACCCTACACCCATTAGGCATTAACTCTCCATTCCCCACGTTACCCCCCCTGATAACCTGTTCTCTACTTTCTGTCTTTATGCATTTGCATATTCCAGCTATATCATGTAAGTGGAGTCAAACAATATCAGTTCTTTGTGCCTGACTTGTTTCACTCAACATGATGTCTTCTTTAGGTGTCTTTTTAAGGGGGTCAGAGAGTGGGGGAGCTCCAGGATCTGGCAGTGTGAGCTTTCAGCAAACTCCAGAAGGCAGAGCTATCTTTCCTAGCTGCAGCCACCAGCTCAGCCTTGGCCTTTTCAGGCTCACACAAGAAGATGAGGGTGTGGGAAAAAACAGAGCTACGTAGGAGTTCCCAGCCTGTGGCTCTCCTGCCTACCCAGTCCTCCTGCCCCCACCCATTCCTGCTCTTCAGGCTGCCCTGTCACCCTGGCCCTTCCCTTCCATGGGCTTCTCTCTTCCACATCCTGGCTGGTCGCCTGCACGGGGCCCCAGGAAATGGGCCCACACCCATCGGCACCAGCCACTGTCATCTCTCTGGCCGGGTGCCCATGCTCCCAGCTGCCCCCAGACATGCCCAGGCAGTGCCACAGAAGGCAGGAATCAGCCAGGCCCGAGTCAGGAGCCTCCAGGAGCTCTGTGGCTCTGAAGGACCATGAGCAAACCATCCATCACCACCACCACCACCACTACCCTTCTTGACTTAGAGGATCTGACAGAACCATCATGCCTCCAGGAGGGGGAAAGCAGTAAAATCCTCCTGGGCAACCTCTTCAGAAGGCCTATGACATTTTTGCTTGGCTGTGGCTGCTTCTGCACACCTGCGGCCACCTGCCTCCCAGCCTAGTCTCCAGAGACCACTCCACTGGCACCCTAGGCTCCTGCTGACAGAGCTGCAAGTAAGCGGTCCTGAAGAGATGGGCCTTGCGTCTTCCACTTCCATGCCTTTGCTGGCTCCCTGACCTCTGCTTAGAACACCTGCAGGACCACAAAGTCAGAGGCCGCCATGCTAGGCACGGGGATAGCACTTTAAATGTTTCCTCATTAAATCTCACCCAAACTCCATGCTATACTTGTACCGTTATTCCCATTTTATAGATCAGGATGTTGTGCTTAGAGAGACTGAGTGACTGGTCTAAGGCCAAAGGGCCCCTGGTCTTTTCTCCATACCACACTCCCATCAGGAGGACAGCAGAAAAAATGCAGACTGAGAGCCAGACTAACTTGGGTTCACTTTCTGGCTCACTCATGTGCTAGCTCTGTGACGCTAGATGAGTTACACCAATTCTCTCTGCCTTGTTATACTCATATGTTAGATTAGAAAACTAAATATTCACCTTACAGTCCTGTAAGAATCACAAAGTAATAAGAAAAAGCAGACAGAATAATAGTCAATAACTAATGTTTACTCAGTGTTTGAGTCTGGCATTGTTCTAAGTACTTTACACATAATACCTCATTTAATCCTCCTAACAGTCTTACAAAGTAGGTATTTTATTATTATTATTCTCATTTTACAGACAAGGAGCCGAGGCCAGGGCCAATGCACACTCCAGCTTCTTCTGGGAAGATCTAGCTAGATCTGTTTTCTTCACTTCTGCTTAAAGTCCCTCCCTGGGGACATATGAAAGCAGTGAGGAGTCATTTCTAATTTTATTTTAGACTGTACGTTTCTTCCTGTTTCCCCACACTCCAGTCATCCAGCCAACATTTTGTTTAGCACAAAAGGAAAGGTGAATAGGGTTAAAATCTAGCCATAATAATGATAATATCATCATGAATAATGATAATAGAAGCTACCATTTGTTGTATGCTTATCATATGCCAAAGCAATTTACACACAGAATCTCTGCTATTTTACACGCTAGACATGTTCAAAAAGAGGAAAAGAAGTCAGCCTTCTTCAAAATCTCCTCATTGACCTCACTTTTTCCCTAGTTAGTCCTTGAAGCGACGTAGTGTCTCTGAAGCATCACACTTTCGGTGCTCAGCATCTTGTAGTGGTAACTTTTATGTGTCTACACTCTCCCGGGTGGCCCTTAGTTGTGAATCACTGTAATAGCCTCTGTGTTCCTCAGAGCTCAGCACGATGATGGGTCCACACTAGGAAGTGCATTATTAACATATAATGTTTGGTAGGGGTCCAAAGCTATACTCATGAGGAAGGAAGTAAAAGAACCCTTCCTGAGTGCCGCCCCCACCCCCACCCCCATATCAGCCACTGGAGGTCAAGAATTTTCACAAGGTACTGTCACATTAATCCTCAAGAGCCCACCCGACTTTTGCAGAGGAGGAAACTGAGGCTCGGAGAAGTTAGCTACTCAAGGAACACAGGGGTGAAAGGATTTGAATCCAGCTCTGTCCTAAATGTGGGAGATACTGGAGAACACAGAGTTGAATTCACACTTTGAGAAGTGTAGTGATGTGAATGGCAGCAGAAAGCTGTGTTGCTTGTATTCGTGAGCTCAGACTGTTTGTAATTATCCATCCCTCTCACCCCTGTTTTTTCTGTGAAATACTTTGGTTACAGGTTAATTCAAATACATAAATGAGAGTCAACTAGGAACAATAGTAGCAGAGATACAACTTTGTATACAAGACAGTGATGCATTTTTGTTTATTAAAGGGAAAAGAAAGAATAGTTTATCCTTAAAATAAAAGAATTGTTGTTCTAGAATGAGAAAGTGGACAATGAAGTACAAAACCTGAATGAATAAATTGATAGAAGGTTTGTGGAAAAGGAATTTGATTTGCCTTGGATTATATAGTTTGTACAAATAATGAGTCTGGAAAGAAGCCATTGTGTGAACATTTTGCCGAAGCTGGCTCAGGTTTGATGGGTTTATTCATATTATTTTCAAAAAGAAGTTGTGGTTCTTTTAGAATGCATATCATATTGATGCAAAACTAGAATTTGGCTTTGTGGTTTTTTTCCTGTTAAGGTGATGAAATTTTCTTAGAATATTGGTTATTCAAATCTCTGACATCTTTTGGGTTTTGCTTTCCCAAAATCAAATCCTCAATGTAAAATAAACTTTCAGGATATCTTTTGTATTTAAAACTATCTATGAGGTGTCCCAGGGGTGCTTGGAAAATCACAAAGATTTGTCCTTTCACCTTATGAAAAAAAAATGAGAGAGAGAGGTGCTAGAAATAATTAGACTTATTGGGTATGTTACGAATGATGGATTGCCTGGGAAACGTTGTCAAATCAGAAGAAATGCTCAGCCTTCTCTAGCTTAAATGTATAGAGGTAAAATGTTACTGTTTTTATAAATATTTCAAAAATAGTGTGCTCTTTGAGGAGCTCCTACTGGTTTCTCAATACTCTCTCTGTCAACAATACATTTCTATTTATCTGCATCCCAGGGGGGTGGGCTTTGACCGATGACAACAGTATAGTGTTACCAATTATGATTTCAGTTATGATTTTAAATGTTATTTTGCCTGCAACCTTACTTTTTTCATTTGAATTTAGCATCTTCTAGGCCAGGTTTTCAACTGGGGATGTCCATGAGGCTTTCTTACGGAGTTTTATTAAAAGACAGATGTTTAGGGCTTCCTCCAGACTTACTGAAGCTCCTTACCTGATATTCTTGGTATATTTTTGGTAAGTTATGTCAATTTTCTCTCAGGATTATTATATGCCTTGTCTCAAGATTCTTTTCCTTTATAAAAATGTGTTCATCTTTTTTTATAACTCAGATGTTATGTTCATTGTCTTTTTGAAAATAGTCTTATTATGTTTTTAGACATTTTGTCTAGAACTTTTCTGGAAGTGGCTTTCTCATGAAATTGTTCACTTTTGAAAATTATCAGAAATAATTTAACCAGTGCCTTTTTAAGGCTCTGTCACCTACAGATGGTTTTTGTTTTACTTTCATGCTTCCCTGAAAGCTCTGCAATCACTATAGACCAGAGTTCTTATTTTTAACAGCCAAGCATTGTATCAGGCGCTTCTCTGAGGTATTGCTTCTGATGACAGCGCTTGGACAATTTTAAGAACATAATAGTGGGCTAAGCTAGGATTTTCAGAACTCTTTAGTCAGGAAGCAGACAGCTTTTTGAGACTGCTAGCGGAAGATCCAGCGGAACAAAAATTAATCACATAGGACTGTATGAACTGATGAGGGGTGATTGTCATTTACGTTTGGAATTTTGCTGAGGTTATAATGTTCCGTTTTCTGAATATATAAGGAAGCCCTTTGTCTTTCTTCTTAAGGTACTTGTAATCCATAACGATCGAGTAGACTCTGCTTTTGTAAACTGAAATGAAACATTTGTAAATGATATCTTTTTCTCCTTGCCTGATCCCTCAGAATTCGGAAATTCTTAAAATTGAGACATCTTACTTTTCATAGCAATATGGTTATTTGCATGGGTTCAATTAAGAATTGGCCCTCTTTTTTTCACCAAGACATAATTGAAAAAATTGGTTATGCAATCCAAGACCTTGTTTGGAATGTCATATGTGACAACCATGCTCATTTAATCAGATAAGACCAGTCCCTTTTAAGGAATTCAAGGTGACTATTTGGCGCCTTACCAGGAAACTGGTTTACTGGGTTCCCAACCATCCAGGTAAGTATGGAATGTCACTCCCTGGTAGGCCCAGGAACCTTAGGAATTTGCCCAATTTTATAGGAACTTCGGATGAAACCTCATGGAAATGATGTCTTGGCTTGGCTCAGTAGCCTAGGGCAGTAAAATAATAAAAGACTTTTAAAGGTCTAATCTAAGATTCCTTATAAAAACTTCCAGCAAAGCAGACTTAAGAAGACCCATATGATAAATTAATACTCCTCCTTCACCAATGTAAATAATCAGATCAAATCTAAAGAGACCAGCCTTATTTTGTGATCAAGAGTACTCTTCCTTTGAGATTATGCTTGATCAAAACAGAGGAGGCTGTAGAAAAAAAAATTATCTGATTCTAGACTCATTATCTTTGAGCTACTGAACACCCCTCCTGGTAATCTGTGTCTAGCCTTTCATTGTCTTTGAGCTATTTTACAAATTTATGAAGTGGTGGGTAACTGATGTCATGCAAAATGTGTATGAACTGATAGAGATTCAACCTGTAGAAATACCAGTTTTGCCTCAATATTCCTGATCTATAAATGGGTATGTTCTGTGGTTTCTCTTTTGAACTAGTTATAAGATCTCCTGGTCCCTTCATTATGAGCAAAACAAAAACTTTAATATATGTTTATTTTTATATCTTTATAAACCTTCCCAGTGTGCCTAGGACTGAGGGGGTTGAGCACACAGGACAAGTTGGGACACTCACATAAAAAACACCTGTCCCAACTAAAGGGGCCTCTTCTCAACTCCTATCAATTTAATTTGTGAATTTAGACCTGGTATTGCCACCTCTTTTGTTTTGTTGGTTTTTTCCCCAAGAGAAACCAGTAATCTGGCTATTTATGTTAAATTTTATAATTTCTCAATGATAGCTGCTAACACAATATTTACAAACCCTGGGCCGGCCAAGCAAACTTTTCCAGAATGCTGAGTCCTCCACCCAACGCCCACTGTGGCAGTCCTTGCCTCCCTGGTCTCAGGCTTTGTGATCTGGAGAAAAGCCATTGTGCAAGCAGCTGGCCCATGGTGAGATGACAGCGGGCAGAGGCCAAGCTGCAGCTGTGACCTGCCAGGCCTGTCTCTCGGTGCCTGGAACCCCTCGAGGCAAGTTCTCGGGACCACTGACCCTAACACTAAACGGGACAGAAAGGGACACCCAAAACTCCAATGGCCACTTTTCCAGTTCTGCCACCACCTTCTGGTCTCCCTTCACTCGCCTTTTACAAATCCAGCTTCCCCAAGCACACAATGATAGCCAAATGAAGCGCTCTGAAGGTCTACACTTGTGTGTGTTTGTGTATTTGCATGCGTGCGTGTGTGTGGTGTGTACGTCTCTGTATTTGCGTGTCTGGAGGTGAGGATGGCAAACAGGAAACAGTGGAGATTTCTCCTAGGCAGCCCGCTCCTCGCCCGCCTCGCACACAGCAATCTGGGGTCAAGTGGAGTAAGTGAGGCTTTACGATCAACCTTCCTGGTTGGTGGGGCGGAAGAAGACCCACGGTGGCCCCGCCGGAATCCCCGCGGCCGGGACGTCCGGGCCATCTGGCCAGGTCCCCCGAGGCTACAGCAGCAGCGGCAGCCGCTGAGCAACCCGGCCCGGCGTGCGCGCTGCGCTCCTGGAGCCCCACTCACCAGCTGTCCCTGGAGAAGGCGCGCAGCAACCAGACACCCGGAGCCAGAGAGGAGCGCATCTTGCCCAGCCGGTACCCGAAGCGGGCGCAGGAGGGCGCAGGGCTGGCTGGTGGCACCCAGCTGCAGCCAGCGGGTTTAAATGCCCCGCCGGCAGGCCTGCCCCCGCCGGAACCCCCGCCCCCTGCGCCGGACCGCCCCCGGGAGCGGCGGGGCCCGGCCTCACGGCGCATGCTCCCTGCAGGTTCTCCAGCAGAGTTTCCTCCTGCTTTTGTTGACTGAGAAGTTCAGAATTAATGCTTATGATGACTGAATCATTATATATTCTTGCTTTCTAGTATATTGTGGAAGAGCCAAAAGGAAATACCTGAAATTACTGAAACCCACGGAATTGCAAATTGTATTAACTTCCAGATTGGCCTGGGTTTGTAGCTTTTAGAATCTTTATAATCACAAAGGGACTCCCCCACCAATGTTGATGAAGGAACAGAACTGACCACTGACTTTGTTCTTGTAATAGTTAGCTTAGTTCTACCATAGCTACACTCCTTTACATTTGTAAATTGTAGCTGTTTGTACTTGTTATTGTAATGGTAACAACCCCATCTCCCCTTGTTTGAATCCACAAAAACCTTAAACTCCTTAGACTCCAGAGACACGCCATTTGATCTCCCCCTTTTTGCCTAGCAATAAACTCTTTCTCTCTTTGAAACCTCAGTGTCTCAGGAATTGGTGATTTGAGCTCATCCAGCCGAGAAGCCCCCACTTTTGATCTGTACCAATTTGGCGAATCTGGTGTGACAGGATCCCTAAGAAGTAAGGAGACCGACTACCTGAAGTTCTGAAGCCCCAGAAGGACCGGTAAACCCAGTAACGAAGCCTGGGACTGCTGGACTTTTGGTCTAGAGGCTTGGTAATGAGTTTTTCTTCTGCTCTTGCTGGCACTCCAGCCCTCCATGCTTAAAACTTCAAAGAGAGAAACAGTTTCCAGTTCCAGGTCTGGACATCTGACTGGGTGAGTGGGTCACCAAGATAAAAGGAATCGGGAAGTTAGCACAGCGGTTTGAGGCCCCTAGATCTAGGTTTTGAGGCACTAGGTCCTGCTTCCAGAACAATCCCCCTTGCTCTGACCTCTACACCTCTGTTTTCTGGGTACCCTTCTGTTTCGGGTTTGAGGCCCTGACCTGAGTCTGTCTGTTGAGTATATGCCTGAGAAATAAGTAATCCAGCAAGTATTTAATGAAATTAAGGAAGCATTTATGTCTGTTCAATTGTTAATTTGTGTGGTACTTAAATATAATGCTTAGTGTCTGTTTAATTATTAAAATTGCTTTTACTTAAATACACAGTTAAGTGTTAAGTGTCTGTTTAAATTGTTGGTTGGTGTGTTACTGCACTGTATTGTTCAAGTGCTCCTAGTTGGTTTCTGATTACTGAAATTCTTTAAAATAGGAAATTCTAATTCTAATAGCGTTCCTGAATGTAGCATTTTGGGCTGTATTTTGAAAAATTGGAAAGATTTTAGTTACAAGCCTATGAAAAAAACAAAAATAGTTTATTTCTGTAACACAGTCTGACCTCAATATGATTTAGAATCAGGAGAGAAATGGCCTGAGAATGGTTCTATAGAAAAGAACACTGTATTAAAGTTAAAATTGCTCTGCAAAAGACAGCAGAAAAGAGATGACATTTGATCCTTTGTCTCTCTCAGCAATCAATGTTGATGAGAAAATCTGAAACTTTACCTGTAAAGATTAGCAGAGAAAAGGAAAATGTCGTCCCTGGTTCAAATCTGGAGGATCCAATGGAACCTTTATTAACTCCTTTGTCTGCCCCACTTCCACTCTGTAACCAAGGGGCCAAGAGGTAGGAAAGGAGGAAGCTCCCCTTCCTCCTCCTCCTCCTTTGTCTCCCCCTTTACCAGAGGTAAAGGAGCCTGAGCTAGAAATGGTCTCCCCCTCCCATACCTGCCGGAGTACTCAATTTGGCCAGGGCTGCTCTCAAAAACTGGCAGCAGAGCCACTGGGAAAACTTCTAACCCTCCAGCAAGTGCCTACAGGAATAGATGAATAGGGAGGCCGGAGAGGATTTGTATATGTGCACACCCCATTCTCCACCTTGGATTTATATAACTGGAAAAATAATACCCTACTCTGTAGAGTGAACCCAAAGAAAACTAAAAGCTTAGTTGCTTTGATATTTGCAATATAAAACCCAAATTGGCCTGATATTCAGGTCTTGTTAAATGCCCTGATAACAGGAGAACTAAGAACGGTACCTGAAAAAGCAAAGCAGAAAGCAGATAAGAGAGAAGGAGAAAATCCTGGTAACCCAGTTGTTATGGTTCAGTTCATGTGTCAACTTGGCCGGGTGACGGTGTCCAGGTCTCTGGTCAAGCAAGCACTGGCCTGTTACTGCAAGAACATTTATGGCTAGTTAATAAACCAGAAGGCTGGTTTATTAAATCATCACTCAATTGGCTACAGCTGTGACTGATTACATCAACGAACGGCATGTCTTCTGCAGTGAGAGAATTCAAACAGCTGTATTTAATCCAATCAGTTGGAGACTTTTAAGGGAGAGAGAGCAAGGACTTTCATTGCTTCTTTGGCTAGCCAGAGAAGTGTTTCCTGAGGAGTTCTTCAAACGCCTTCATCAAACACCTTCATCTAGCTGCCAGTTCACTGCCTGAGGAATTCATTGAACACCTTCATTGGAGTTGCCAGTTTGCTGCCTGCCCTGTGGAATTTGGACACATGCATACCCATGGTTGCATGAGACACCTTTATAAAATCTTATATTTACAGATATCTCTTGTTGATTCTATTTCCTTAAAGAACCCTAACTAATACAGCTTGGTACAGGGAGTGGTTCTTGAGAAACAGAATCTTAAAATGGGCTTTTACAATTGGTTTTCTACTCTGATTAGATTCAAAGGCACTAATGACTCCATTTCCAATAATCAAGATGGCACTGACAGTTCATGGCATGAGTTGGTACTGGAGATATGCAAAATATCACCGTTTGATTCTCCTGATCATACTTGTATGAAGCAAGGCTCTGGGTGACAGTGTTTTTGACACCTTAACAGAGTTTTGCAGAATTAAGAGGTATAATGATGATGTCTGGTTGCTCTTAGATATGCTGGATAAAGTTATAAGAGAAAGGGACAAGCTAAAGGCTTCAAATTTGAAACTTAGGTGACATATGACAGATTTAAAGGTTTCTATGTGTGCCCTGAAAGAAAGTCTTATTTCCTGTGGTTGCAGACTTGAGATTTCTGAAAACCAGACCCAGAGTCTCATTGTGTGAGTAGCAGATTTACAATGTAAACTAAAATCTCAACCTCACAGGGTGTCTACTATTAAAGTAAAGGCATTGATTGGAAAAGAATGGGATCCTGAAACTTGGGATGGGGACATAAGGATTGATAATAATGGCAGTGAGGACATTGGAACCCTGGATTCTGCTGAGTCTTTGTTAGATATACCTGTAGTGGTCTGTCCTGAGGAAACAGCCTTCCCACCTCCAGTCCGCCCTGAGGAGACAGCTACCCAACCTCCAGCATGCTTTGAGGAAGCAGCTCTCCAACCTCCAGTCTGCCCTGTGGAAACTGCCATCCAACTCCACCTAAGGAGATTAACCCTTCAGTGCCTGCTAAACCCGTGATCACCTCCCCTGAGGAAGCAGCCCTCACTCATCTGTCTGGAGAGATTAATCCTGTTTCACGAGATGAAACTGCCATGGAATGTCCTGAGGTAAATGGCTTGAGGGACACTTCTAATTCTTTTCACGACCCACCCCCACCACCAGTCTTGCTTCAAGAACTATAACTAGACTAAAGTCCCAAAAAGCCCCGAAGGGTGAGGTACAAAGTGTGACCCATGAGGAAGTACACTATACTTTAAAAGAACTGTGTGAGTTTCCAATTTATATAGACAGAAATCAGGGGAATGGATATTAATGGTGTGGGATAATGGTGGTAGGAATATAAAGTTGGATCAGGCTGAATTTACTGATATGAGCCCACTAAGCAGAGATTCTGCATTCAGTGTTGTAGCTCAAGGGGTTAGAAAGTTGTTAACAGTTTGGGTGGGTTGGCTGAAAGATAGATCAAAAGGTGGCCTACATTACCTGAGGTCAAAATGCCAGAAACTGCCCTGGTATAATGTAGAGGAGGGGATTCAAAGGCTTAGACAGTTGGAATGTTAGAGTAGATTTATCATGGAAGATCTGCTCACCTGCCCCTGGAATGTCCAGAGGACACACCTTTTACCAGGACTGTGAGGAATAAATTTGTGAGACTAGCTCCATCATCTCTGAAGAGCTCTGTAGTCACCCTTCTCTGTAGGTCAGATATTACTGTGGGAACTGCTGTCACTGAGCTGGAATCCTTAAACACAATGGGGGTAATCAGATCCCTAGTCAGCAGAAGCCACGTGGCAGCAGTTAGTCACCAAAGACAAGGGGAGCGTGGCTACCATAATGGAAAACAGGCTCAAAGCAGCACTCACAATAATCTGACTCACAGAAACTTAAGACATTGGCTAGTAGATCATGGAGTACCTAAAAATAAAATAGATGGGCAGTCCACTAAATTCTTGTTTGATCTGTATAAGCAGAAGAATTCCAGGTCAAGTGAACAAAAGTCTACCTTGAACTACAAAAACAGAGTGTCATGGTCCTTTAATCAATTCCCAGAATTGAGACAGTTTACAGACCCAGGGCCCCTTGAATGAGGGGAAGGCAGGGTTCCCTTGGGGGAAGGACCCTGTTATACTGCCAAAAATTTATACTGTTAATCTTCCTCCCAGCCTTCCCCAGGGGTCCTATGGCCTTTTACCAGGGTAACTGCATTGGGGAAAAGGAAATGATCAGATATTTCAGGGATTACTAGACACTGGTTCAGAAGTGACATTAATTCCAGGAGACCCAAAACGTCACTCTGGTTCACCAGAGTTGGGGCTTATGGAGGTCAGGTGAATGATGGAGTTTTAGCTCAGGTCCATCTCACAGTGTGTCCAGTGGGTCCCCGGACCCATTCTGTGGTTATTTCCCCAGTGCCAGAATGCATAATTGGAATAGACATACTCAGCAACTGGAAGAATCCTCACATTGGTTCCCTGACTCGTGGAGTGAGGGCTATTATGGTAGGAAAAGCCAAGTGGAAGCCACGAGAACTGCCCCTTCCTGGCAAAATAGTAACCCAGAAGCAATACTGGATTCCTGGAGGGATTGCAGAAATTAATGCCACTCTTAAGGACTTGAAGGATGCAGGGGTGGTGATTCCCACCACATCCCCATTCAACTTTCCTATTTGGCCTGTGTAGAAAACGGATGGGTCTTGGAGGATGACAATGGATTATCATAAGCTTAACCAGGTGGTGACTCCAATTCAGCTGCTGTTCCAGATGTGGTATCATTGCTTGAGCAAATCAACACATCCTCTGGTACCTGATATGCAGCTATTGAGCTGGCAAATGCTTTTTTCTCAATAGCTTTTAGTAAGGACCACCAGAAAACAGTTTGCATTCAGCTGGCAAGGTCAGCAGTTTACAATTCACTGTGCTACCTCAGGGGTATATCAACTCTCCAGCCCTATGTCATAATATTGTCTGCAGGAATCTTGATTGTTTTTCCCTCCCACAGCACATCACACTGGTCCATTATATTGATGATATCATGTTGCTTGGACCTAGTGAGCAAGAAGTGGCAGCAACTCTAGATTTGTTGGTAAGGTATATGCATGTCAGAGGATGGGAGATAAATCCAACAAAAATACAGGGGCCTTCCACCTCAGTAAAATTTCTAGGTGTCCAGTGATGTGGGGCATGTCAAGATATCCCTTCTAAGGTGAAGGATAAGCTGTTGCATCCAGCACCTCCTAGGACCAAAAAAAAGAGGCACAACACTTAGTTGGCCTCTTTGGATTTTGGAGGCAACATATTCCTCATTTGGGTGTGCTACTCTAGCCCATTTACCAATTGACCAGAAAAGCTTCTAGTTTTGGGTGGGGACCAGAAAAAGATGAGGCTCTGCAACAGGTCCAGGCTGCCATGCAAGCTGCTCTACCACTTGGACCATATGATCCAGTGGATCCAATGGTGCTGGAAGTATCAGTGGCAAGTACAGATGCTGTTTGGAGACTTTGGCAGGCTCCTATAGGAGAATCTCAATGCAGGCTCTTAGGATTTTGGAGTAAAGTTTTACCATCCTCTGCAGATAACTACTCTCCATTTGAGAAACAGCTGTTGGCCTGCTACTGGGCCTTAGTAGAGACAGAACGCTTAACCATGGGCCACCAAGTTACCAGGAGACCTGAGTTACCTATTATGAGCTGGATGTTGTCTGACCCACCAAGCCACAAATTTGGGTGTGCACAGCAGCACTCCTTCATGGAATGGAAATGGTATATGCAAGGTAGGGCTTGAGTGGGTCTGAAGGCACAAGTAAGTTACATGAGGAAGTGGCCCAAATACCCATGGCCCCCTGTCTTCCACCTTACCTTCTCTTTCCCAGCCCACAGCTATGGCATCTTGGGGAGTTCCTTACAATCAGTTGACTGAAAAAGAGAAAACTTGGGCCTGGTTTACAGATGGTTCTGCATGATATTCAGGTACCACCTGAAAGTGGATAGCTGCAGCACTGCAGCCCCTTTCTGGGATGTCCCTGAAGGATAATGGTGAGGGGAAATCCTCCCAGTGAGTGGAACTTTGGAAGATCTGAAAGCAGTAACACGAACAGATATCTGTATGCCAATGTTCATAGCAGCAATATTCACAATTGCCAAGAGATGGAAACAACACAAATGTCCCTCAACAGATGAGTGGATAAACAAAATGTGGTATATACACACAATGGAATACTGTGCTGCAGTAAGAAGGAACGATGTCATGAAACATATGACAACATGGATGAACCTTGAAGACATAATGCTGAGCGAAATAAGCCAGGCACAAAAAGAGAAATATTGTATGTTACTACTGATGTGAACACTGTGAAAAATGTAAAATAAATGGTTTATACTGTAGAATGTAGGGGACCTAGCAATAGACAGCAAATAGTGAAGCAGGAATGATAATCTAATAAGAACCAATAAGTTATGGAGGGCAAACTTAGTGTTTTGGTAATGCTCAAGAATGACTATGGTTTGTTAATTTCTGGGGGGTATGGTAGGAACAAGTTTGCAGAAATGTAGTTATTTTAGGTTATTTGTTTTTCTTTTTCCTTTGTTGGGTTATAGTCCATCTACTTTCTAGGGGTAGGGTAGGAACATTTTGGAAGCAATGTAGTTATTTTAGTTATTTGTTTGCTCTTATTCCTTTGTTTTAGTCTTGTTTGAAATGTTGTTTATTGTTTGTTTTTTAAATTTTTTGATGAAGTTAAAAAAACAATGAATGAGTGAAAAAAAGTAAATGAACAATGGGGGGAGGAGGAGAATGGAATGTTTTGGATGTTCTTTTTATTCTAATTTTTGTTTTATTTTTTGGGAGTGATAATGTTCAAAGATTGTGGTGATCAATGCACAACTATGAACAACTGATTGTACACTTTGAAGGATTGTATGTTGTGTGAATATATCTCAATAAAATTGCATTCAAAAAGACTCAATTACAGTGCCAACTAGGTGTTAATACCTTGCAGGGCTGGGGCAGTGTTCTCCAGGAGGCTGTGTATGCTCTGAATCAGTGCCCCCTCTATGAGGCTGTTTCTCCCATAGCCAGGATTCATGGGTCCAGGAATCAAGGGGTGGAAACAGGAGTAGCACCACTCACTATCACTCCTGGTGATCCACTAGGAAAATTTTTGCTTCCTGTCCCTGCAAGTTTAAGCTCTGCTGGTCTACAGGTCTTGGTTCCAAAAGGAGGAGTGCTTCCACCAGGAAACACAACAATAATCCCATTGAACTGGAAGTTAAGGCTGCCACCTGGCCACTTTGGGCTTCTTATGCCTCTGAATCAACAGGCAAGTAAGGGGATTACTGTACTGGCTGGGGTGATTGATCCTGACTATCAAGGGGAAATAGCACTGCAACTGCACAATGGAAGTAAAGAAGAGTTTTCCTGGCATACAGGAGATCCCCTGGGGCGTCTCTTAATACTACCATGCCCCATGATTCAAGTCAATGGAAAACTCCAATAACCCAATCCAGGCAGGACTACCAATGGCCAAGAAACTTCAGGAATGAAGGTTTGGGTCACCCGACCAGGCAAAGAACCACGGCCAGCTGAAGTGTTTGCTGAGGGTAAAGGGAACAAGGAATGGGTAGCAGAAGAAGGTAGCGATAAATATGAACTATGACCTTGTGACCAGTTACAGAAACAAGGACTATTTCCTCCTTGTTTTGTTATGAATGTGTTTTTATTTGTCCATAAAGCAAATATCTTTGTTTTCTTCTCTATCTTGTCCCCTTTATCGTATTACATAAGCTGCATTGTTCATTTCACAGTATTTAAGTTAAAGGAAATCAAGTTTAAGGGTCAATATCATCCAAGGACCTGAGAGATTTAGTGTGTTTCTGGTTGTACGCAGGACAGCTGAGTATTGTTAGGTGAAATATATGTCTGTTATTGTTCTCTACTTAGAGATAAAGTATGGTTTAAGGTGATGCATATAACTGCCAAGTTGATAAGGGGTGGACTGTAATGGTTAGGTTCATGTGTCAACTTGGCCAGTTGATGGTGTCCAGGTCTCTGATCAAGCAAGCACTGGCCTAATCATTACTGCAGGGACATTTGTGGCTGGTTAGTAAACCAGAATGCTGGTTTATTAAATCATCAGCCAATTGGCTACAGCTGTGACTGATTACATCAACAAAGGGTGTGTCTTCTGCAACAAGAGAATTCAAACAGCTGAATTTAATCCAATCAGTTGAAGACTTTTAAAGAAGAGAGAGTGAGGACCTTCACTTCTTTGGCTAGCTAGCAAAGTGTTTCTGAGGAGTTCATCAAACACCATCACTGAGTTGCCAGTTCACTGCCTGAGGAGCTCATAGGACACCTTCAATGGAGTTGCCAGTTTGCTGTCTGCCCTACAGAATTTAGATTCGTGCATCCCCACAGTTGTGTGAGACACTTTTATAAAATCTTATATTCACAGATATCTCTTGTTGATTCCGTTTCCCTAGAGAACCCTAATACACCAGTATATGCTGGAGCAAATTTAGCAGTACCAGTAAGGGACCCTGAATGGAATCCAAATGATGCGGCTGACTGGGCAAAATTAGAGCATTATAAAGAGTACATGGTGGTGGATCTACAGAAAGGGGTCCCTAAAGCTATAAACTTACAAAAGATAAATGAAGTAAGGCAGGGACCAAAGGAAAGTCCCTCAGTTTGATAGAATTTATGCTTCTTACCAGCAGTACATGGATACAGATCTGGAAAGTACAGAGAATGCCAGAAATTTAAATATGACCTTTATTACTCAGAGTTTTCTTAATATAAGGAGAAAGCTACAGAAAATTGATGGAGGACTAGGATTGCCTATCTCTAGATTGGTTGAAATCACTTTTAAAGTCCATAACAACAGGGACAAAGTTAAAGTAAACTGGCACTTCCAAAAGCAAGCCGTGCTTGAGGATCGATACCTTAAGAGGCAAATGGCACTTCTAGGGACATAATGAACCAAAGATGAGACAACAGCAGGAAGGTAAAACCCCTGGGCCCCCCTCGAGAGATGGGAGGAACTCCTAAGGAATGAGGAACCAACCAGTGTTCAACTGTAAGAAAGAAGGGCACTGGAAGAGGGCTTGCTTTAGCTGCTCCCAGGGAAACCTCTGAGGAAAGCTGGGTGACCTAAACTCCAGATACCCCAACAAGATGATACAACCTGGAATGAAGGGACCCAAGGGCTCTATTAGAAGAAACACCTCTTCTCTCCATCTCCCACCAAGAGCCTTGGGTAACAATACAGGTGGGAAAACAATTATTTGGCTTTCTTGTTGATACAGGAGCCATGTACTCAGTATTAAATTAAAAACCTAATACGATTTCCAACCAATCGGTTATTATAATGGGAGTATCCAGTAAAAGAACAAATTAACCATTTCTGTAGCCACTAGACTGCTTAATTGGGACCAAAAATTTTAAGCATAATCCAGTTCCCTCCCTTGCTGGGAAGAGACCTGTTAACCAAGATAACTTTTTCTCCAGATTGTTTGTTAATAGAAATGCCTCCAGGACAAGCTTGTGCATTGCAAACTGCAAACTGCACTGAGGGAGTTAAGCAGATCACCCATATCCCAGAAGAAATCTTGAAAGCTGTAAAGCCAGAGGCTTGGGCTGATGGAAAATCCAAATGTGCAAAAACAAGACTGAGTCAAGTGAAACTCCAAAAGCCAGGTCCTGTATGCTATGTTAAATAATATCCACTTAAACTAGAATCCAGAGAAGGAATTACTCTATTAATAGAGACATTTTTGAAATAGCAGTTAATACAACCCTGTCAGTCTCCCCTAAAATGAATTCTGGTTTGGGCCACAGAAGCAAGAAGCTGAAATCAATGAAACAGGAACAGAAAGCAAAGACCAGCAGACACCACTACGTTCCTTTCCATGTGGCAGAGGAGCTAAAGATCCCGACAGCTGGTTTGCGGGATACTTGATTTGGATCTTTTCCCAGGCTCTAATCTTTAACCAGACATGGATTGTGCCTGAACTTCACTAAGCCATTCCTAGGTTTTTCCCACAGCAATTCTCTGTTTATTTGGATTTTTCTCAATGATGAAATCATCAGAACCATTTCTTGTGCCTTATTTAGCAGGACCAGATAAAAATATGAGCCTCAGTGTTATCACAAAAGACATCCTTCCTGTTTGGACATACTCGTACCTGGTACTGCTGCTTCCCTTGTTCATTCTCACTGATTATGTCCACTACAAGCCAGTTCTCATCTTAAAGGGCATCAGCTTCACCATGACCTAGGTGCTGCTTGTATCTTGTCAAGGTTTAATAGCCATGCAGGTGCTGGAGGTCACCTCTGGCTGGGTCTCTGCCACCGAGGTGGCCTACTATGCTGGTTTGGATGTATTATGTCCCCCAAAATGTCATTATCTTTGATACAGTCTTGTGTGAGCAGGAAACGAATTGGTGTTGATTGGGTTGGAGACTTTTGATTGGATGTTTCCATGGAGATGTGATCACTCAATTGAGGGTGAGATCTTTCATTGGATAACTTCCATGGAGGTGTGGCCCCACCTATTCAGCATGGGCCTTCATTAGTTTACTGGAGCACTACATAAGCTCAGACAGAAGGAGTGAGCTTACTACAGCCAAGAGGGACACTTGAAGAATGCACGGGAGCTAAGAGAGGAGGTGCAGTTTACAGAGACATTTTGGAGATGGCCTTTGGAAGCAGACTTTTGCTCTGGAGAAGCTAAGAGAGGAAAAATGCCCCAAGAGCAACTAAGAGTGACATTTTTGAGGAACTGCAGCCTAGAGAGGAACGTCCTAAGAGAAAGCCATTTTGTAACCAGAACTTTGGAGCAGACGCCAGCCACGTGCCTTCCCAGCTAACGGAGGTTTTCCGGACACCATTGGCCATCCTCCATTGAAGGTACCGGATTGCTGATGTGTTACCTTGGACACTTTATGGCCTTAAAACTGTAACTTTGTAACCAAATAAACCCCCTTTATAAAAGCCAATCCATTTCTGGTGTTTTGCGTTCCAGCAACATTAGCAAACTAGAACACCTACTATGCCTTCATATACAGGGTGGTCAGCCCGGAACATTATCAGAGAGTAGTTACTGTAGGAGTGTGATGCTGGTGGCCTACATGGTGGCCTGTGAGCTGGCCGGGTGCTAGTATCGCGGCCAACCTGTTGTACTTTTACGTCAATGTCATATCTTGGCCTCTGTCTCCGTGGCCTTCCTTTTCTTCCTTTTCCTACTGATGCCCAGGAAGAGCACATACTTTCATGCAAAACCCAGGAAAGAAGCTCCCCAGAAGGCGTCAGGAAAAGATGCTGTCTTAGATGAGCCCCATAAGGATCATTGTTCCGGTTTGCTAGAGCTGCCTTTATGCAAAATACCAGAAATGGATTGGCATTCATAAAGGGGATTTATTAAGTTACAAATTTATAGTTCTGAGGCCTTAAAAGTGTCCAAACTAAGGCATCAACAAGATAATACCTTCGCTGAAGAATGGCTGATGGTGTCCGGAACACCTCTGTCAGTTGGGAAGGCACGTGGCTGGCATTTGCTCTTCCTTTGTTCCCAGGTTGCCTTTCAAAATGGCTTTCTCCAAAATGTCTCTGGGTCTCTCCTAGCTTCTTTAGCTCCTGTGCATCTAAGCATTAGGGTCCTCTCTTAACTTCTCTAGAGCAAACTCTGGTCTAGCATCTCCAAAGGTCTCAAACATCTCCAAGTGTCAGCATCAGTATCAGCGCTTAGCTTCTCTCCAAAATGTCCTTCTCAGCTGCTCTGAGCTCCTTCTGTTTGTGAGCTGTTTTATGGGACCCCAGTGATTAAATCAAGACCTACCCTAAATCGGTGCGGTCCATATCTCTGTGGAAATAATTTAATCAAACATTTCACCCACAGTTGATTGAGTCACTTCTCCAAGGAACACTCAATCAAAAGATTCCAACCTAATCAACACTAATATGTCTGCCCCCACAAGATTGCAATAAAGAATATGGCTTTTTGGGGGACATAATATATCCAAAATGGCACAATCACCAACCAGTCCACCAAGAGTCTTTCAACATTTCAAGGCCTATGAATGATGGCCAGTTGGGCAGCCCAAAGCCAAAAAATGTGTCTTTGAGAGTTCTTCTTATAGTGATTCCAAGACTTGAGGGACTGCTACTCCTCAAAGCATCCTTTTTACTGGTCCCTCTGGTGGGCTTTATCCATGGCAGGTTTTTACCAGGTTTTGAACTATGTTTAAATCCTGTGGGATTACAAAGCACTGTCCCAAAGTTCTACAATATATAATAGAGCAGTGGAAGCCCTTGCAACATTTCAAGGGGCCATGGCAGCCTTCTCATTAGACTACGTGAAAGTCAAATGGATCTTGTGGGAGAGGTGGTGTTGGGGATCTTTTCAGCAGCAGATGTAGGTTCTCTATTTCTCATGCATTACACAACTAATATTTGGGTGTGCTATGATGGTCTTTTGATACTCAAATCAAGTTTACATGTTTCTTATAACCATAGCAGCATTTCAGATCACAGTTAACATGAGTGTGGAATGCTATGCTCTGGTGTTTGGAATCAACACCTTTGTAGCCTTGGTGATCCAGACCACCCTAACTGTGATTATGGTGGATCAGGGAGGGCTCCACCTGCCAATCAGCATTCAGTTTTTTATTTATGGAAGTTATTTCTCAGTCATTGCTGGAATTTTCCTAATGAGAGGCATTTACATAATCTATTCAGCCAAATGCAAAAAGAAATTGTTCTACTAATCAGGATCCAAATGGATTGGTTGACCCAATGCCTGATATGAGCACAGTCACACAGTTTTAGCCCAGTCTCACCTAACAAGAAATCAGAGAATGGGCAACTCATTGAAAATATATAGTGCTTAATGTGTGTACTTACATGTTTTAATGTTTTGTCCTAGATTAAGATACTTTGAAAATGGGGAGCGGATACTAAATGTTTGCAGAACTTTTAACTAGATTGAATTTAAATGTTTGGAAACAAATAGAGGTTATGGTAGCGCAATATAGTGTGTAATTAACAGCACTGAATTATGAGTGTGACTGTGTTTGAAAGGGGAGGTTTAGAGTTAATTATGTCACTAGAAGGAAACCTAGAGGATAAAGCATGGGACTGTATAACACAGTGAACCCTGTGGTAAATGATGATGGTGATTAAAAGTACAAACATACAAATGATCTTTCATGAACTAGAACAAATGTATGTCACTACAAGAAGCTAGTAATAGAGTGGTATGTGGGAAAAAATTCACCTGTTGCAAACTATGGACTATAGTTAAAAAGTAATATTTTAATATTCTTCCATCAATAGTAACAAATATACCACATCAGTTCTAAGGGTCATGGTGGTGGTGGATAAGGGGTATGGGATGTTTTGGGTTGGTTCTTTTTTTTTCCATTTTTAATAAAATTGTTTTGTTATTTTGTTTTTTTTTGTTTTGTTCTGTTCTTAAGTAATGAAAATGTTTTAAAATTGATTATGGTGATGAATGCACAAAACTTTATGATGATACTGTGTACCATTGATTGTATACTTTGGATGGATTATATGATGTGTGAATGCATCTCAGTAAACTGCTAAAAAAGTAAAAAAACAAAAACAAAAAAAAAACAACAACAAAAAACTGGTTTGTGCAAGATCCCTGAGCTGTTCATCAAATTGTAGAAGACTTCCACCCTGCAGTTCCAAATCCATATACTCAACTCACTACCTTATCTGGAGATCTCTGTTGGTTCACAGTCTTAGATTTGAAAGATACCTTTCACTGCATACCCCTTGATCCAGAATCTCGAGAACTTTTTGCTTTTGAATGGAAAGACCTCATTACTAATATAAAACAATATTGTTGGACTATTCTTCCACAAGGATTTTTAAATGTTCCACAATATTTGGAGAAGCTTTAGCTAGAGATTTAAGTGAATTACACTTGCAAGAAGGAGTATTATTATAGTATGTAGATGATATCTCAAACACAAGTCTTACCAGTAAAGCATCAGATAAGAACACTATTCAAACTCTGAATTTCTTAGGAGACCAAGATTATAAAGTCTCAAAGAAAAAGGTTCAAATTTCACAAACATCAGTAAACTATTTAGGTTTTTAGTTATCCAAAGAACAGAGAAATCTATTGCCACCTCAGAGGGAATCCTTAGCTTGAGTAGCAGAGACTCTTAAAAGAAGGCTACTATGAGGATTCTTTGGAATGGCAAGATCCTCTAGAATTTGCAGAACTTATTTTGGACTCATAGCAAGGACTCATAGAGTCCTCTAGGACTCTAGGACTCTTATAAAGCCCTGACAGGATCTGAGCAGGAACCTCTAAATTGGGCTACAGAATATAAAGATACCTTCCAGAAAATAAAAGAACTTTTAACAGCCCCAGTCCTAAACCTCCCAGACCCAAGAAAACATTTTGACCTTTTTGTACATGAAAGCAAGGAATTGGATTATGAGTGCTTACCCAAAAATAATGTCTAAACAGTTAGACAAAAGCACCCAAGGATGGCCAGTATGCCTAGGGACTGTAGCAGGCACCTATGACATTCTCAAAGAAGCTGGAAAATTCACTCTAGGACAACCCACCAGTGTGCATAGCTGCATTATGTCCTGTCATCGTTAGGACACAAAGGTGGATACTGGCTCACTGCTGGACAATTAGGTAAATATCAAGCTATTCTGCTACATAATCCTAACATCACTCAAAGCTTATTATAGTGTAAACCCTTCCCAAGTGGGGAAGGGGAACCCTTGCATGACTGTATACAAATAGTTGATGAAGTCTATCCAGCCATCCAGATTTAGTTAACCACCTTTAGAACATCCAGACATTGATACGTACACTGATGGAAGCAGCTTCATGGAGAAAGGACTTCAAAAAGCCAGTTATTCAGTGTTACCGCTACAAACAGTACTGGAGAGAGGGCCCCTCCTACAAGGAATGTCTGCACAATAGGCAGAACTTATTGCACTCACCAGAGCTTTACATCTGGGGAAGGGACAGCAAATAAATATATATACAGACTCTAAGTATGCTTTTAATATAGTTCATGTTCATGGAGCCATCTGGAAAGAAAGAGGACTCTTAACATCTGGTAATAAAGAAATTAAACATGCAGATGTAATCATAGCATTATCAGAAGCAGTAATGTTGCCTAAAGCAGTTGCCATAATACATTGCTAGTCATCAGAAAGGAGAAATGGACTCCGTAAAAGGCAACTGACTAGCAGATCTAGAAGCAAGAGCAGTAGCCAAACTAAAATCTCCACCCTCATCATTGGTACTTTCTCTGATACCAGATATAAAACTAAAAAACATTTCTTCTCAGTATACAGCCCACGATTTGTTGAGAGCAAAAGAGTGGGGCTTTGACTTAAAAGACACAGATGTTAGCTCTCAAGTCAAACATTTTATGCAAAGGAACAGAGGAAGGATGGATTTATAATAAAGATGGAATAATTCTTATCCATGAACACTTAATGGAAAGAGTTCTTACATATTTACATCAAAGCACTCATTATGGAAGAGATGACATGTATCAGTGGCTGAAAAATTGTAGTATAGGACCTAAGATGCAAAAAACCATTCGGAAAATAACTCAAAACTGTTTTGCCTGTGCCAAAAACAATCTAAAACCTGGGCCTCTGCCCTCTATAAAGGGAGTGCAAGCTAGAGTCACATCACCAGATGAGGAATGGCAAATAGACTTTACTGCTGTGCCGAAAGCATGTGGAAATTACAAATATCTTGTTTTTATAGGTACATTTACAGGATGGGTAGAAGCCTCTCCATGCAGGACAGAACAAGCATCAGAAGTAGCTACAGCACTCCTAAAGGAAATAACTCCACGGTTTGGATTCCCATTTTCAATGCAAAGTGATAACAGGGAGGCTTTTACATCAAAAACTTCACAGGAACTGTCAGGAGCACTGAACATACTTTGGAAATTACATGCATCTTGGAGGCTGCAATCTACCAGGAAAATGGAGAAGATGAATAATAGCCTGGAAAAAACAGTAGCTAAACTCTGTCAGGTTTCTAATCTTTCACGGGCCAAAGTACTCCTGGTGGTTTTGTTTTTGTTTTTGTTTTTTTCCCACTGGTATCTGCTATTTATTTGATTTAATTATAAAGTCTCTTTTGTTTGAAAACAATAACCCAGACACATACTTTTTTTAAAATTCATTTTTATTGAGATATATTCAAATACCATGCAGTCATACAAAGTGTACATTCATTTGTTCACAGTACCATTATATAGTTGTGTGTTCATCACCAAAATTAATTTTTGAACATTTTCATTACCACACAC
The DNA here is from genome assembly GCF_015220235.1 of Choloepus didactylus. Taxonomy (NCBI): domain Eukaryota; kingdom Metazoa; phylum Chordata; class Mammalia; order Pilosa; family Megalonychidae; genus Choloepus; species Choloepus didactylus. The sequence continues at coordinate 144,748,623 of NC_051312.1, read as the reverse complement.
ACAAAAATAATAAGAATAAAAATTAATGTGAAAAAGAACAATTAAAGTAAAAAAGAACACTGGGTGTCTTTGTTTGTTTGTTTCCTTCCCCCATTTTTCTACTCATCCATCCATGAACTAGACAAAGGGGAGGGTGGTCCATATGGCTTTCCCAATCCCATTGTCACCCCTCATAAGCTACGTTTTTATACAATTGTCTTCAAGATTCATGGGTTCTGGGTTGTAGTTTGATAACATACTTTTAAGTAAGAGTTAGATAATGCCGTCTTAGACAAGATTTGTTAAAACCATATTATAAAAACAAGATAAACAATTTGGTACAGTAAATGAAAACATCATTTGCATAAACAGGACACATTAAGTTTTACATAGCATCGTAACAGCTACAGCTACCACTATGAAGTGTGGTTAATGGAAGTCAAGCATTCCTAATTAAAATGATACAAAGATTTACTGCAATGCCCTCTTTTTCCTTTAGTTAGATTGGGACTGTATTTTTGCAGAAAAGCAAGAATAATATTTGGGGCATTTCTTAGAGTTGTAAGAGTTGCTAGCACAATCCAATACACAGACCCATCTCTTGAAACAGTTTGCAATGCAATGATTCCAAAGTAATGAAAGTACTTCCTTGAAGACCAAAAGTGGCCTGGATGGAGTGGAAATCCAGGTAGTTGACAGGTATATAGATTGAATTTGTTATCAGTGTTACATTAGCAAAGAAACAAACTAGAAGGGTAAAATGGAAGAAACACATCATTCCCATTATTTCATGTAAAAAGAATGGCTACCTTAACTACAAATGTTACCACATCAAGACATTAATTAAAGTATTTTTTCTTATAATGTCTTTGTCTGATTTGGGTATCAGAGTGATACTAGCCAAATAAAATGAGTTGGGGAGTGGTTCTTCATTTATTTTCTGAAAGAGATTGCATAGAATTAACAGTATGTCTATGTTAAATACTTGGTAGAATTCACTGCTGAAACCTTCTGGGCCTGTAGTTTTCTTTTCTGGAATGTTTTTAACTACAAATTCAATTTCTTCAACAAATATTATAGGTCTATTTGTTATTTCTTCAGTGAATTTTGGTAGTTTGTACCTTAAAATTCACGTTTCATCTAATTTGTTAAATAGATCTGAAGTTGGGATTTTCTAAATTATCCTTTTGATATCTACTGTAGGATCTATAGTGATAATCCCGTTTCATTGCTGATACTATTAATTTGTATTTTCTATATTTTTTCTTAGTCCATCTGACAAGTGGATTATCAATTTTATTGATCCTGAAGTGTTTTAATGCACTCAAAATAGGCTGGAAACGTTAACTTCTTATTCAACGTTGGATAAGAGTGACTAACTTTTATAAGGATCAACTTGCTTCTGGTATTTTTGTTTTTTCATCATAGTCATCACTTTTATCTGATTAGTTAGCATTTTATTCTGTATAACATTTGAACACAAGCAGTTGACTTCATGAAAAATTAAGTTGGTTTAGATGGAATATAAGAGATTTAATTTCAGAATGCCTAAAATTTAAGTTCTTATCTACTCTGGCCAGAACTATATAGATCTTCAATGCAGCCCGAGCCCAGAGGTTTGGTAATCCCTGGTCTAATGAGGAGAAACCTCTAACCTACTGTTTCTCTAAATTCAAGTCCTAAGACCTACATCAGAACTACCTGAATTATAGAATCACTATTCTAATCTTACAAAGGAAAAGAAAGAAAAAAGTTGGTCCTTGGTGGGGAGACCCTGATCATCAATATTACTGATATATTTTATATTACCTTCTATTTCAGTTTTCACTCAACTCTTGTGAAATCATGTCAGCCCTCACTTTACCAATTTCATGATTAACAAAGTCTAATTGGAATCAGAACTGTCTCACACATCACTATAGTTAGAAGCATGCCATTAATACCCAATGCCACTATTCTCCACTAACTAATATGGCATGTAATTTACAATAAAATATTTTAAGTCTGTTATGTTTTAGCTGCATCAAATTAAAGCTAAGCATAAGTGGCATGCAAAGCCAAATTATAGGAGCAGAAAACTACATGAACAAGCAATGTTAGTAATACTTTTTGAAATCCATTAATTAATCCATTAATTACTGAGGTTTTTTTTTTTAATGTTTATGGAAACATAATTAAATGCTACTTAGAAAATCTTTAACTTAGGATCAAGCCATTGGTTTATTTAAATATAGGTATATCCTGACCTATAGTTTGAGAGTTTCCATGGAACATCACCAATGGTGAAATTGTGCCAATTAAATTGAATAGTTATATGACTGTACCATTACAGATTTCTAAGTGTATTTTATTATTTACTTAGCACAATTTGCCATGCTGATGTTATCAATACCAAACTGCAGGCAAGATTACTTGAGAACTAGGCAGAAAACGAGCATCCTACCTTCACTCTCTCTACATTCACCTCATCTATTTTTCTTTTAAAACAGCATCCCTTGCTCAAATGCTACTTTTCACCAGCTCTTAAGATCCCCCAGCATGTATCAGAATAAGCAACATTAAAGATGGCAGTGGCACCATCCAACCTAAACCTAATTAAACATTTTCTTCTCTTGACATGCTGCTTAGTAGCAAGTATATTTCTTCTAGACCGACATGGAAAATCTTTCCTTTTGCTCATCTCCCCTCTCAAAAATGTTTGCTTGAGGGAATTTGGAGCTCAAGAACTCACCAATAAATAGCTCTACTATTCAATAAATATACTCTGTTAAGTCTAATATACAAATATGATAATAAAGGTTTGAAAATGGAATCTTGTCCAATGCTATATTGGCACTTACAGTTATCAGGCCTACTGATCATTCATTTCCAAAGGAGTCATATTATATTCAAGTCTGTCAGTAATAAACCTATTATCTAAACAGATTTATTCTTTTTGAATAGACATGTGTTTTTCCTCCATTATTTTCAAAGATCAGCTATGGTGCTTTTTATGGCCATTATCTATGGTAAACACTTCAGAACCAGAAACCATTTGCATTCTGAGCTAGGGTCCCTGGTCAAGTCAGGAATGTTCTTCAGTGCTGCTGCTGAATGATCTGCTCTGGACATGATTTCTCAGTTGCTCTATAAGTTCAGGATTCTGTTGCTGTATCTGCTGAGTGAACTGCTGTACCACTTGGATGAGGCTGGATAGATCAGTAAGGCCCCCAACTCCAGCAGCAGGTCCCCCAATGGCATTTGTCATTATTCCTGACATTAGCTGTTGAACTTGAGGATTCTGCATTAAACTTGCAGCCATACTAATGAAGGCTGGATTATTTATCAAGCTGGCCATGTCAAAGCTCAATCCAGTTCCTATAGGACTGGATACCTCTCTTAGCTTCTTTTCTGCTATTTTGCGATTTGACTTATAAGGAATCATTTTCAGTGTCAAGCTCCAATGCTTTTTGATAACTTGTAACTGCTTCTTCAAATTTATTCATTGCAGTGAGGGCCAAACCCATTCTCCCATAGGCCTTGCTGTACTTTGAATCAATTGCTATTGCTTTTTCACAATTCTTTATTGCATCTGAATAGTTACCTAATTTACTTTGAGCAGCAGCACTGTTGCAGTAATAAACCACATTTTTTGGATCCAATTCTATTGCCTGTGTATAGCAACTCACTGCAGTATCATAATTTTCTTCTTTCATGTGATTATTGCCTTCATCTTTTAATTGGTCAGCTTTCCCCACATCTTCAGCCACTGAGTTTGAGAGGGGCACAATATCACTCCTACAGAGGGTATTTGTGAATATTTCTGTCAAGGGCTGTGCAACTGCTAAATGTGTATCTTCTGAGGTGATCTTAAAAACCATCTCCAAGCACTGAATTGCAACTTCCAAGCTTTTCTTGTTCATCTGAAGTATAAGCATCCATTTGACTTTGTTCCCATAAGCAACAAATAACTTCATAAACTAGGTGCTTGAGAAATGACATTTTAGAAGTCTAAACACTTTTCCCAGGCAAGAGGACCGAGACGACCACAGCAGGCCTGCCAGTGTCGTAGGCCGGTCCGCCTGACCCTAGTCTTTGAGGCTTGAGCCTGCCTCCCGAGTCACTCCTGGTGGTTTTGATGTGATTAAGAGTAGTGCCCAGAGAAGGTGGGGCAAAATGGTGGCATAGAGAGGAGTGGAATTTAGCTAGTCCTTTAGAGCAACTAGTAAATAGCCAGGAACAACTAGTATATGAGTCTGGAACAACTGTTGGGGGACATCTGTGACTGGACATGCATTGTACACCAGCTGAAATCACAGCATAAGACTGTAAGTAAAGCGGAGCCAGCACCCCTCCCAGCATGGCAGGCAGAGCTGAAATACTTCCCTCTGAAAAAAAAGAAGCTGGTTAGGTGGAGCAACTGCAAGGAACTCAGCCAAGGTCCAATTGAGGTTTTAACACATTTGGACTACTGAATACAAGCTACAAGCACAGATAAACCCAGAGCAAACAGGAAAGGAATTTGAGGTTCTTCCCAGCAGAGAGGAGGCAGGGCTAATAAGAAAAAAAAATACATAAATAAATAAACTAAAGTGTTAAAACATGGAAAGTCAAATTAATGCAATAGACACTGGCCCCCTCTCCTTTGATTTATTCGATTTGTTTAGCTGGCTTCCCACAGGAATAGGATCTTTGTTTCATTCAATATCAAAAGCAGGACTAATAATATTACTACTAATAATTACAAGCATACTTATCTTTAAAACTTGTCTCTATCTCTTATCCAGCCTTGGCATAACAGAATTACTGAAAAAGTGTTAATACTATTAATACACCAGCAAAACTTGAAGTTAAGGAATATGCACAATTACAATCTAAGAAATTCCATTTCCTTAACCCCTAGGGTCAGTGCTCCTTTTTAGCATGAAGAAGTCAGTCTGTCGCCACCCAGATATCCCTCAAGATTGAAAAGTGAACAAACAAGAGGGAGGAATTGTAACCAAGAAGTTAAAAACTAACAAATGATTATGACTACTGAATCATTATATAGATTTTTTTCCCTTATACTTTCTAGTATATTGTAGAAGAGCCAAAAGTAAATACCCAAAATTATTGAAACTCACTGAATTGCAAATTGTAAAAACCTCAGGACTGGTCCTGCTTTGTACCCCTTATAGTTTTATAATCACAAAGGCAAGCCCCTAATGTTAATGAAGGAACTTGTGTCAGCTCAGAACTAACAGTTGACTTGTTCTTGTAACAGTTAGCTTAGTTCTAGCATAGCTCCACTCTTTACAATAGTAAAGGATAGGCCATCTGATCTGCTTCATGCTTACCAATAAACTCTTTGAAACCCCAGTGTCTCAGGAATTGGTAACTTGAGTGCATCTGGCAGAGAACCCCCCACTTTTGATTAGTATCACTTTGCCTCCAGGCCTGGGACTGATGGCTCCCAGAATTTCTGGAGGCTCCTCTTTCTGCCCTGTATTTGCTGGCTCAGTTCAGGGGAACTGAAAGCTGCTGAGTTTTGGTAGTCAGTTCTATGTGAATGTTACTGCCTACCCACAGCTGCCCCCACAGAGCCTTTGCATCCTCAGAGGCAGTGGCCCCCAATACAGGCTGAGAAACTGAGGTACATTGGAGGACTAGAGTGGACACCCAGTCATCCCCCACATTGCACTGAACTGAGTGGGGACACCCTTGAAAGCCCATGAAGTCTTCTGGAGAGGTACAATACTGGCCCAAAACACATAACAACCAGGCCCTGCAGGGTTTCCTGTACAGCGTGGACTCCAGACTATATGGAGCCAAGCAGGATCCTACCTCTCGTCCTTCACAGAGACTGTCTTCCCCACCTCCTCCCAGTGGGCACAGCATTGCTGACACTCCTGCTCTCCCTTCTGGAGACTGCAGCCTGGCGGCAGTGAAGGGCTAGTCTGAGGCTCCCAGGCAGGAAGTTCTGTGCTGTTCAGGCTATGGCAATGACTGCCTCCAGCCTGAAAATTGCCAGGGAATGTTTCCACCTGTTCAGCTAAGATATTGTGAGATCCTTGGATATGAACCTATCAAGAAAAATTGTGCCAGGCAATGGGAAACAGGCAAGGATGACTTTAGTCAAAGCTATTGTAATAGCAGAGAGAGAAGGCTATTAAAATAGGGAGGGGGAGGAATCTCTGAACTCAACTGTGCTGAAACAAAGGGAAGTGGGGTTTTTAAAGGCTGGGAGGCTAGTGGAAAATAGTGGGGGAGGGACACTGATTAATGGGAGGGTGAGTGATTTACTGAGTTTGCAATTGGGGATCATTTGGCTCTGAATGCCTTCTTCTGCTGTGATTGGGCTACTTGGATCTGGTAAGGTCTCAGAGAAAGAGAGAGATAGGCAGATTAGAGATTGTTTGACCAGGCACCCATTAGGCCACTAGATAGTGTAACAGCCAGGGTGAGGGAGAGGGGTCAGGGGCCTAAAGTCAGGCTGGAGCCTGTCTAAAGTTCAGTCAAGCTAAGGGGAAGTTAAGGCCATCTTGCTCAGTTGAAAGCGTGGCATGATCAGAGAGCAAATCATAGAATGTTTTATGCTGAGACCAGCCTATTCCCCAGGAAGAGGGGCAGTGTGCTCCTGCAGGCCAAGGGTGGTTCTTTGTAGTAAGCCATTTTCTGGAACATGGGCTTCAGGTAAAATCCAACATTGTGAAAACCAAAGGTGAACCACAGAGGGGTGGAGAGGGAAAACATTCACCTGAGAGGAACAGAACATAAAATAGGAATGTATCTGTGCCAATGGGGTTCAACCCTAACTCCACCCTGCCCCTGACTCCTAGGAGTGCCCAGATCTTACATGTGAGGTCAGGGAAGTGGAGCAACAACTCCACCCAATAGGCTATAACCAAGGATAATGGGTTTGGCTGGTACCAGCTCTAGAGTCAAGCAAAAAGAGGGTAAGCAAGTTCAAAGCCCTCTGTCAATGCCAGGCAAGCAAGGGGAGGGGACTAGTGGTAGAAATGAAGAGAGCCACAGGCCAAGGACAAGAAGTAAAGGGATAGAGAAGGAAGGAAGAGGATAGAAGGGAAGCATGAACACTAGATTATGTAAAGAAGAGTTGGAATGCCAAAGGAAGAGGATAGCTAACAGCAGTTCCCTTAATCAAATCATTACATACCATACCTGTGCCTATGTACACATCCATTTAATTCTTACAAGATGGTGAGGTGGGCACTATCCTTCTGGGTACATCCTGGTTTGCCTGGGACAATCCCTGAAGACACCTATGGCCCCAGAATATTGGGCTCAGTAACGCCTAACAGATGTTAAGACTGAAAGAGGACAGGTTAAGGGGTGAAAAACAGAGTAACAAACTGACACCCCCAGGAAGACAGTGACTATATTTCCAAAGGATTTAAGGGAAGAATAAATGTGCAGTACAAATTAGCAAAAGAAGCAGCTGGAGTTACTTGATGCTACCTGGCAAGGAAAGGGACCGGTGTAGGCAAGAGGGATGGAAAAAACCATCTCAAGAGCTCCAGAGGGGCTGTCCAGAGTTCAGTAGTGGAATATTTGTCTTGCCATTTCTGAAGGAGAGAGGCCAAGAAATAAGGCTCATTACCACCGTTTTTCAAGTGGCTCTGGAAAAGCTGTGTTCATGGCTCTCCAGGGACCATGCTTGCCCAGGGCTGGAACTCCCTGCAAGGCATTAAGAGTATGCTCTCTTGGTGGTATGGCTGTTATTCGTGGCATGCCCACAAGTAGCTGGTAGCAGGGCCAATCCTGAAACAGTTTTTGCCTTGTCCCATTACTTCCTGTGAATTCTGGCCAGGTATCTTTGTTCAGGGGCCAGGATGGCAGCTGGAACACTCTGACCAATGCTGGAATTCTTCCTCAGTTGCTCCTGTGGGTGAGCTGGATGATCTCATTGCTTCCTGCTGCTTTGGGGACTAAGAGAGGGCTGCTATGACTCAGATACTCCTTTCACTCACCTCATGCAAGCTCTCTGCCCTTGACTTACCTTCCGATGGTTATCTGGCAACCCTCCATGCAGCACCTCCTCAATCCCTGCTGGGGTGTGGATGGTATTTGAAGGAAATGAGGAGGGAAGGGATGAGTGGCTGAATCAGAGACTCAGGAGAAGATCCTCGGTTCTTTTTGTTTTTGTTTGTTTGTCGGTTTGTTTTTTGATCTTTCTATTTTATTTTTAAGTGCAATTTTATTGAGATATAGTCACATACCATACAATCATCCAAAGTGTACAATCAATTGTTCACAGTATCATCATGTAGTTGTGCAATCATCACCACACTCAATTTTTTGAACATTTTCATCACTCCAAAATATAAGAATAAAAATAAAAGTAAAAAAGAACACCCAAAATATCTCATACTTCTTTTCCCCTCCTATTATTCATAGTTCCCCTTTTTTCTACTCATTTGTCCATCCACTGGATAAAGGGAGTGGGAGCCACAAGGTTTTCACAATCACACTCACATCAGATAAGCTATATAGTTATATGATTGTCTTCAAAAATCAAGAATCCCCCACCCCCACCCCGAGGAGCTGGGGGAAGGTGCAGAAGTGTTGGAGTTCCTCACCTTGACTGGTGTTGATGTTGTCACAAACATTGGGACTGGCGGTTTGATGTGCCAAGCCCTCAACCGTGGGACTCGCCCTTATGAAGTTTGTTACTGCAAAGGAGAGGCTAAACTTGCATATAATTTTGCCTAAGAGTCTCCCCCTGAGTACCACTTTGTTGCTCAGATGTGGCCCTCTCTCTTTCTAACTGAGCCACCTCGGCAGGTGAACTCACTGCCCTCCCCCCTGTGTGGGACCCAACTCCCAGGGGTGTAAATCTCCCTGGCAACACAGGATATGACTCCTAGGGGTGAATCTGGACCTGGCATCGTGGGATTGAGAATATCTTCTTGATCAAAAGGGGGATGCAAAATGAGACGAAATAGTTTCAGTGGCTGAGAGATTTCAAATGGAGTTGAGAGGTCACTCTGGTGGACATTCTTATGCACTATATAGATAACACCTCTTAGGTTTTAATATATTGGAATAGCTAGAAGTAAATACCTGAAACTACCAAACTCCAACCCAGTAGTATGGACTCCTGAAGATGATTGTATAATAATGTAGATTACAAGGGGTGACAATGTGATTGTGAAAAGCTTGTGGATCACACTCCTTTTATCTAGTGTATGGATGGATGAGTAGAAAAATGGGGATAAACACTAAATGACAAATAGGGTGGGATGGGGGGGATGGTTTGGGTGTTCTTTTTTTAGTTTTATTTTTTATTCTTATTCTGATTCTTTCTGATGTAAGGAAAATGTTCAGAAATAGATTGTGGTGATGAATGCATAACTATATGATTGTATTGTGAACAGTTGATTGTACACCAGGGAAGATTGTATGGTATGTGAATGTATTTCAATAAAACTGAATTTTAAAAAAATAAACAAAAAGTATATACTGAAGTAAAAAAAAAAAAAGAATCCAGAATCAAGAATAGTGGATTGCAGTTCAACAGTTTCAGGTATTTCCTTCTAGCTATTCTAGTATACTAAATACTAAAAAGAGATATCTGTATAATGCATAAGAATAGCCTCTAGAACGACTTCTTGACTCCATTTGAGATCTCTCAGCCACTGAAGCTTTATTTTGTTTAATTTCTCTTCCCCCTTTTGGTCAGGAAGGCTTTCTCAATCCTACAATGCCAGGTCCAGGATCAACCCCAGGAGTCATGTCCCATGTTGCCAGGGAGATTTATACACCTGGGAGTCATGTCCCACACAGTGGGGAGGGCAGTGAGTTTACCTGCTGAGTGGGCTTTGAGAGAGAGAAGTCACATCTGAGCAATAAAAGAGGTTACCTGGAGTGACTTTTATGCACCATTATAAGTAGGCTTAGCCTCTCCTTTGCAATAACAAGCTTCAAGATCGAGGACTTGGCCTACTACAATGGTATTCCCCAATGCTTGCAAAAATACAAGGAATTCCCCAGGTGGGGAAGTTTAATGTTTCCACATTTTCTACCAGGCCCTCAAGGGGGCTTTGGAAATACTTTTTATTCTCTGCCCAAATCACCCTGGGATGTATCAGGGTTTCATGCCACCCTGTACAAACCAATAAGATCTTGCCTCTTAGTCAAGTTTCCACGTAATTATGGTGTTTGAATAAACTGACCATACAAGTTAAATTATACGGAGTGCTACAGAAAGTATAGATTTTTGTACCAAATAAACATCTCTTCCTTTGGCCTCACACAGAAGTTGAGGTTCTAAAACACAGTCAATATCATCCTATTCCATTTAGTCTGGTTTACCTTAGTTCTAATCAAGTCCATTTCGTTCATATCTCTAATTGAAGTCTGATCTCTTTTTCAGCTTTTTTAACATTTGCTGTATGGAGTAATGCTGATATTCATAGCTGCTGAACTCTGGCTCTGAGTCTCAGGTGTCACACAGATACCTGAAATTACAGGGTTCGACCAGGTTACACACAAACAGCTCAACATCTCAGAATTCAGAAATAACCATTACAACTCATGAATAGATGTGACTGCTGTAAGAGCTTACAATCTAGGGACCTTTACCACAAGCCTTCCCCTGACAACCTATGCTCTAAGATTCAATTCTCAGAGTTTGCACATTATACTTAGTCCATATTAGTGAGGCATTATAATGTTTGTCTTTTCAATTCTGGCTTATTTCACTCAATACACTGTCCTCAAGGTCCAATCACCTAGGTGCATACCTCACTACTTCATTTCTTTTTGCCCCACTCAGGATTCCATTGTATGTATACACCACAGTTCACCATTCCATTTATCAGTAGATGTACCCTTAGGCTACCTCCAGCCATTGCAAAATATGAATCCTGCTGCCATAAACACCAGTGTGCAATGCCCACTCATGTCTCTGCTCTCAGTTCCTCAAAGTATATACCCAATAACATGGTTGTAGGACCATATGGCAACCCCATAGTCAGCTTCCTTTGGAACCACCACACTGCCCTCCACCTGGGCTGTGCCAGTCTACTTCCCTCTCTCCACATTTTCTCCAGCACCTCCATCCCTCTGTTTATTTCTTTTTTAACAGTTTTATTCACACACCATAGAATCCACCCTAAGTAAACAATCAATGATTCCCAGTATAATCACATAATTATGCATTCACCACCACAATGTATATGAAGACATTCCCATCTCTTCCCCAAAGAAAGAGAAAAGGGGAAAAAAATGAAGAATAAAAATACAACAGATAGAAGAAAAATAAAAATAAAATACAATGAAAAGGTCAGACAACATCACCACCACCAAGAGTCCCACACCCCTTCCTTTTATCCCCCTCTTATAGACATTTAGCTTTGGTATATTGCTTTTGTTACAATTAATGGAAGCATCTTACAATGTTACTGTTAACTACAGACTCTAGTTTGCAATGATTGTGTTTTTTCTCCTATACCATCCAATTTTCAACAACTTGCAATGTTGACTTTCATTTGCCCTCCCCTCCCTCATTTAAAGCATTCTTATATTTGTACATTTAATCACCATCATTGACCACTCTATGTTTTGCTAAGTTATACAATCCCAGTCTTTATCTTCTGTTGTTCCTTCTGATGTCATACATGCCCACAGCCTTCCTCTTTTAACTGTACTCACAGTCATCTTTGTTCAGAGTGCTTACAATATTGTGCCACCATCACAAAGTATTGCACTATCCATTTCTGGATCTATACAATCAATTTTGTTGAACCTTCTGTACTCCTTCAGGATCAAATGTCCAATCTCTAACCTCTTTCTATCTCCTGATAACTTATGTTCTCAGTTCTCAAATTTCGCTCATTGTTAGTCCATATTAGTGAGACCATACAGTATCCATCCTTTTGTTTCTGCCTAATTTCACTCAATGTAATGTCTACTGTCTACCATTTTGTCTTTTGGATTTTATATGTCATATCTTACTTTATTTTTATTTTTTCCATCTCTCTCTCTTTTTACCCATACTGATAGTCTTCATTTCTACATCTTCTCCAAACCTCTCTCTCCTTTCTTTTCCTATCTGCCTGCAGTGCTCCCTTTAGTATTTCTTGTAGAGCAGGTATCTTGTTCACAAACTCTCTCAGTGTCTGTTTCCCTGAAAATATTTTAAACTCTCCCTCATTTTTGAAGGATGCTTTTGCCAGATACAGAATTCCTGGTTGGGCAGTTTTTCTCTTTCAGTTTCTTAAATATATCATATCATTTTCTTCTCACCTCCATAGTTTCTACTGAGAAATCCACACATAGTCTTATTGAGCTTCCTTCATATGTGATGGATCACTTTTCTCTTGCTGCTTTCAGAATTCTCTCTTTGTCTTTGACATTTGATAATCTGATTATTGTCTTGGAGTCCATCTACTCAGATCTATTCTATTTGGGGTATGCTGCATGTGCTCTTATGGAAGTATTATGTCCCCCAAAATGTCATTATCTTTGATGCAATCTTGTGTGGGCAGATGCATTAGTGTTGATTAGGTTGTAATTCTTTGATTGTTTCCATGAAGATGTAACCCACTCAACTATAGGTGATAACTCTGATTAATTTCCATGGAGGCATAGCCCTGTCCATTCAGCATGGGCCTTGATTAGTTTACTAGAGCACTATATACACTCAGACTGAAGGACCAAGCTTGTTACAGCCAAGAGGGACATTTGGAAGAGCACACAGGTGCTGAGAGAGGAGCTGCAGTTTACAGAGACATTTTGGAGATGGCCTTTGAAAGCAGACTTTTGCTCTGGAGAAGCTAAGAGAGGACAAATGCCCCAAGTACAACTGAGAGTGACATATTGGAGAGAAGTTGCAGCCTAGAGAGGAATGTCCTGGGAGAAAGCCATTTTGAAACCAGAACTCCGGAGCAGATGCCAGCCATGTGCCTTCCCAACTAACAGAGGTTTTCCGAACACCATTGGCCATCTTCCAGTGAAGGCACCGATTGTTGATGCATTATCTTGGACACTTTATGGCCTTAAGACTATAACTGCATAACCAAATAAACCCCCTTTTATAACAGCCAATCCATTTCTGGTATTTTGCAAAAATGCAGCATTAGCAAACTGGAACACTGCGCTTCTTGGATCTGTAGATTTATGTCTTTCATAAGAGACAGGAATTTTCAGTGATTATTTCCTCCATTGTTCTTTCTGTCCCCTTTTCCTTCTTTTCTTCTTCTTGGACACCCATGACATGTATATTTGTGTGCTTCATGCTGTCATTCAGTTCCCTGAGACCCTGCTCATGTTTTTTTCCACTCTTTTCCCTATCTGTTCTTTTGTGTGTAGGATTTCAACTGTCCTGTCATCCAGTTCATGAGTCTTTTCTTCTGCCTCTTCAAATCTGCATATGTATATCTCCATTGTGTTTTTCATTTCTTCTTTCTGCCTTTCATTCCCATAAGTTCTGCTGATTGTTTTTTCAAACTTTTGAGTTCTTCCTTATGTTTGCCCAATGACTTCTTTATATCCTTCATCTCTTTTGCCATATCTTCCCTCAACTCATTGATTTGATTTTTGAATTGATTTAGATTTGTTTGATTAATAATTAGTTGTTTCAATTCCTGTATCTAAGTTGAAATGTAAGTTTGTTCCTTTGACTGGGCTGTATCTTCATTTTTCCTAGTGTGATTTGTAACTTTTTGTTGTCTAGGCTTCTGGTTTCCTTGATCAACCCAATCAGTTTTTCCCAAACCAGGTCTTAGGAGGAGGGTGTAATCTGTATCAGCTTTCCCTGAGGATGTGACCCAGAAGATTGTCAGACTTTCCTATGGGCCACTAGATGCTGTGCTACCCTATCCTGCCTAGCAGGTGGTGCTTGTCAGTCCACAACTCCCCACCAGCATAAAGAGTTGTGTTGCCTTTAATTCTCAGTGGACCCTGTCCCTGCCAGGGGCCAAGGGTGTCAGAAGCCAAGATTAAGCTGTTTCTGTTTTTTGATCCTAGAGTTTTTAAAGCTGCTGCAATAGTCTAATCCTTCAGTTCAGTCCTGCCACAGTTTGTCTCTGCCACTGACCCACAAGTCCTTGGTATTGGCGTATGGCTCCTGAGACTTGCAAGTGGGCCCCTCTTCCAGGCTGTGCCCCCCGGGTCCTCTGTTGAGGGATGACTGTGCTATGTCACAGGTGAGTGCCGTTCCCCCAGGGCAGTTCTGGGCTGCTGGGCTGTGTAGGGAGGCTCCCAGTCTGCTCAAATGATGGCTGAATGGGGCTTTGTTAATTCACACTGCTCCACCTTCCCAACTCTGGGACAATCAGCTGAGGTTGCAGGGAAGGCTAATGTCCACACCCAGTTTTGTGGTGTGTGCCTGTTATTTGAAGCACTTCCGTCACACTGGGTTGTCTGGGGCAGCTCTGGGCTATGGGGCTGGCGATGGGCAGGAGTGTTTCCTGTCCACCAGGGTGGTGGCTGTGAGTGGACACCCCCCTTTTCTTGGGAAGTTGTGGTGTTTAGTGAATTTTCTCAGCCACTGGATTATTGCCTTTTGTCTCAGAGCTCTCTTAGTTCTGCTCTTGACTTGACATGCCCAAATTGCAATTCTTTGAAGCTTTTTGTATTGGGCTTCTTAGAGTAATTGTTTTAGAAAAAGAAAAAAGGATTAAAAAAAAAAAAAAAAAAAAGGGCCCTCCTCAGAGATCTAATGGGTTATTGAAATGCTAAGAGACAAAGCAACCAGGGCCATTAAGGAAAGGTCCACAGGGCAGAGAGATCAGCTTTTCTTTGGGATTTGCATATGCGCCTCAAGGCCTGAGCTCCGCCCTTCCCCTTTCTGTGTTCACCAGAACTCCAAAAATCCTCTGCTTTTATTTTGGAGTTTTTCGTGTTGTTTTTTTTTTTTCTATGCCTGTCTCCTCTCTGCTGGGCTGGCAGCTCTCAGATTCTCTGGTGTCTGGTCTCAGTCTATCTATGGTTGGAGTATGGATCAGCAGAATGAGTTTCCGATAAGGGCTGCCACTGCAGTTCTCCCTTCTCCTTCCCGGAGCTGGCAGCCCCTCCTCCCACGGGACTGAGCCTGGCAGGGAGGGGCACGACTGAGCCTGGCAGGAAGGGGCGCGGGTCCCCTGGCCGCAAAAACTTACAGATTTCGCTGATCTCAGCAGTTCCACATTTTCATGAGTGTTGTATGAAGTATGCCCAAAGACAGATTGCTCTGTGGTGTCCAGTCCACGCAGTTCCTGGCTTTCTACCTACTTTCCTGGAGGAGTAACTAAAACTTACAGCTCACCAGTCTGCCATCTTGCCCCACCTCTCTCCTGTTTCTGTTTTTTGTCCCCTCCACCCCCAGGCCCACCCTGTGGTCTGAGTTATTTCAGGGAGGAATGCCACTTGAGCTAGTTACCACCCCCCACTTTGCTTAGGGAAGATAAGCCCTTTAGGGAATTGTCTCCTACACTTGAGTTTTTCCTTTGACCCTCTGACTATCTTAACTCCACTCTTGCCTGGTTGAGTGCTGACAATTGAAAATACCTGAGGCTTTCTCCAATGAACTACTTAAAATCAGAGAAAAAAGGGGAAAAAAGGAAGAAGTCCCCTCTTCAGAGCCAGTCCCCAGCCCTCCAGTTCACCAGGCAGGAACCAGAATTGGTACCCAGTTCTGGAGCTACTTTTCTTGGGGCACAGCCCTTTTCCAGTGTTCTGATCTCAGTGGACTCCAAAAGCCTGTTTTTATTTATTTATGTATTTTTTTTCCATTAGGCCCGCCTCTTCTTTGCCAGGATAAACCTCTGGGTTCCTTTCCTGCTTGCTCTGGGTTTGTCTTTGCTCATAGCCTGTATTCAGTAGTCCAAATTTGTTAATTAAACCTGCAGTTGGAGCTTGGTTGAGCTATGTTCCCTTGCCCCCAGCAGTGACTGCTTCTTTTCCCACAGCAAAGATTTGCAACTCAGCCTGCTGTGCTGGTGGGGGAGGGGTGCCACCTCCACAGTTTGCGGAGTGTTCCAGTTTGCTAATGCTGCCATTAAGCAAAATATCAGAAATGGATTGGCATTTATAAAGGGGGGTTATTTGCTTACAAACTTACAGTCTTAATGCCATAAAGTGTCCAAGGTAAGTCATCAACAATTGGCTACCTTCACTGGAGGATGGCCAGTGGTGTCCAGAAAACCTCTGTCAGCTGGGAAGGTACATGGTTGGCATCTGCTCCAGAGTTCTGGTTTCAAAATGGGTTTCTCCCAGGACATTCCTGCCTAGACTTCAGCTTCTCTGCAAAATGTCACTCTCAGCTGCTCTTGGGGAGTTTGTCCTCTTAGCTACTCCAGAGCAAAAGTCTGCTTTCAAAGGCCATCTCCAAAATGTCTCTGTAAACTGCAGTTCCTCTCTCAGCTCCTGTGCTTTCTTCAAAGTGTCCCTTTTGGCTGTAGCAAGCTTGTTCCTCCTGTCTGAGCTTATATAGTGCTACAGTAAACTAATCAAAGCCCATGCTGAATAGGCCAGGGCACATCTCCATGGAAATGATCCAATGAAAGATCTCGCCCACAGTTGAGTGCTCACATCTCCACGGAAACATCCAATCAAAAGTCTCCAACCCTTCAATTGAAAAAAAAAGTCTCCAACCCAATCAATGTCAATATGTTTCCTGCTCACACAAGACTGCATCAAAGATAATGGCATTCTGGGGGACATAATACATCCAAACCAGCACAGGGAGCTTTACTATGCTGTGATCTCAGCCATTCCACCCATTCCTGACTGGTGTACAATGTTGTCCAGTCATGGATGTCCCTCTGTCAATTGTTCCAGACCATTTACTAGTTGCTCTAGGGGAGTAACTAAATTCCACACCTCCCTATGCCACCATCTTGCCCCAACTCCAATCCTCAGTTCTTAGGTGGATAGCTCTGTAATTTGCAAAAATGACTTACTGTAGTTTAATATCAGACAGTTGTGAGAAAGGAGCAGAGAGCAAAGACTTTTTTGGAGGAGGAGTTATTTGTTTACTTATAGAAAAGCTGTGGGTTTACAAAGCAATCATGCATAAAATACAGGATCCCCATATACCACCCTATTATTAAAACCTTAAACTGGCATGGTACATTTGTTACAACTGATGAAAGCATATTTTTATAATTGTATACTTACCTATAGCCCATGGTTTAATTTAGGGTTCACTGTTTTGTGTTGTGCAGTTCCATGGATTTTGTATTTTTTACTTTTATTCTAGTAACCTATATACAACCTAATATCTCTCCTTGTAACTTCATTTAATTATATAATTCAATGGTGTTAATTATTTTCACAATGTTATGTTATCATCACCACCATCCATTACCAATACATGCCCATCATCCCAAATTGAAACTCTACATTTTAAGATTTAATTCTCTAGTCCCTTCCTCCATTATGTCTCCTGATAACCTATATTCTAGATTCTGACTCAATGACTTTGGTTATTCCAATTATTTCATATCAGTGAGGTCATACAATATTTGTCCTTTGGTGTCTGGCCTTATTCCTCACAACAAAATGTCTTCAAGGTGCATCCATGTTATTACATGTATCAGGACTTCATAACCTTTTATGGCTGAATAATATTCCATTTATTGTATTTTCTTTATCCATTCATTGGTTGATGGATATTTGGGTTGCCTCAATCTTTTGGCAATTGTAATAATGTCACCATAAATATTGGTGTGAAAATATCTGTTCCAGTTCCTGCTTTCAATTATTTGGGTCTATACCTAGAAGTGGGATTGCCAGTTCATATGGTAATTCTATACTTAGCTTTCTGAGGAACTGCCAAACTGTCTTCCACAGCACCTGTACCATTTTACATTCCTACCTACATTGAATGAGTGTCCCCATTTCTCCACATCCTCTCCAACATTTGTAATTTTTCATTTTTTAAATAGTAGCCGTTCCAATGGGTGTGAAATGGTATCTCACTATGGTTTTGATTTGCAATTCCCTAATGGATAATGATAGTGAGTATCTTTTCATGTGCTTTTTGCCCATTTTCTTTGGAAATATGTCTATTCATGTCTTTTGCCCATTTTTAATTTGGTTGTTTGTCTTTTGTTGTTGTGTTGAAGATTTCTTTAAATGTTCTGGATATTGTTTCCTCATCAGATATGCAGTTTCCAAATATTTCTTTCATTGTATAGGAAGTCACTTAATTTTCATGGCAAAGTCCTTTGATGCACAATTTTTTTTTATTTTGATGAGGTCTCATTTATCTATTTTTTCTTTTGTTGCCTGTAATTTGGGTGCATCATCTATGAAACCACTGCCAAACATAAGGTCCTGAAGACGCTTCCCTTTGCTTTCTTCCAGGAGTTTGATAGTTCTGGTTCTTATATTTAGGTCTTTGATCAATTTTGAGTTTATTTTTGCATATGGTATGAGATAGGGGTCAACCTTCATTCTTTTGCAATTGGTGATCCAGTTTTTCCAGCACCATTTGTTGAAGAGACTGTTCTTTCCCAATTGAGTGGGCTTTGCCTGCTTAAGTAATGACCTTGACCCATCAAACCTGTTCCTACTGCTGGCAAGGTTTATTGACCTCTCATGGGAGTTCTGGGTAGTTATTCAGTGTCCTCCCTGGTTTCTTCAAAAGAACAAAGGGACTTGAATGCCTGAGAAAATCTATGAGAATAAATGCCATGAGAAGAAGCAACTAGGCAACAGAACACAGAACTTTAAAAGAACAGGCATTTTACCACAAACACACAAGCATCACTCTATGACTATATCTAAAAAATAGCATAATTTTGTGTGTGTGTGTGACAGAATCAAGGCCCAAGACACTTGATTGAAGGGGCAGGAGTTGGGGTATTAGGAGAAATAGAAATCATTCAATCTTTTAAAGACTGTATTGCAAGTTAGGTCTTTTTATTGTGTGGCAGAGTAGTGTAGTGAAAAGACCATGAGCTTGGAGTCCAAGCCAATCCTGGCTGAGATTCTTACTACTCTGAAACTTAGTTCCTGCATGTGTAAAATGTGGTTAATAACACCAACCCTGCAGAGAGGCTGGAAGAATTTAAAATTATGCATATAAAAAGTTTAACACAGTGCCAGGCCAAAGTAAGTAGTTCAGTAAGTGTTCTAGTTTGCTAATGCTGCCAGAATGCAAAACACCAGAGATGGATTGACTTTTATAAAAGGGGGTTTATTTGGTTACACAGTTACAGTCTTAAGGCCATGAAGTGTCCAAGGTAACACATTAGCAATTGGGTACCTTCACTGGAGGATGGCCAATGGTGTCCAGAAAACCTCTGTTAGCTGGGAAGGCACATGGCTGGTGTCTGCTCCAAGTTCTGGTTTCAAAATGGCTTTCTCCCAGGACATTCCTCTCTAGGCTGCAGTTCCTCAAAAATGTCACTCTTAGTTGCATTTGGGGTATTTGTCCTCTCTCAGCTTCTCCAGAGCAAGAGTGCTTTCAATGGCCGTTTTCAAACTGCAGTTCCTCTCTCAGCTTCTGGGCGTTCTTCAGAGTGTCCCTCTTGTCTGTAGCTCTTCTTAAAAACAGCACTCACAGCTGCACTGAGTTCCTTCTGTCATGTCAGCTCATTTATATGGCTTCACTGATCAACTTAGACCCACCCCAAATGGGTGGAGCAACACCTCCATGGAAATTATCCAATCAGAATCATCACCCACAGCTGGGTGGGGCGCATTCCAAAAAACACTAGAAGAATTACAATCTAATCAACACAGATAACGTCTGCCCACACAAGACTGCATCAAAGATAATGGCATTTGGGAGACATAATACATTCAAACTGGCACAGTAAGTTAAGCAAATCTTAATGTGCATGTGCTTATATATAGTATTAGGATCAGATTTTGACCAAAACTGGGAGAAACCAATGGCTATAATAAATGAGAGCAAAATATACAGGTCAAGAGTTATAAATCTTCATAGTTAGTCCATTTCTATAATTGGGATGTATTATTTTTATAATTAGAAAAAATATATTTTAAAGACAAAGAGTTGAAATTTACAAAAATAAATATGAAGACCTAAAAATAAGACAAGAACTATCAAGCTCCTAGAAGAAAACATAGGGAAGCTTCTGCAGGACCTTGTGTTAGGCAATGGTTTTAAGGACTTTAAATCCAAAGCCCAAGAAACAACAACAACAAAAAAGATAAATGGAACCATATCAAAATTAAAAACTTATATATCAAAGGACTTTATCATGAAAGTAAAACAACAAACTACACAGTGGGAGAAAATATTTGGAAACCATTATCTGATAAAGTTTTAATAACCAGACTATATAAAGAATTTCAACTTAACAACAAAAAGACAAACAACCCGATTTAGAAATGGGCAAAAGACTTGAATGGACATATCTTCAAAGAACATATTCAAATGGTCAGAAAGCACAAGAAAAGATGCTTAAATGTCATTAGCCTCAGGGAAATGCAAGTCAAAACCCCACTGAGGAACATGGCAGCATAGAGAGGAGTGGAAGCTAGTTTGTCCCCCCGGAACAACTAATAAACAACCAGGAAAAACTGGTAAATAATCTTGAATAACTGCAGGAGGACAAACATGACTGTCCACTCATCATACACCAGCTTGAATTGGGAGGAATGCCCAAGATTGCAGCATAAAATCTGTAAGTGAAAACTGTGGATCTAAACTGGGAGCCCCCTCCCCCCATGGCCTGAGCTGCAAAGCCTCATGGTGCTAGAGAGCAGCACTCTCCGAGCAAGTGAATATAGCTCAACTGAGCACCAACTGGGGTTTTAATTAACAAATGTGGATGGCTCAATAGAAGCTATGAATCCCCAACAAGCAGGCAGAGGCTTTGGGTGATGACTGACCTGGGAGAGCTGGAAGGTGGCCATGGACTGGCCCTTAAGGGGGCTTTCTGTCCCTGTTTTGGCTCAGCAGAGAAAGCCTCAGCCATTTTCAGTTCCCAGCACTATGACCCAGACAAGGGTAGAGATAGCACAGGCAGAGAGAGACCATTTGAATGCTAATGACCTCTCCCTAGGGGGTCTATCTTCCCTAAGAGGAAAGAGGTGGGGCCCAGCTCTAGTACTTGTCTTCCATTCAGAACCAGACCCCAGAGACTAGGGGAAAACAGCCACGGGTCACACCTCCTTACACTAGTCTGGAGTTACAGGCTGACAGGTACCACCTGCTGGGCAGAAAAGCACAGTGACTTGAGGACTCACATGGTGTACCAATTTTCTAAGACACACCCTCAGGGAAACCAGATACTGAATATTTCTTCCTTCTGGAACCTGAGCTCATTCTGGTCTGGGAAAACGTGACTGGGGTAACCAAGGAAACCAGATGCCTAGACAACAGAAAACTACAACCTACACTAAGAAAAACGAAGTTATGGCCCAGTCAAAGGAACAAAGTTACACTTCAACTGAGATACAGGAATTTAAACAACAAATATTAAATCAATTCAAAAAGTTTAGGGAAGATATGGCAAAAAAGATGAAGTGTATAACGAAAACACAGGATGTACATAAGGTAGAAATCGAAAGTTCAAAAAACCATGTGGCAGAATATATGGAAGAGAAAGGCACAACACAAGAGATTAAAGATACAATGGAAATACACAATGACAGATCTCAAGAGGCAGAAGAAAACGCTCAGGAACTGGAGAACAAGGCACCTGAAAGCCTACACACAAAAGAACAGATAGAAAAAAGAATGGAAAAATATGAGCAACATCTCTGGGAACTTAAGGACAAAATGAAAAGCAGGAATGTACATGTCATTGGTGTCCCAGAAGGAGAAGAGAAGGGAAAAGGGGCAGAAGCAATAATAGTGGAAATAATCAATGAAAATTTCCCATCTCTTATGAAAGACATAAAATTATGGGTCCAAGAAGTGCAGCATACCCCAAACAGAATAGATCTGAATAGACCTACACCAAGACACTTAATAATCAGATTATCAAACGTCAAAGATAAAGAGAATCCTGAAAGCAGCAACAGAAAAGCGATCCATCACATACAAGGGAATCTTGGTAAGACAATGTGTGGATTTCTCAATAGAAACCACAGAGGCAAGCAGGAAGTGGGTGATATATTTAAGATATTGAAAGAGAAAAACCACCAACCAAGAATCCTATATCCAGCAAAACTGTCCTTCAAATATGAGGGAGAGTTTAAAATATTCTCTGACAAACGGACAGTGACAGAGTTTGTGAACAAGATACCTGCTCTATAGGAAACACTAAAGGAAGCACTGCATACAGAAAGGAAAAGACAGGAGTGAGAGATTTGGAAAACAATTTTGGGAGATAGTAGCACAGCAATGTAAGTACACTGGACAAAGATGACTGTGAGTATGGTTGAAAGAGGAAGGGTAGGACCATGTGGGACACCGGAACAAAAGATGAACGATAAAGACTGGGACTGTATAACTCAGGGAAACCTAAGGTGCTCAACAATTATAATACAATGTACAAATATGTTTTTACATGAGGTAGAACAAATGAACATCAACATTGCAAGGTGTTAAAAATAGGGTGGGATGGGGGAAAATACAATCAGTGCAAACTTGAGACTAATTAATGGAAACATTGCATTATGCTTCCTTAAATATAACAAAAGCAATATACTAAAGCTAAATGCATATTGTCTGTGTAGGGGGTGGATAGGGGAAGGGTATTGGTGATGTTGTCTGACTCTTTATTCTACTTTAGGTTAATGTTATCTTTCCTTTTGTTGCTTCCTAGCTCTCATTTTTTTTTTCTCTCTCTCTCTTTTTTCTTTTAGCTCTCTGCCTTCTTTGACTCTTCCTCCTTCTTTGTGGAATAAATGGAGATGTCCTTATATAGATAGTGGCGATGGTGCTGAATACATAAATACATGACTATGCAGGGAACCAATGATTGTTTACTTAGGACAGAATGTATGGTGTGTGAACAAAACTGTCTTAATAAAAAATGGGTTGATGAAGAAACCTTGAGGGCACTACATTGAGTGAAATAAGACAGACACATAAAGACAAATACTACAGGGTCTCACTGATATGAACTAATTATAATATCTAAACTCATAGACATGAAATATAAGTTACCAGGATATAGAATGAGGCTAAAGAATGAGGAGTGGTTGCTTATTATGAACAGAATGTTCAACTAGGGTGAAGTTAAACATTTGGAAATGGAAAGAGGTGATGGTAGCATGTTGTGAGAATAAATAACAGTGCTGAATGGTGTGTGAATGTGGTGGAAAGGGAAAGCTCAGGGTCACGTATGTCACCAGAAGGAATGTTGGCAGTTAAAAGATGGGAATGTATAAAACAGTGAATCTTGTGGTGGACAATGTCCATAATTAACTGTACAAATATTAGAAATCTCTCTCACAAACTAGAATGAATGTATGACACTATAACTAGAAGTTAATAATAGAGGGGCATATAGGAAAAAAAATATACCTATTGCAAACTACATACTACAGTTAGTAGTATTTTAATATTCTTTCTTCAACAGTGACAAATTTACTATACCAAAACTATGAATCAATAATGGAGGTGAGGGGGTGGTTAGGGGTATGGGAGGATTGGAGTTTCCTTTTCTTGTCTTTATTTCTTTTCTGGAGTAATGAAAATGTTCTAAAAATTGTAAGAAAATAAAAAGTAATCACTGCATGTGTTACAGCCTGAAGAATTAACTCTTCTTTAGTGAATTACATCATTAAATTGTGGAACATCAGCACTTTATAACTGTAAACATATATTAAAAAAAAACAACGAAATATTATTTCACACCCATTAGAATGGCTGCTACTAAAAAAAAAAAAATAAAACATTACAAGTGTTGGAGGGGATGCGAAGAAATAGGAACACTTATTCATTGCTGATGGCAATGTAAAATGGTACAGCTGCTGTGGAAGACAGTTTGGTGGTTCCTCAGAAAGTTAAGTATAGAATTAACATAATACTTGGCAATTCCACTACTGGGCATATGCCCAAAAGAACTGAAAGCAAGAACTGGAACAGATATTTGCACACCAATGTTTAAATAGTGGCATTATTCACAATTGCCACAAGATGGAAGCAACCAAAGTGTCCATCAATCAACAAATAGATAAACAAAATCTGGTATATACACACAATGGAATATTATTTAGCATAAAACAAAATGGCGTTCTGATAAATGTGGCAGCATGGATGAACCTTGACGATATCATGTTGAGTGAAATAAGCCAGAAACAAAAGGACAAATATTGTATGATCTCACTCATATGAAATAATTAGAATAAACAAATGCAGAGAATCAGAATCTAGAACATAGGTTACATGGGACAGGGCAGTGATAGGGAATAGGAAGTTACGGTTTAAAATGTGCAGGGTTCCTATTTGGAACAATGGAAATGCTTTAGTAATAGATGGCGGTGATGATAGCATAACCATGTGATCATAATTAACAGCAATGAAATATATATGTGAATGTGGTTAAAAAGGAAAATGTTAGGTTGTATATATGGTAACAAAATAAAAATTTAAAATAAAATCTGCAACTGCACAACACAAAGAGTGAACTCTATGTAAAACCATGGACTATATTTAATAGTACAATTATAAAAATGTGCTTTCATCAATCATAACAAATGCTCCACACCAATGCAAGGTGTTAATAGGGTATATGGGAATCCTGTATTTTATGCATGATTGTTCTATAAACCCACAACTTATCTAATAAAGAAAAAAAAGGAAGAGACTGTCAGAGTGGGTAAAAAACATGACCCAACTATATGCTTTCACTTTCTTAAAAAACTAAACATACACTCACTAAAAACCCAGCAGTCATACTTCTGGGCATCTATTCCAGATAAATGAAAATTTATGTTCACATAAACACCTGTACACAAATGTCCATGGAAGCCTTATTTGGAATTGAAAAAAAATTAGAAACAACCAAGATGTCCCTCAATAGGTGAATGGTTAAAGAAACTATGGGACATCCATACATCAATACTACTCAGCATTAAAAAGGAATTAACTATTATGACACTCAATAACTTGGATAAATTTCAATGGTTTTATTCTGAGTGAAAAGAGCCAGTCTCAAAAGGCCAAATCTTTCATAATTCCATTAATTTAACATTCTCAAAATGGCAAAATTATAGAGATGGAAAAACAGAGTAGTGGTGGCCAGGGGTTAGGGAAGTGAGGGTGGGGGAGGTAGGAGTGTGGGTGTAACTATATAGGGGTTACATAAAGGAGATCTCTGAGATGAAGGAATAGTTCTGTATCTTGATTGCAGTAGTATGTACATGAATCAGCACATGGTAAAATGGCAAGAATGATACACACACATTGTACCAATGTCAGCTTTCCAGTTTTGATATTGTACTATATAATAAAATATATTCCTGAATTGTACTATAAAATATAACCATTGGGGGAAACTGGGTGAAAGGTACACAGGCCCTCTCTGCACTCTTTTGCAACTTCCTGCGAATGCATAATTATTTTGTAAAACTTTTTTTTAACCTAAAAAAGTTAATTTTTTTTTAAGTTAAAAAGTTAAGTTTTTTTAAGTTAAAAAAAATTCTTTCTCAACTTTTAAGTTCCTTCTATTAGTTCTCAGTTTGCTGATTCTAGAAACAGCAGATCTTACCTTTTAAGAATATGCTATCAATTAGTCTGGTCAGCTGTCCATGTGAACTCAAGTTAATATCTAAGTCACACTCATCAGTAAAGATCTCAGTACTGTTTTTTAGATTCTAAGTTATTAAAACTCTGATCTTACCTAACAGTTTCCACTGCATCTCAGGATGGATAGGAGAGAATACTCCTCCCCATTCCTCAGACAAGGAAATTAAAGCTCAGAGAGGGGAATCAGAGAGGGGAACCAACATGCCTGACTGAATCACATGATGATTGTAATGGAAAGATGAGGTATCAGCTTTCCCCAAGGGCCACTCCATTTGTGGAATAAGATTCCTTCACAGCCCCTGGGATTAACCCTCTATCATTCTGACTAATTAAGCCTCAGACATCACTTAGGAAGATCATGGGAATGTCTCCCTCCGTTAAACTGCCCCAGTCTGAAGTCTACAGTTGAGAATACATTCTTAGATAATTATGAAGCAAGAGGAATGAGATAGGGAGAACAGGATGGACAAATGAAAGTTGGAAATTGGGGTTCAGAAATCAGAAGCATGTGACTTCAAAGAACAAGGATAATTTCATAGAAAAAGACTGGAGGGCATTCAAGGCAAGAGTTTTAATATTAAGATTAAGGAAGGTCCAGGTAAACAAACCAGTGCCACACAGTAAATACTGATGATATTTCTGCTCTCTAGATGTCTATGGCAGCAAATACAGGCCCCACAACTGGAAAAACTCTCTGATTCTTAGGTTGTCTCCTTTAGTCCAGCAAAACCATCCTAGAATTTCTCTGCAAAACTCCGTAGCACTGGCCCAAGATCTCTGGCTCCTACAAAACTGTTGGCATTCCTTGTTGTAAATTACGTAAAGACAGGCTGCAAAGCTCAGGAACCAAGCCCAAGACTAAAATTCCTAGAAGAAAGAGTTCTGATCCTTAACCTCCCCTCTTGGAAACTCTTATTCTTAGGCTCAAGTCCCCTTTCTTCAAAATTAAATGTCATCTAAATGTTCACCATATGCTGAAGTGTGCCTTAGAGACTTCTCTCTACTTTCTGAGCATGATTACTAAAACTTTTCCCCCCTCCCTAGTAATGAAGTTGGACATGTTCTTCCCAGTTTATAATGATAGCATTTTAGCCAAAGAGAGGGATATGTGCAGACATCTCTAGAAAAAAACAGAAAACTCTTCAGTTTCTTAATCAAGTCCATGAATATTGCACAGAATGTGATTTAAAAACACACACACACACACTCATGTACCTGCATGCACAATTATAATATCCAATCAGGCTGAAAACAGATGAACTATGATGAATAAACACTCCAGTTAACTAACAAACCTTTATTGAGGTCTCTTTCCTCAATACTTTGTTATGCACTTCTCCCAGTGATAATGGAAGAGAATAAAGAGGTAGGGGGTTAACTGTTAGAGACTGGGGTGGAGGCAGAGAGCCATGGGACTGGATGAACAGTGGTTGGTAGCTTGGAAAGCAGAGGTGACCAGCAATAGCCTGTTCAGACAATGCAAGATGGTCTAATACAGGAACTGAGCAAGAGGGACCAGCCTTATACAGCCTTACAGGTGAATAAGGAAGGTCACTTCCTGGCAGGCCCAGGAACTTCAGGATATTTGGGGGATCTCCAGAAGAGAGGAATTGGCCCAAATGTATAGGTCCTATGGATGAAATCTGATGGAGACAGTATCTTGGCTTGGCTTCCTTACCTCAGGATAGCAAGTGTTATAAGGTTTTCAAAAATCAAATCTAAGATTCTGTATGAAAACTTCCAGCAAAGCAAACTTAAGAAGGTCTAAATGGTAAATTTACATTCTTGTTGCACCTATGCAAATAATCATATCAAATCCAATGAGACCAGCCTTATTTTATAATCAAGAATAGTACTTCTTGGAGATTATTTCCAATCAAAACAGGGAAAACTGGAGGAAAATGTTAGGCTTCAATGAAAAATTATGCATTGTCTAGTGGACACCCTTCCAAGTTATCTGATATTAGCCTATAGTTGTCTTTGAAATGTTTTACAATTCTATAAATTGTACACAACTAAATAGACATGCAAATTATGTCCAGTCCAGTAAAAGTTTAGTTGACTTCCTTCACTCCTTATGCAAAAAACAGTTTTGCCTCTATTTGCACATTATGTTCAACATTTCTTTATCCGTATAAATCCGTGCCTTTTTTCATTTTGCTTTTTCCTGGAACCAGTTATAACATCTGCTTGCTTCCCTCATGAGTTAAGTTCTAAAAACATAGGCTCATTTTTATATTTGTATGAATCATGATTTCACCTTTTTTTGAAAATTATCTTTTTAAAATTTATTTTTATTGTGGTAACATATACATATAACATAAAATTTGCCATTTTAACCATTTTTGAGTGCACAATTAAATAGTATTAATTATATTTACAATGTTGCACTACCATCACCACCAACCATTACGAAAACTGGTTCATTACCCAAAACAGAAACTCTGTACCTAATAAGCATTAACTGCCCATCCCCCCTCCTCCAGGCCGCTAGTAACCTCTAATCCACTTTCTGACTCTATGAATTAGCTTATTCTAGATATTTCATCTAAGTGGAATCATACACTATTTATCCTTTTGTGTCTGGCTTATTTTACTTAGCATAATGTTTTCAAGGTTCATCTATATCATAGCATGTATCAGAATTTCATTCCTTTTTATGGCTGAATAATATTCTATTCTATGTTTATACCACATTTCATTTATCCATTCATCAGTTGATGGACACTTGGGTTGTTTTCCACTGTTTAGGTATTGTGAATAATGCTGCTATGAATTGGTATAAAATTATCTGAGTCCCTGCTTGCAACACTTTGGGGTATATAGGAGTGGAATTGACAGGTCATATGGTAATTTTACATTTAACTTTTTGAGGAACCACCAACCTGTTTTCCACAGCAGATATCCCACTCTACATTCCCACCAGCAATTCATGAGGGTTTTTATTTCTTCACATCCTCACCAACACTTGTTATTTTCTGTTTTCTTAATAACAGCCACCCTAGTGGGTATGAAATGGTATCTCATTTATGGTTTTGATTTGTATTTCCCTAATGATTAATGATGTTGAGCATCATTTTATGTGCATATTGACCATCTGCATGTCTTCTTTTGAGAAATGTCTCTTCAAGGCCCTTGTCCATGGTTTTATTGGGTAGTTAAAAATTATCATGTGAGACAGAAAAAATATGAGCTAAATAGAGTTACAAGTAGTACATTATGTTTGGCCAGGAGGAGTAACTGCTCCTGATTAGGGAAATCAGATTAAATCTTCATAGAGCAGGTGGGTAGTAGAACTGTGCCTTAAGGGTGATCAGAATTTTAAGACTGAGAGTTAGAAGGACATTTTAGGCAAACAAAAGACCTGTTAATTCTAAGGGACTCTCCTGCCAACTGACCTAAATGTTAGAAACCAGAACCCAGCTCCCTAGAATCTCAAGGAGAGCCCAGACTCAAACCCTATAAGATTCATGTAGAGGTAATACCCAACTTGGAACCAATCACAGTGAATCTCCCTATATATCATCCTACCTGGAAAGGCTTACAGTCCTAACTGCTCAGCTCAGGAAGGGCTCCTGGGGTATGATGGTAACTAGGATAACTAGCTCATTCCTTCAAAGCAATGTGGCTTGAGGTAAGAATCACAATCTTTTTCCTATATGTCATATAGCAGAACTATACCACATACTATACCATAGCTTAAATCGAACCTCAAGTAAGAACAGATACCCTATCCTCTGCTGCCTCTGTGGGCTAGGTATACAGTGATAGGGATCCAATGTGTTTTGCTTCTGAAGTAAAACTAAGTTTCATCAATAGTTATTCAACTATACATTTCCATGTTGCCATTGGTCAAGAGGAAGAGGTAGGTTAAGGTGTTCAGAAAGTAACATATTTAGCAGAATATTAAGTCTCAAGCTATCATTGTTT
This sequence comes from Choloepus didactylus, assembly GCF_015220235.1. NCBI lineage: Eukaryota > Metazoa > Chordata > Mammalia > Pilosa > Megalonychidae > Choloepus > Choloepus didactylus. The sequence continues at coordinate 144,719,126 of NC_051312.1, read as the reverse complement.
ACCTGTGTCAGATCACACTCCTTGATGAATAGACTTACCAGTCTTGGGCACTATATGTATTCCTACTAGACTAACAACAAACACCTGCACATTTCTCAGAAACCCATGTCTAGCTAAACTACTGGTTCCTATTGTGTTGGCTCAAGCTTCAATACTGATTGATTTCAAACTCCCTCGTCCCTCAGTCCTACATTGTTAATCTCAGCCTCAGTCCTGCTTCTTGACTTATGTCCATATATTTCCCCTTTCAATCTTAGCTCTGCTTCTGTTCTCCCATCATCTATTGTCCCTGACCCAAGTTTCTGGAAGGTAAGAACAAGAAGTTACAATCATGTGGAAAAACTCTCTCTGACTCTGAACCCCAAAAGACAGAGCTGTATCATGGTCAAGTCTTACCTGTAGGATATAAAGTCCTAATGAGTGTCAGAAAAAAGATGTATTGGTCAGCTGTACGGCAAGTCTTAAGAGAAAACACAGTGCCCACCTGGGACAATGGGTAGGCATGTCCTTCCTCAAGCTGGACCATAACTCAATCTTGTCAAAGGGTGAAGGTGGGTGGAACATGTCTGAAGAGGGTACCTACAGCTTTGAGACAGGAACGATTTAAAGGTAGACATTGTCTAAGTCTGGGTAACTTAAATTGCACACTCATCCATTTGGCAACAAGGAAAACTCTTCCCTTGACCCTCATCCTTCCAAAAAATGCAGCATTAGTGCTAAGGAGTCTCACTATAGGATGGAGTAATGAATATAATCAGATTCCCAAATGCAAATCAAATCCCAATGTCATCATTACCCAGGGCCATAGAAAACTTCTCCTAGGCAGTAATACAAAAGGTCAAATAGGGCACCCCAACTGAAGCATCAAGGATTCCATATGGAGCCAATGTAAAGGAAGATGACCTCACAGCCTCTTGAATTGTTTGACAACAACAGGTCAAACAAACAAATAGAAATATTCCAATATGTAAGACACAGAACATATAATGGTGGTGACAATGATGATAATGGAGATAGTCATTCTCATATAGCAGCTAACATTTACTGTATTAACCATATGACAGCACCATGCTAATTACTGTATAAACTCTATCTCATTTAATCCTCACAACATTTGCAGATGATGAAATGGAGGCTCAGAGAGCTTAAGTAATTTCCTTAAGATCATGCAGCTGGTATGTGGAAGGACCAGGATTACAACTGTGACTGTGATCTTAACCACTACAAAAAGTATCCCACAGCAGTAGGGTCTTTGAAGACAGAACAAGCAAGAGCCTTGCAAACAAAGATCAAATTTACAATCTCTAGAAGTCTCTCTTCAGAGGGAAGACAGAAATATAAATGACTTATATCTTCAATATAAATGATACAAATATTCTTACAATCATCCCAATCTTAGATTTCAAAGCTTCTTTCACTAAATTATCATATTGTTCTTTTTAAAATTTCTATCCTAATGTTCTCTGTGGTTATCCATCCCTGATTCTACCAACTTTAATATGCCTGGGAATTCACTAGATGCACCTTATAAAACCAGGGGTTTGGGTGTCTATCATATATTACTGAGAGAATGAGTTATGTCAGGGAATTTCCCAACAGACCTGGTCTGCCAGAATAAACCTAATTTCTATTTAATCAGCCTTTTTATAAAAGGCCAAAAACACTGGCAGCTTCTAGGTCCTAGTCATCCCTTGATAATAAAAAACTGTGTTAGAAGTCCCAAAACTAAGGGATATTACTCTCCTACCTGAATCCCCTATTATTTCAGGGAAGAGGAGAAAATTACAGTGTTAATGAAGTCATTTCAGGCTTATGTTTTTTGAAGTAAATGACTGATTTAAAGCAAATCAGACATACACAAATATGTAGAATGAATACAATAGAATCGAGAGTACAGTATAAATCATATATCTATGTTCAACTGATTTTAGACAAGGGTGCCAGGTCCATTCAATGGGGAAAGAATAGTATCTTCAACAAACGGTTCTAGGAAAACTGGATGTTCATCACATGCAAAAGAATGAACATATGCCCACCTCACACCATATACAAAAATTAACTCAAAATGGATCACTGACCTAAATATAAGAGCTAAAATTATAAAACTCTTAAAAAAAAACACAGAAGTAAATCTTTATGACCTTGGATTTGGCAATGGATTCATGGATATCATACCAAAAACAAAGCAAAAAAAAAAAAAGAAAAAGAAATTGAACTTCATTAAAATTAAAAACATTGGTGTCACAAAGGATATTATCAAGAAAGTGAAAAGACTACCTACAGAATGCAAGAAAATAGTTGCCAATCATATATCTGGTGAAAGTTTAATATCCAGAATATATTTTTTAAAATCCTATACCTTAACAACAAAAAGACAAAAAACCCAATTAAACAACAGGCAAGGACTTGAATAGACAGTTTTCCAAAGAAGATATACAAATAGCTAATAAGCACATGAAAAGCAACATCATCAGTCATTAGGGAAATGCAAATCAAAACTACAATGACATACCACTTCACACTCACTAAGATAACTATTATTAAAAAAAAGGAGAAAGAAGAAACAGAAAATAACAAGTGCTGGTGAGAATGTAGAGAAACTGGAATCCTAGTGCATGGTTGGTAGGAATGTAAAATGGTGCATCTGCTAAGGAAAACAGGTTAGTGGTTCCTCAAAGTTAAATATACAATTACCATATGACCCATCAATTCCACTCCCAGGTGTATGTCCCAAAGAATTGGAAATAGGGACACAGATATTTGTACACCAACGTTCATAGCAGCATTATTTGCAATACCTAAAACATGGAAACAACCCAAGAGTCCATCAATTGATGAAGGATATATAAAATGTGGTATACACATACAACAGAATATTATGCAGTCATAAAAAGGAATGACATTCTGATACATACTACAACATGGGAGAACCTTGAAAACATTATGCTAAGTGAAATAAGCCAGACACAAAAGGACAAACATTGTATGATTCCACTTAGATGAAATATCTAGAATAAGCAAATTCATAGAGTTAGAAAGTAGATTAGAGGTTACCAGGGGCCTGGAGAAAGGGGGCGATGGGGAGGCAGTTATTGCTTAATGGGTAGAGAGTCTCTGTTTGGGATGATAAAAAAGTTTAGAAATGGATGAATGCTGGTGATGGTAGCACAACACAGTAAATGTAATTAAAGCCACTGAATTGGGCTCACAAAAATGGTTAAAATAGCAAATTTTATGTTATATATACTTTACCACAATAAATTTTTTTTAAGTGGGAAAAAAGTTATTGATCACTTAAATGAAATGCTTGGGCTATTCAATTAAAGAAATGGCCAAATAAACACACTTGTAATAAAAAAAAAAAAACAAAAACAAAAACAGAATAGCACAATGAAACCCTCACATTCCCATGACCTAGATTCACATTATCAAATTTTTGCCACATATTCTTCATTTATGCCATTTTTCCCTTTTTGTTGAATTATTTTAAAGTAAATTCCAAGCATTTTGTTTCATCCCTATATACTTCAGAATCCTCTCTGTATAGATATTTTCTTATAAAACCATAATGCCATCATCATACTAAACAAAATTAATAACTTAGACCCTACCCAAATTTCCCCGACTGCTTCAAAGATATCTTTTTGCAGATTGTCTCTACATCAGGAACCAAACAAGGTCCACACATTATATTTGGGGGTTGTTATCTTTATAAGTCTCTCTTATACTAGATCCACTGCCCAATTTTTTAAATTTAAGCCATTAACCTGCTGAAGAAATTGGATCAGAAAGTTAGAAGGGCCCATTTTCTGGATGTCTGTTTGCTTCCTCTTGGTAGAATTTAACATGTTTTCCTCTCTCTCCCTATTTCCCATAAATGGAATCCTCATGGCTTTCTCTTTTCACATTGTCATCATCTAAAACAAACAAACAAAAGCAGAAATGATTCGAGTGACTATTTTCTAAATTCTCCCACAAATGGCACATCTCCCCATTCTAGATAATAGGGGAAAAGTTAAATAAGTTTTCAATAAATTGTTATTGTTATATAAATAAGTGTCAATATTTTTATTGTCTTATTCCTGACCATCATAAGAGGAAGAAATAGGTAAGGGCAAGGCCTGGGCAACTAAGTAATATATTGGAACACCACAAGGGAGAGAACACAAAAATTTGATAAATCAAAGCAACTGGAGCAAGCTGTTTCAGGTTGGACTGCACAGACAAATATGCTTTATATCAGCTTTTTGATCACTGTTATTGCAGGAAAACTAGTACATGAATATTCACTGCTGCTACCATAACCCTGGAATTCTCTTATCACATACATGTTCCATCTCTTGGCTTGTGTTCTAGAAGTTAATAAAGTCCCCTTCTGGGTAAAAGCCAAAGCTGAGTTTTCATGGGGTTGTGTCTCTCCTATGTCCTCTTTTTTTTTTTTTTTTTTTTTAATTCAGTTTTATTGAAATATATTCACAAACCATACAATCATCCATGGTATACAATCAACTGTTCACAGTATGATCATATAGTTATGCGTTCATCACCGCAATATATTTCTGAACATTTTCCTTACATCAGAAAGAATCAGAATAAGAATAAAAAATTAAAGTGAAAAGAGAATACCCAAACCATTCCCCCATCCCACCCTATTTGTCATTTAGTTTTTACTCCCCATTTTCTACTGATTTTTTTACAATTTTTAACTTTGTTTATCAAAAAATTAAAAACAAACAGGCAAACAACAACCAAAAAAACCCCACAACATTTCAAACAAAGCAATGGATTAAGGAAAACAAATAACCTAAAATAACTACTTTGCTTCCAATATGTTCCTACCATACCCCAAGAAAATTAATAAACCATGTCCAAACAGAGGAGTAAGAAAAACAAATAATCTAAAATAACTACATTGCTTCCAACATGTTCCTACCATACCCCAAGAAAATTAACAACCCCTAAGAAAACAAAGGAATAAGAGAAAAAAAAAACCTAAAATAATTCTATTGCTTCCAACATGATCTTACTATATCCAAGAAAGTTTACAAACCATAATCATTCCTGAGCATTCCCATAACATTGAGATTACCCTCCATAGTTTATCTGTTCTTATTAGATTATCATTCCCCCTCCACTAATTGGTATCTCTAGGTCCCCTACATTCTACAGTATAAAACATTGTACATTTTTCACAGAATTCACATTAGTGGTAACATACAATATCTCTCTTTTTGTGCCTGGCTTATTTTGCTCAGCATTATGTCCTTTTTTTGTTTTTTGTTTTTTGTTTTTTAATCTTCATTTTATTGAGATATATTCATATACCACGCAGTCATACAAAACAAATCGTACTTTCGATTGTTCACAGTACCATTACATAGTTGTACATTCATCACCCAAATCAATCCCTGACACCTTCATTAGCACACACACAAGAATAACAAGAATAATAATTAGAGTGAAAAAGAGCAATTGAAGTAAAAAGAACACTGGGTACCTTTGTCTGTTTGTTTCCTTCCCCTATTTTTCTACTCATCCATCCATAAACTAGACAAAGTGGAGTGTGGTCCTTTTCCCAATCCCCTTGTCACCCCTCATAAGCTACATTTTTATACAACTGTCTTCGAGATTCATGGGTTCTGGGTTGTAGTTTGATAGTTTCAGGTATCCACCACCAGCTACCCCAATTCTTTAGAACCTAAAAAGGGTTGTCTAAAGTGTGCGTAAGAGTGCCCACCAGAGTGACCTCTCGGCTCCTTTTGGATTCTCTCTGCCACTGAAGCTTATTTCATTTCCTTTCACATCCCCCTTTTGGTCAAGAAGATGTTCTCCGTCCCACGATGCCAGGTCTACATTCCTCCCCGGAAGTCATATTCCACGTTGCCAGGGAGATTCACTCCCCTGGGTGTCTGATCCCACGTAGAGGGGAGGGCAGTGATTTCACCTTTCAAGTTGGCTTAGCTAGAGAGACAGGGCCACATCTGAGCAACAAAGAGGCATTCGGGAGGAGGCTCTTAGGCACAACCATAGGGAGGCCTAGCCTCTCCTTTGCAGCAACCGTCTTCCCAAGGGTAAAACCTGTGGTAGAGGGCTCAACCCATCAAACCACCAGTCCCCTATGTCTGTGGTCATGTTAGCAACCATGGAGGTGGGGTAGGCGAATACCCCTGCATTCTCCACAGGCTCCTCAAGGGGGGCACTACATCTTTTTTTTTTTTCCCTTGTTTTTCTTTTTTTTTTTTTTTTTTAACTTTCCCTTCTTTTTTAAATCAACTGTATGAAAAAAAAGTTAAAAAGAAAAACATACAATAAAAGAACATTTCAAAGAGACCATAATAAGGGAGTAAGAAAAAGACAACTAACCTAAGATAACTGCTTAACTTCCAACATGTTCCTACTTTACCCCAAGAAAGTTACCTAATATAGCAACATTTCTGTGAACTTGCTCCTACTATATCCATCAGAAATTAACAGACCATAGTGATTCCTGGGCATCCCCAGAACGTTAAATAGCTTATCTCTTCTTCTTGGATTATTGTTCCCCCTTCCTTAATGGCTCTCTATTGCTAGTTCCCCTACATTCTACATTATAAACCATTTGTTTTACATTTTTCAAAGTTCACATTAGTGGTAGCATATAATATTTCTCTTTTTGTGCCTGGCTTATTTCGCTCAGCATTATGTCTTCAAGGTTCATCCATGTTGTCATATGTTTCACGAGATCGTTCTTTCTTACTGCCGTGTAGTATTCCATCGTGTGTATATACCACATTTTATTTATCCACTCATCTGTTGAAGGACATTTGGGTTGTTTCCATCTTTTGGCAATTGTGAATAATGCTGCTATGAATATTGGCGTGCAGATATCTGTTCCTGTCACTGCTTTCCGATCTTCCGGGTATATACCGAGAAGTGCAATCGCTGGATCGAATGGTAACTCTATATCTAGTTTTCTAAGGAACTGCCAGACTGACTTCCAGAGTGGCTGAACCATTATACAGTCCCACCAACAGTGAATAAGAGTTCCAATTTCTCCACATCCCCTCCAGCATTTGTAGTTTCCTGTTTGTTTAATGGCAGCCATTCTAATCGGTGTTAGATGGTATCTCATTGTGGTCTTAATTTGCATCTCTCTAATAGCTAGTGAAGCTGAACATTTTTTCATGTGTTTTCTTGGCCATTTGTATTTTCTCTTCAGAGAACTGTCTTTTCATATCTTTTGCCCATTTTATAATTGGGGCCGACTGTACTATTGTCATTGAGTTGTAGGATTTCTTTATATATGCAAGATATCAGTCTTTTGTCAGATACATGGTTTCCAAAAATTTTTTCCCATTGAGTTGGCTGCGTCTTTAGCATTTGAGAAATTCCTTTGAGGTGCAGAAACTTCTAAGCTTGAGGAGTTCCCATTTATCTATTTTCTCTTTTGTTGCTTGTGCTTTGGGTGTAAAGTCTAGGAAGTGGCCGCCTAATACAAGGTCTTGAAGATGTTTTCCTACATTATCTTCTAGGAGTTTTATGGTACTTTCTTTTATATTGAGATCTTTGGTCCATTTTGAGTTAATTTTTGTGTAGGGGGGTGAGGTAGGGGTCCTCTTTCATTCTTTTGGATATGGATATCCAACTCTCCCAGCCCCATTTGTTGAAAAGACCATTATGACTCAGTGACTTTGGGGGCCTTATCAAAGATCAGTCGGCCATAGATCTGAGGGTCTATCTCTGAATTCTCAATTCGATTCCATTGATCTATATGTCTATCTTTCTGCACTCCAGCAAACCAAATTATATATAAACTGCACTCCAGCAAACCAAATTATATATAAATTGCTCAATTAATTCTGCACTTCCCAAAATAGGCCTATCAAGACAAGCAAATGCCCCAAAGCAGGCAGAAAATTACAAAGCACTTAAAGGATCCATAAGATATGGCTAAGGCAAATGAACAAAATTAAAAACCATAAAAGACACAAAGAAATACACACAAACATCAATATTATGGCTCAGTATATCAAGGACATGAAGAAGAACCTAGAAGAGCCTAAAGAAGAATTTGCAAGAGTAAATCTTATGGAAATAAAAGATACTTTTGATCAAATTAAAAATATTCTTGAGACACATAACACCAGATTTGAGGAAGTACAGGAACGAATTAGCAACCTCGAGGATAGGGTGATGGAAAGTGAAAGCACAAAAGAATGAATGATGCAAAAAAAATCAAAAAATTTGAAATGGATTTTAGGGAAGTGATGGACAACATGAAGCACATAAATATAAGAATCATTGGTGTTCCAGAAGGGGAAGAAAAGAGTAAAGGGCTAGGAAGAGTATTCAAAGACATTGTTGAGGAAAACTTCCCAACCCTTCTAAATGACATAAATATGCAAATTAAAGATGCCCAATGAACTTCAAATAGAATAAATCTAAATAAACCTACTCTGAGATATATACCAATTACATTGTCAAATGCTGAAAAGGAGGAACTTCTGAAAGCAGCAAGAGAGAAGCGATTCACCACATACAAGGGAAACATAAGACTAAGTACTGACTACTCAGCAGGCACCATGGAGGCAAGAAGGCATATGCCATATTTCAGATTCTGAAAGAGAAAAATTGCCAGCCAAGAATTCTTTATCCAGAAAAGCTCTCCTTCAAAATTAAGGGTGAGTTTAAAATTTTCACAACAAACACTGAGAGAATTTGTTAACAAGAGACCTGCCCTGCAAGAAATAATAAAGAGAGTTATATCAGCTGGGGAAAAAAAAGAGAGAGTGGTCTGGAGAAGGGCAAAGAATTGAAAATAATAGTAAGGGTAACTTAAAGGATAAAAATAGAGAGAGGGGAAAAACAGATCTGACTAATAAAAATGAAAGAATAATATGAGTGGTTCAAGGACGGCCTTTATGGTAATACTAAAGGGAGCTATGCCAGTTGAGAAAAAATGAAAGGAGAGAGGCATCTGGGAAGAGCACAGAATTGAAGAGTTACTAGTAAGGGTAACTTAAAGGAAAAAAAGAGAGTGGTAAAAAAATAGATCTAACAACTGAAAACCAAAGGATAAGATGGCTGGTTCAAGAACTCCCTTCAAAGTAATAACTTTGAATGTGAATGGATTAAACTCCAATTAAAAGATACAAACTGGTAGAATGGATTAAAAAAAATGATCCAGTGATACGATATTTACAAGAGACTCATCTTGGACCCTGTGACACAAAGAGTCTAAAAGTGAAAGGATAGAAAAAAACATTCATGCAAATTGCAATCAAAAGAAAGCTGGGGACAAAATAGACTTTAAATATAAAGATGTCATAAGAGATAAAGAGGGGCACTATATATTAATAAAAGAGACAATTCACCAAGAAGAAATAACAATTATAAATGTTTATGCACCCAATCAAGGAGCTCCAAAATACATGAGACAAACTGGCTAAACTGAAGGGAGCAATAGATACATCTACAATAATAGTGGGAGACTTCAATACATGACTCTCTTCTACAGATGGAACAACTAGACAGAGGACCAATAAGGAAACTGAGAACCCAAACAATGTGATAAATGAATTAGACTTCATAGATATATATAGATCATTACATCCCAAAGTATCAGGTTATACATTCTTCTCTAGTGTCCATGGAAGCACATTCTTATATTTATGTGCTTCATGTTGTCCATCACTTCCCTAAAACCCATTTCAAATTTTTTTATTTTTTTCACCATTCATTCTTTTGTGCTTTCACTTTTCATCACCCTATCCTCTAGGTTGCTAATTCATTCCAGTACTTCCTCAAATCTGGTGTTATGTGTCTTAAGAATATTTTTAATTTGATCAACAGTATCTTTTATTTCCATAAGATTTACTCTTGCAAATAGATCATATGCTGGGGCACAAAACAAGTCTTAATAAATTTGAAAAGATTGCAATTATTCAAGGTACATTCTATGACCACAATGGAATGCAACTAGAAATGAACAACCACCAAAGAACCAGATCTTTCACAAATATATGGAGGTGGGTCAAAGAAGAAATTGCGAGAGAAATTGGTAAATATCTAGAGATGAATGAAAATGAGAACACAACATATCAAAACCTGTGGGATGCAGCAAAGGCAGTGCTGAGAGGAAAATTTATAGCTTTAAATACATTTATCAGAAAGCAAGAAAGAGCTAAATCTAAAGACCTAACCAAACAACTGAAGAGGTTAGAGAATGATGAACAAACTAATCCTAAAGTAGACAAAAAGAAATAACAAAAATTAAAGCAGACATAAAAGAGATGGAGAACAAAAAAAAAAGAGAGAATGAAGAAAACCAAAAGTTGGTTCTTTGAGAAGATCAACAGTATTGACAGACCCTTAGCTAGACTGACAAAGTCAAAAAGAAAGAAGACCTAAATAAACAGAATCAGAAAGAGAAGGGGATAATTACTACAGACCCCAAGAAATTTTTTAAAAAATCATAAGAGGATACTATGAACAACTGTATGCCAACAAGCCAGACAATTTAGAGGAAATGGATAATTTCCTGGAAACACATGAACAAGCTAGACTGACCCAAGAAGAAATGGAAGATCTCAACAAACCAATCACAAGCAAAGAGATCCAACCAGTCATCAAAAATCTACCTACATATGCTGAGTACTCTGTCTTGGGGCTAGACCTTATGAAGCTTGTTACTGCAAAGGAAAGGCTAAACCTGCTTATAATTGTGCCTAAAAGTCTCCCCGTGAGTACCTCTTTCTGCTCAGATGTGGCCCTCTCTCTCTCTAGTCAAGCCAACTCGGTAGGTGTAAGCATTACCCTCCCCCCTAAGTGGGACCTGACTCCTAGGGGTGTAAATCTCCCTGGCAACGCAAGATATGACTCCTGGAGATGAATCTGGACCTGGCATCGTGGGATTGAGAACATCTTGACCAAAAGGGGGATGCAAAATGAAACAAAATAATGTTTCACTAGCTGAGAGATTTCAAATGAAGCCGAGAGGTCACTCTGGCGGACATTCTTACGCACTATATAGATAACCTTTTTTAGGTTTTAATGTATAGGAATAACTAGAAATACCTGAAACTATCAAACTCCAAGCCAGAAGCCTTGACTCTTGAAGATGACTGTATAACAATGTAGCTTACAATGGGTGACAGTGTGATTGTGAAAATCTTGTGGATCGCACTCCCTTTAACCAGTGTATGGATGAGTAGAAAAGTGGGGACAAAAACTAAATGAAAAATAGGGTGGGATGGGGGGGATGATTTGGGTGTTCTTTTTACTTTATTTTTTATTCTTATTCTTATCCTTTCTGGTGTAAGGAAAATGTTCAAAAATAGATGGGGGTGATGAATGCATAACTATATGATGGTACTATGAATAGCTGATTATACATCATGGATGATTGTATGGTATATGAATATATCTCAATAAAACTGAATTTAATTAAAAAAAATCTACCTACAAATAAAAGCCCAGTGCCAAATGGCTTCACAGGGGAATTTTACCAAACTTTCCAAAAAGAATTGACACTATTCCTGCTCAGACTCTTTCAAAAACTTGAAGAAAAAGGAACACTACCTAACTCATTTTATGAGGCTAATATCACTCTGATATCAAAACCAGATAAAGAAACTACAAAAAAAGGAAAACTATAGGCCAATCTCCTTAATGAATACAGACGCAAAAATCCTAAACAAAATACTTGCAAATTGAATCCAAAGACACAGTAAAAGAATTATACACCACAACCATGTAGGGTTCATTCCTGACATGCAAGCGTGGTTCAACATAAGAAAATCAATTAATGTAATTCAACTCATTAGCAAATCAAAAGGGAAAAATCAAATGATCATCTTGACAGACGCTGAAAAAGGATTCAACAAAATTCTACATCCCTTTTTGATAAAAACACTTCAAAAGGTAGGAATTGAAGGAATCTTCCTCAATATGATAAAGGGTATATATGAAAAACCTACAGCCAGCATAGTCCTCAACAGTGAGAGGCTGAAAGCCTTCCCCCTAAGATCAGGAAAGGACAGGGATGCACACTGTCACCTCTATTATTCAACATTGTGCTAGAAGTGCTAGCCAGAGCAATTTGCCAAGGTAAACAAATAAAATGTATCCAAATGGGAAAGGAAGAAGTAAAACCTGTCATTATTTGCAGATGATATGATCTTATATTTGAAAAATCCTGAGAATTTGACCACAAAGCTGCTTGAGCTAATAAATTCAGCAGAGTGGTGGGATATAAGATTAATGCACTTAAGTCAGTAATGTTCCTATACACTAGTGATGACCTAACTGAAGAGGGAATCAAAAAAAAAAAAATTCCATTCACAATAGCAACTAAAAAAATAAAGTACCTAGGAATAAACTTAACTAAGGATGTAAAAGACCTCTACATAGAAAATTACAAAATTTTACTAAAAGGAATAAAAAAAAGGACTTAAATAGATGGAAAAATATTCCATGCCCATGGATAGGAAGACTATTGTTAAGATGTCAATTCTACCTAAACTGATCTATAGATTCAATGCAATCCCAATCCAAATTCCTACTTTTCAAACTTGGAAAAGCTAGTTATCAAATTTATTTGGAAGGGAAAGAAGACTTGAATTACCAAAAACATCCTAAAAAACAATGAAGTGGGAGGACTTGCAGTTCCAGACTTTGAAGGCTACTATAAAGTCACAGTGGTCAAAACAGCATGGTATTGATATAAAGACAGACATGTTGATCAATGGAATCAAATTGAGAGTTCGGAAATAGACTCCCAGATATACAGTCAACTGAATTTTGATAAGGTCCCCAAATTCAATGAACTGGGACAGAACAGTCTCTTCAACAAATAGGGTTTGGAGAACTGGATAGCCATAACAAAAAGAATGAAAGAGGACCCCTACCTCATACCCTATACAAAAATTAACTCAAAGTGGATCAAAGACCTCAATGTAAGAGACAGTACTAAAAAATTCCTAGAAGATAATGCAGGGAAACATCTTCAAGATCTAGTATTAGGAGGTTGCTTCTTAGACCTTTCACCCAAAGCACAAGCAACAAAAGAAAAAATAGATAAATGGGAACTTCTCAAAATCAAAGCTTCTATACATCAAAGGAATTTGTCAAAAAGGTGAAGAGGCAGCCAACAAAATAGGAGAAAATATTTGGAAACCATGTATGTGATAAGGGACTGATACCTTGCATACATAAAGAAATCTTACAATTCAACAGTAGTACAAACAGCCCAATTATAAAATAGGCAAAAGATATGAAAAGACATTTCTCCAAAGAAGAAACAGAAATGGCCAAAAAACACATGAAAACATGTTCATCTTCACTAGCTATTAGGGAGATGCAAATGAAGATCACACAATGAGATACCATCTCACACCAATGGCTGCCATCAAACCAACAGGAAACTATACATGCTGAAGAGGATAAAGGGAAATTGGAACTCTTATTCATTGCTGGTGGGACTGTATAATGGCCCAGCCTCTCTGGAAGACAGTTTGGCAGTTTCTCAGAAAATTAGATATTGAATTACCCTATGATCCAGCAATTTCACTTCTTGGTATATACCCAGAAGATTTGAAAGCAGTGACATGAACAGACATTTGTATACTGATGTTCACAGCAGCATTGTTCACAATTAACAAGAAATGGAAACAATCCAAGTGTCCTTCAACAGATGAGTGGATAAACAAAATGTGGTCTATACATATGTTGGAATACTATGCAGCAGTGAGAAGCAACAAGGTCCTGAAACATGGCAACATGGATGAACCTTGAAGATATAATTCTGAGTGAAATAGCTCAGACACAAAAAGAGATATCGTATGTTACCTCTTCTACGAACTATCTGAAAAATGTAAAATCAATGTCTTATAATATAGAATATTGGGGACCTAGTGATTAACAGTAGCTAGTGAGGGGGAATGATAATCTAATATGTTCAGATATGTTAACGATAGTGAATTCAAAGGTATGGCAATGTCTAGGGGTGACAATTGTTTGTTAATGGGATTGTAAGTAACAAAGCTGTACTTAAGGCAAATAGGATTGAAAGGGGTTGTTTAAAGGCATGTTTCCCACAGATCAGCACCACAAATATAGATAGGTGCTTGCATGACAGAATTTTAAGGTATGACACTAGCACAGAGAGTTGACAACAGAAGGGTATTTGGGAAAAATCTACATATTATGCATACTAGGGACTATAATTAATAGGAATACCATAGTAGTATTACATAAATACTAGGGACAAATAACTAAGTGTTGACAAGAGCTATGAGATGTTTTAGGTCATGAGAATTTTTTAAAATGGAGAGTGATGAGGATTGTACAACTAAGTGATGATAATGTGAGACATGGATGCATTATCGTGGACATAAGATATGTTATGTGAACTTAGGTACCCCCTACTTTATAAGTCAAGCCCTCAATATTGAGGCTTGCCTTGTGCAGAACTTATGGTTGCAAAGAAGATGCTAAGCCCGTTCTGTAATTATGCCTAAGAGTCACCTCCAGAGAACCTCTTTTGTTGTTCAAATGTGGACTTTCTCTCCCTAAGCCTAACACTACAAATAAATTTATCACCCTTCCCTTGACATGGGACTGGACCCCCAAGATGAATGAGCCTTCCTGTTGATGTGGGACATGGATTCTGGGAATGAGCCCACCCTGGCATCGAGGGATTGAGAATGACTTTTTGACCAAAAGGGGGAAAAGAAAGGCAACAAAATAAGGTTTTAGTGGCTAAGAGAATTCAAATAGAGTCAAGAAGCTGTCGTGGAGGTTACTCCTATGCAAGCTTCACCTAGATATGCCAAATGACCACAATATGATAAGCCCAAGTCAACAGTAGTCCCCAAAACCTTCAAGAATATCCAGATCCCTAGCTGAGGCTCTATAAAAGTTTCACTCACTAAGTTCATTTGTCAGACACTTAATCCTTCAGAGTGCTCCTATGCCAGCTAAGTCCCAAAACCCAGAGGCAAAAGCCTCTTCAAAAACATCAACTAGATGTGTCCCCTTTGCTCTTAAGGCTGACAACCCTTTTCAGCATGGAGAGGTTGGGGTGCTCACTACCTGGACATCCCTGATGATTGGAAAAATTATTGAACTAATGGAAGGGGTAGCAACAGACAAGATGGAATTTAACAGAGGATTATAAATGCTGAATCTTTACATAATTTTCTTTTTCTCAGTTGCGATGGTATTACAATTGTTAGAAGGAAAGTATTGAAATGGTGGAACTGTGACCCATAGAATCCTTTGAAGTTTGTTCTGTAGCAACTTGTTGAATTGGAATTTGAAAGCTATACCTTTTTGTATATATGTTACATTTCACAACAAGGAAATAATGAAACTATGGTACTATAATTCATAATAACTTTGGAAATTTCCTATATATCTACTTGTTAAATCATACTTTGAAAGACATTACTTTTTGTATATATTTCATAATAAGGAAATAACCAAAAATGTGGAATTGTCACCTATGATAGTCTTTGAAATTTGCTCTCTAACTACCTGTTAAATTGCACTTGGAAAGTTATCACTTTTATGTATATATGTTCTAGTCTACAATAAAAATATGATAAAAAAATAAACAAGCAAAGAAACAAAAAAAGTTTAGGACAAAGACATTCCATAGGGTATGAGAATAGAGTTTCAGCAGAGTCTCGTAACACAAAGGTCTGAAGGTTTATTATCAACAGTGATCAGGTGAGGAGAGTTTTAATGCTTTGTTTACAGTACTATCTGTCCATACTTTCTTCCTGGAGGAGGTCTGATGACCTTCAACTTTTGTCCAGGTCAAACAGGTTGCTATGTGCTGTAGGGCCTTATTTCCCATTAGGGAGGGGGAGCTCAGGCTCTGGGTCCCCACAGTAGTCTTAAGAACTGCAGATCGAAAATTAAATAAAGACAAAAATCACCACCCTCAGGAAGCGTACAATTTAGTAGGCAGAGAAAGAAAATAAACAATAAGTAAAATGTACAGTATATCATATAGCCATATGTATCATGAAGGAAAGGAAAGCAGACAAAGGGGATAGGGAGTACATGTGGAGGGAGGGGGTAAGATGGGTTGTGAGGTTGCATTTTAAAATAGCATGTGAAGGGAAGGTATCTCTGATAAGGTACATTTGGGCAAAAACTTAAAGGAGGCAATGTTTGTGAGCCAAACATTATCTGAGGGAGGAGTGTTCCCAAGCTGAGCAAACAGCATATGCAAATGCTCTGAAGCAAAAGTATCCTTGGAATGTTCAAGGAAGAACAACGAAGTCAACATGGCTGAGCAGACTGAGCAAGGAGGAAAAAAGTAGGAGATAAGGTGTCAGAAATAATCACAACCAGATTGTGGAATGCTTTCATGACCTTGTAAGGATTTTGTTTTTTTTTCTCTGAGTAAAATCAAGGTTTCAGAAATAATTAGGGGGAGATGATTGTAGAAAGATGATGAAGTTGGAAGCTCCAGGATCAGTCCCTTCACCAGAACAACTATTAAACAGGCAGCAACTGTCTGAATCAACTATTTTGGCACTCCAGAGTCTAGTAGAACACTGCTGTATCCAGGGAAGAGTAGAAGGAAGAGGCTGGTAAACTACAGTAAATACCAGTAAATTGCTGTCTCAGCACAGTGGTTACTGCTACCCAACCCCCCACTCTCATGGCAGGCAGCCATGGGGACAGACCCTTGGTGTACTTTGCCGTTGCCAAAAAGGGACATAAAAATTCACTTCCCCAAGATCCGACGTGGGCATGGGCTAATCACTGATCATGACTTTTGACTAGCTACTTTGGATCACTGGTGGCCAGCCCTGAGAGTGGCTATTGTTCCAGCCTGCCCCTGAGAAGCCAGTGGAGGACACTTAAAGGTGGTATGCTTCCTCAGCGCTGTGGGAAACAGTTGAAGGGCTACATCTGCTGAGCAGGTCAAGAAAGCACAGCTTTGGGGAGTGATGGAAGAAGCTCCTAGAGCACTTCCTGGCCCCTTCCTCATCCCCATGCCAGGGCAGTTTGGAGCCAGCCCAGCACTCCTTTTGAGGGTCCCTGGCTTTATTCTGGCTGGAAAGACTGATTGGGAAACTGCTCTCTGTCCCCCCTCCCCCCCAATAGAATTTTCCCTCAAGGCAAATGCAGCTTGAGATAACAAAAGAATCAACTGAGGCAGATGGCTTGGGTCCAAGACTTATCTGCTTTAATTCTGGCAGTGGAACATCCAGGAAAGGGAAAAGGTCTATTCCCTGGGAAGTAGCAAGGACATTCAAGCTCTAGCAAACAGGGGAACTCCTAAGACCACTTTCAAGCATAAGCCCAGGACAAGGCCCAGGCCCAGAAAAGACAGGGAGAACCCTGCAAATCTGCATTTGCCTTGGGCTGACCTTCCTGATAGGAGGGCTGATGATATTCAGGAAACTGTCTTATCACCAGCTGAGTACAAACTCCAGAAACAGACATCACAGGGAATAATTCCAAGAGTTAATATTTTAAAATATTAAAATGTACAGTGTGCAAGATCACAATACAAAGAAATAGGAAAGGATGGCCCATCCATAGGAAGAGGATTAAAATTCAGAAAACGTAGAAGACCAGATTGCACATACCAGACAAAGACAATTAAAAAATGATCTTCAAAATGTTCAAGGAGATGAAGGAAAAGACAGAGAAAGAACTATAGGATATCAGGAAAACAATGAATGAACAATAGAGATAGAAATTTTAACAAAGAAATAAACTTCTGGAGTTAAAGACTGAAATAATTGAAATGAAAATTTCCAGGAGGGTTTCAACAGCAGATTGGAGAAAGAGTCAGCAAACTTGAAGACTGTTACGGTGCCCGCGAGTTAAAGTACGAGGCAGCCAAACAGAATTTAAAGAGCCTTTATTAGCCGGCCGGCGACTGCTCACTGTCACTCAGCGCAGGGAGTTCAGTAAGCAGCCCCGACCTGTGTGTGCTGGTGCCTTATATAGACAGAAACCACATCCTGGAAATGCAAGCAAGCTATTTTAACAGAAGCAGAGTTGGCAGTTAGCTATTGGTTACAAAAGACAATTTAGCAAGGTTGGCATTTAGAAATTTTACAAAAAGTTTCACTTGGTTACAAAAGGTTTCACTTGGAAACGGTGCAATTGTTGATTGTTATAACGGTTATGCTTGGCTGATGCGTACAACTGCAAGTTTCACTCCCTAAAACGGTACAGTTTCACTTCCTTCTTCTCAGGGCTTAATGCTTACACGACATTTTTTACTTTGCAGTCGTTGCCGGTTGAGGGGGAGGGGACCCTCCTGTTACAGATTAAGGGGAGGGGGCCCACTTCATTCCCCACTGGTTTTTAGGGAGAATCAAATCATTGTTTCTTCTGAGGGTAAGTGTTGATACAGAAATTGCAAAACCATGAGTTTTACACTTTGAATACGCCGTTGGACAAATTTAACTAAACTGTTTATAACACAGGGGCCTATGATTAAGGCTAACATGAGAAGAGCCAGGGGTCCAGCAATTGCTGATAAACCAATTTGCCTTCTTTTTCTTTTGCTCTTCTCTATCCTATAGTCTCTTTTGGAGTTGCCTTAAACTTTCTTTAATTACACCTGAATGGTTAGTATAAAAACCGCATGCTTTGCCTAAGGCTAGACAAAGCCCTCCCTGTTTTAAGAATACAAGGTTGAGTCCTCTCTGATTCTGGAGCATTACTTCTGCTAAAGAGCTTAAGGACCTTTTAAATTTAGTAACGCTCTCTTTTAAGGTTTTTTAGATTCTGGTTAATTTGAGCACTAAGGCTTTTAAAATTTTGGTCCCCTGTGACGAGTGCTGTGGTTTCTACTGCGGCTGCCCCGGCTACCCCAAGCCCGAGGAGCACTGGCACTAATACTGGTCCTCCTTGCTTGACTTGTTTGAGGTTAGTTAGCCCGAGGTGCTCCCTACCTCCCTTGCCAGAGTAGTAATATACCTGAGGAAGGACATGGGTGAGAATGCATAGATCCTTGTCCTTGAAAGTTACCTAAAGTAAGCTTAGGGGTAGTGCCCCAGGGACAATAGTGTGAGTGCAACAGCTCTTGTTCTAGGGGTAACTTACCACAGCCGTAGCCTGACGCCTCTGGTGGTTTCCCCTCCCTCCCTTTTGGCAACATCCAGGTTTTTCCAAAGAGATTACATAGGTCAAAAACAAATTTAGGGCTGCCAGGGGTGCTGACCTGGCTAACCACTGTTCCATTAATAACTGCCACGTGTAATTAGTGGCTTGGTGGGGGTTTTCGGCGGCTAGTATTGATTACCAGGTTCAGCAGTAGGGGTTTCTTCTTTCGCGGTATCAGGTTTTGGGCGGTGGGCGTGGAATTGTAAGGCCTGTAGGGACTTGAGAAGTTTAGAGTTAGATAAGGAGGCAAGCTGCTCCTCCCCTAACTTGGGGAGGAGCGGGGGTGGCCTGCCGAACATGGCTTCATATGGAGTAACACCTTTTACATAAGGGGTACACCTAGCTTTAAGTAAGGCAAACAGAAGGAGGCTCACCCAGTTTTCGACAGTCTCTAATTTAAGTTTGGTGAGGGTTTTCTTAAGCTTCTGATTCATCCTTTCTACCTGCCCTAAGCTTTGTGGTCTGTATATGCAGTGTAATTTTTATTTGATTCTTTAAGCTTTTACCAAGTTTTGGGTAACTTGGGCTATAAAAGCCGGACCATTGTCAGACCCCATTGCTACCAGTAGGCTAAACTGGGGGATAATTTTAGCTAATAATTTTTTGCTACTACCTGGGCTGACTCTGACCGAGTTGGGTAGGCCTCAACCCATCCTGAGAAGGTGTCCACCAGCACAAGTAAGTATTTGTATTCCCCTGGTCCAGGAGACAGTTCTGTGAAATTTATTTCCCGTTGTTTTCCTGGGAGCTGACCTCTTAGGCGGTGACCTGGGTAGCAGGGGTACTTGCATGACTTGGGTTGACTTGAACACAGACGTGACATCTCCTGCTTACCTCTTTTGCTACCTGAAAAAGCTTAGGTATGTAAAAGTCAGTTCTTAGCAATTCAGCTAGTTTTGTCCCTCCCAGGTGTGTACTTTGATGCGTTTGTAAAATTAAGTTTCTTCCCAGTGCCTCTGGTAGGAGGATTCTAGAGTCGGGGAGGACTTTCCACCCCTTTGGATCATTTCTAGCTTGGAGTTCTTGACCTAGACGAATGTCAGAGTCTGAGTAAGTTGGAGCAGCTTTTAGTACCCGGGGTGGTAGGAGGGGCAAGACCTGGAGGGGCCCCACTGTTTTTAGGGCTGCTTCTTTGGCTGTTTGGTCAGCAAATGCATTTTCCTTGGCTTTGGGTGTATTTGAGGTTTGATGTCCTTTGCAGTGGATTATGGCTACTGCTCTGGGAAGCCAAAGGGCTGTTAAAAGTTCTAGTATTTCTGAGGCATTTTTAATGTCCTTTCCTCCGCTGGTCAGGAGGCCGCGTTCCTGATAGATGGCCCCATGCACTTGTGCAGTGGCGAACGCATACAGGCTGTCTGTGTAGATGTTCACTGCTTTTTTCTTGGCCCATCGGAGAGCTTATTCTGGCTGGATTAAGGAGAAGGACTTGGTACTGAGTAATTTTTCATTAGAGAGCCATCTGTCTGGGGGCTTTTGAGGAGGGTTTTGACCACATGGGGGGGGGGGTGATGATTTGCAGTTTTTGCCCAAAGGTGAGTTTAGAGGCTTCTTTAACTAGCAAGGAGGTAGCCGCAATGGTTTGGGGACAGTTAGGCTAATCTGCTGCAACCAGATTGAGGTGCTTTGAAAGATAAGCCATGACCCGTTTCCATGGCCCTAACCACTGTGTTAATACTCCCTCTGTTGTTCCTTGTGCCTCGGCTACATGCAGCTGGAATGGTTTTCTGAGATTTGGGAGTGCTAAGCCTGGGGCTTGAGTAAGTGCCTTTTTAAGAGTCTGGAAGTCTCCTTCCTCTTTATCAGTCCAAGTTAGCTTTGCGTCCTTCCCCCCGGTACTGGCATAAAAGAGGGCGGGCTATTTCGGCAAGCCCAAGGATTTATAGCCGGCAATACCCGACCGCTCCTAAACACTCCCGGACTTGCGGCTTTGTCCGGGGTGCTGGAATTTGGAGAATGGCTTGAATGCATTTATTAGACAATGTTCTCTTTCCTTCAGTTATATTGTACCCAAGATAAGAGGCTTGTGAAACGCAAAGCTGTGCCTTTTTTAAGTCTTCGGAACTTTCCCCATTATTGAAGACTCGTTGAGCAACCTCCACCAACTCGCTCAGCACTTTTCCCTTAAAGCCTTCTAACTTTTGTAACTTTTTTTTTTTTTATATCTGGGGCTGACTGGGCAATGAAGGCAATATTAATTGCTCGTCTGTTTTTTGGCGCCTCCGGATCTATAGGGGTGTAAGCCTCCTAGAGGTGCTCTAGAAAAGTGGTGGGGGACTTAGTGGCCCTCTGAGTCACCTCAGTTACTTTGGACATATTTGTAGGCCTCCGTGCCACTGCTCGGAGAGTCCCCATTAGAGTCTGGCGGTACCGTTCGAGAGCCTCCTTACCTTGATTTGTGTTAGGGTCCCACCGAGGTTGGGTGAAGGGAAAAACAGCCTCGAGACGGTTTACTTCTGTGGTTGGCAGACCGTCTGGTCCCATGACTAGTTTCCATCCCTGGGCATGGATTCTCTCTCTCTCCTCTGACGTGCAAAAGGGTCTGCAGAAGTTGTTGACAGTCGTCCCATGTGGGCTGATGGGTAAAGAAAAGGGACTCTAACAGAGAGATTAGTCACCGGAAGTCCTGGAAATTTTTTAAGAAACATTGCAGCGGAGAGCAAGCGGAAGAAGACGGAGACTGACCCATAACGTGACTGACGGGTGACAAAACAGAAACAGAACAGAACAAAGACACTAACAACAAAACACAAACCAGAGACTAGGTCTGCGTTAAGAGACCAATTCCGAACCTGAACTAGAACCTGAACCTGAGGCCACTGGCCACCGTCGTGGTCCGAGGCTGGGTCTCGGAGTTATGGCTGCATCCAGCCCTCCTAAAGACCCTAAAGGGGTACCCCACCAGACCAGACTAGAGATCTCTTACCACTGTGGGCCCACATCCAGATGGCTCCAGAGGCGGAATTTTGAATTTTGAGGCTTGACCACCCGGATCTCCGCCAGGGCTGAGGAACGTCTCTCAGCGCGCACCCCCTGGGGGAGGGCCGGTAGTCAAACCTTTGTCTCGACCGATGAGCCTCGGCAAACACCAAGGACATCTCGCTGGGGCCTCCAAATGTTACGGTGCCCACGAGTTAAAGTACGAGACAGCCAAACAGAATTTAAAGAGCCTTTATTAGCCAGCCGGCGACTGCTCACTATCACTCCATGCAGGGAGTTCAGTAAGCAGCCCCGACCTGTGTGTGCTGGTGCCTTATATAGACAGAAACCACATCCTGGAAACACAAGCAAACTATTTTAACAGAAGCAGAGTTGGCAGTTAGCTATTGGTTACAAAAGACAATTTAGCAAGGTTGGCATTTAGAAATTTTACAAAAAGTTTCACTTGGTTACAAAAAGTTTCACTTGGAAATGGTGCAATTGTTGATTGTTATAACGGTTATGCTTGGCTGATGCGTACAACTGCAAGTTTCACTCCCTAAAACGGTACAGTTTCACTTCCTTCTTCTCAGGGCTTAATGCTTACACAACATTTTTTACTTTGCGGTCATTGCCAGTTGAGGGGGAGGGGAACCTCCTGTTACAGATTAAGGGGAGGGAGCCCACTTCAAAGACAACTGAAGTGAGTCAGGCTGAGGAACAGAAAGAAAAAAAGAATTATAAAAAGCAAAATTAGCCTAAGAAACCTCTGGGACACCATCAAGTGTACCAATATATGCATTATGGGAGTGTGAGGAGGAGAAAAGAGAAAGACAGAAGGAATATTCAAATAAATAATGACAAACATCCCAAATCTACCAAAAGACGTTAATGTGCACATCCAGGGGCCTGGAGAACACCAAACAGGATAAATTAGAAATTAAATATGGACTGAATGTATTTTGCATATGGAAAGAACATGTCTTTTTGGGGTCCAGATGGTGGAACATGCTAGTTTGAAGTTGTTATGTACCCCAGAAAAGGCCATTTTTTTTAATCCATCCCTGTGGGTGCAGACTTGTTTTGGTTATGTTATTTCAGTTGAGATGTGATTCACCCTGATTGGATGGGGATTTATTAGCTGACAAATTCGTAATTCAAAAGCCATGAAAATGTCCAAATTAAGGCATTAATAGGATAATACCTTCTCTGAAGAAAGGCTGATGGCATCTGGGGTTCCTGTCACATGGGAAAGCATATGGCCAGAGTCTGCTGGGCCTCTCCCTGGGTTAGCTTCTGATTTCTGTTGCTTTCTCCGAAAGGTCTCTGGGCTTCTGTCTTAGCTTCTCTCTCTCAGCTCCTGTGCATTCTTGCTCATTTCTCCCAGGGCAATTCTAAGAATCTACGGGTCCTCTCTTAAGCTATTCTGAGGCAAACTATGATTCCATCTCTTAGCTTCTCTCCTGATTCTGGTTTCAACAGCTATCTCCAAAATGTCTCTGGGCATTTTCTCTCTAAGCATCTCAGTCTGTGTTGGCTCTGAGCCCTCTTTTTTTGTGAACTCTCTTAAGGACTCCAGTAAACTAATTAGGACCCACCTTGAATGGGTGGGGTCTCATCTCTGTGGAAATAATTTAATCAAAAGGGCCCACCCACAATTGGGTGGGTCACATCTCTACAGAAACAACCTAATCAACAGATCTACCCAAAATATGTCTGCCTCGACAAGAGTAGATTAAAAGAACATAATTTTTTTATGGGGAACATAACAGATTCAAACCAGCACAACTAGTAGTGAACAATCAGAAGAAGGAATCAAGAAAAAAATTCCATTCCCAATAGCAACTAAAAGAATCAAATATCTAAGAATAAATCTAACAAAGGATATAAAGGACTTATACACAGTAAACTACAAAACAATGCTAATTAACCAAAGGAGACCTAAATAAATGAAAGACATTCCATGTTCATGGATTGTAAGACTAAATATTGGTAAGATGTCAATTCTATTAAAAGCAATTTATAGATTCAATGCAATCCCACTTAAAATTCCAACAGCCTTCTTTGCAGAAATGGAAAAGGCAATCTTCAAATTTCTATGGAAAGGTAAGAGGCCTTGTTAGCCAAAGCCACCTTGCAAAAGAAGAATGAAGTTGGAGGACTCACACTTCCTGATCTTAAAACTTATTACAAACTCACAGTAAAAAAACATGCTACTGGTAAGAACAGACATCCAGACCAATGGAATTAAACGGAGAGTTCAGAAATCAACCCTCACATTTCAAGCCAACTGATTTTGACAAGGGGGCAAAGATCACTCAATTGGGAAAGAATAGTTTCTTCCACAAATGGTTCAGGGAAAACTTCCACATATGGTTCAATGTCCATAGGCAAAAGAATGAAGGCTGACCCCTACCTCACACCACATGGAAAAATCAACTCAAAATGGATCAAAGACCTAAATATAAAAGCCAGAACTATCAAACTCCAGAAGAAAACATAAGAAAGCATCTTCAGGACCTTATGTTAGGCAATGGTTTCTTAGATTTTTCACTCAAATGACAAAAGAAAAAACAGATAAATGGGACCTCATAAAAATCAAAAACTTTTGTGCTTCAAAGGACTTTATCGTGAAAGTAAAATGACACCCTACACAATGGGAGAAAATATTTGAAAAACACGCAACCAATAATGTTTTACTATCCAGAATATATAAAGATTCTCCTCAACTCAATATCAAAAGGGCAAACCATCCATTAAAAAATGGGCAAAGGACTTGACGAGACATTTTTCCACAGAAGACACATAAACGGCCAAATGCACATGAAAAGACACTCACCATTATTAGCCATTAGGGAAATGCAAGTCAAAAACCACAACAAGATACCATTTTAAACCCACTAATGTGGCTACTATTAAAGAAACAGAAAGTGTTGGAGAGGATGTGGAAAAACAGGCACACATTCATTTTTGGTGGCAATGTGAAATTGTGTGCCCACTTTGGAAGACAGTTTGGCAGTTCCTCGGAAAGTTAAGTATAAAATTATCATATGACCTGGCAATCCAACTTCTAGGTATATACCTGTGCTGGTTTGAATCTGTTATGTACCCCAGAAAAGACCATGTTCTTTTAATCCATTCTGGTGGGAGCAGACCAATTGCGGATGGGACCTTTTAGTCAGGCTATTTCAATTGAGATGTGACCAAGTCCATTCAAGGTGGGTCTTAATCCTTTGCTAGAATTCTTTTATGAAGAGAATAAAAGACAGTTAAAGCCCAGAGAACTGAGAGAAAAATGCCCCAGGAGAAATAAGCAAGGACCCACAGGAGCTGAAAGAGAAAGCCACTAAACCAGAACCCAGAGAGAAGGACCAGCAAATGTCACCATGTAACTTCCTATGAGACAGAGGAACCCCAGATGCCAGCAGCCTTTCCTCAGAAAAGGTATCTTCCTCTTGATGCCTTACTTTGGACATTTTCATGGCCTTAGAACTGTAACTTTGTAGCCTAATAAATCCCCATTGAAAAAACCAGCCCATTTCTAGTATATTGTATTCTGGCAGCTTTAGCAGACAAATGGTTTAGCAGTTCCTCAAAAAGTAAAGTACACAATTACCATATGACCCATCCCACTTCTAGGTATATAACCAAAGAATGGAAAGCAGAGACTTGGACAGATATTTGCACACTGATGTTTATAGCAGCATTTTTTTTTCAATTGTCAAAAGACAGAAGCAACTCAAGTGTCCATCAACCAATGAATGGATAAACAAAATGTGGTATATATATACAATGGAATATTACTCAGCCATAAAAAGGGAAATTCCGATACATGCAATAACATGGAGGAGCTATGAAGACATCTCGTTAAATGAAACAAGCCAGATACAAAAGGACAAATACTGTATGATTTCAGTGATATGAAATAATCAGAATAAGCAAAGCTATCAAATCAGAATGTAGAATATAAATTATCAGGGACAGAGTGGGGTTAGAGAATAGGGAGTTAAGCCTTAAATTGAACAAAGTTTCTATTTGGAATGATGGAAACATTTTGGTAATAGATGGTGGTGATGGTAACACAACATTGTGAATGTAAATAATAGCACTGAAATATAAAATTGAATGTAGTTACATGGAGAAGTATTAGGTTGTATATATGGTAACAGAATAAAATTTTTTAAAAAATCCATGGACCAGCACAACACACACAGCAAACCCTAAGTTAAACTATGGACTATTGGTAATAGTAAAATTATTAAAATGTGCTTTTATCAATTGTAACAAACAGACCACACCAATACAAGATGTTAATAATAGGGTGTATATGAGAATCCTGTATTTTATGTATGATGTTCTGTAAACCCAGAACTTCTCTAATAAAAAATTAAAATTAAATTAAATTTAAAAAAAGAAATAATCAGGACAAGACTGTGGAAGGCCTTGGATGACATGGTGTAAGGACTTTGGCTTTTCCTTAAGTAAATGAAGAGCCAAAGGAGGACTTTCGGCAGAGGAATGATAGGGTCTTGCTTTTCCTGAAAGGACTGTTCTGGTGGGTGGGTAAGTATAGTCTCCAGGGGGTAAGGGTCGAAGCAAGAAGACCAGTTAGGAAGATATTGCAACACTTCTTGTGAGACATGGTAATGACATGGACCATGGTGGTAGTGGGGCAGATACTGAAAAATAGTATTTTGAATATATTTTCAGGGAAGAGCCAACAAGGATTAGATGTGGATTGTACAAGATAGACAGAGGTTCACATTGATACCACACTTTCTTTCCCTCTCCCTGTCCCCGCCCCCACCTCACTGATTGGTACTTAAGATGAGACAAATTACAGCATGTTACTATACTAATGGGAATACCCTATGTGCCGCTTTGAATGTATTATGTCCCCCGAACGCCATTATCTTTGATGTAATCTTGTGTGGGCAAATGTTATCATTGTTGTTTAGATTGAGTGCTTCTGTGGAGATGTGCCTCACCCAACTGTAGGTGATAATCTGATTAGATATTTCCATGGAGGTATGGCCCCACCCATGTAGCATGGGCCTTGATCAGTGGAGGCATATAAATGAGCTGACGAGCAGAGGGAACTCAGTGCAGCTGTGAGTGATGTTTTGAAGAGGAGCTACAGACAAGAGGGACACTTTGGAAAGCACAGGAGCTGCAGATGAGAGAAAGTTTGAAGACGGCTGTTGAAAGCACTCTTGCTCTGGAGAAGCTGAGAGAGGACAAATCCCCAGGTGCAACTAAGAGTGACATTTTTGAGGAACTGCAGCCTAGAGAGGAATGTCCTGGGAGAAAGCCATTTTGAAACCTGAAGTTGGAGCAGACGCCAGCCACGTACCTTCCCAGCTAACAGAGGTTTTCTGGACACCATTGGCCATCCTCCAGTGAAGGTACCTGATTGTTGATGTGTTACCTTGGACACTTTATGGCCTTAAGACTGTAACTGTGTAACCAAATAAACCCCTTTTATAAAAGCCAATCCATCTCTGGTGTTTTGCATTTTGGCAGCATTAGCAAACTAGAACACCCTAGTAGACAGGGAAAAACTAATGGTGCAGAAAAGAGGGGGGAGGAAATGCTGAAGCAACGTCCTTGAGTAGGTGAGAGGGAATTGGATCTAGCCACACAAGAGGGTAGACCTAAGAGGAGAACAAACTGTTCATCCACATTTACAGGAATTAACAGTTACAGGTTGTTGGGCTTGTGGAAGTTCCCTTTGGACTGCTTCTATATTTCAGGAAACACTGTCACCAACTAAGAATGAGGATAGGGAAGGAGGAATAGGAATCTTAAGGTGAGAAAAGGAACGAAAGTTATCCAGGAAAGTGGTCATCTTATTCAATAATTTTTCAATTGAAATGGCTGCCATCTACCCCATCTGAAATTCTGGGTCCAAATTTAATTGTTTTTCTTCCACCCAGAAATAAAAATCCATCTCATTTCAGCTTAGTTCTTATCTTTAGCCCTCTTCTTTCTTACAGGTCCCTGCTAATCTAGAAAACTGATAGAACTTGTCTTTACGACCCTGTTCTGGTTTGCTAATGCTGCTGTTATGCAAAATACCAGGAATGGATTGGCTTTTATAAAGGGGGTTTATTTGGTTAGAAAATTACAATCTTAAGGCCACAGAAGTGTCCAAACTAAGGCATCAACAATAGAATACCTTCACTGAAGAACAGCCAATGGTGTCCAGAACACCTCTGACAGCTGTGAAGGCATGTGGCTGGCGTCTGCTGGTCCCGGGTTGTGTTTCTTTGCTCCCAGGTTGCATTTCAAAATGGCATTTCCCAAAATGTCTCTGGGCTTATCTTTCTTAGCTTCTTCAGTTCATGGGCATGTAAGCATCGGGGTCCTCTATTAGTTTCTCCAGAGCAAACTCTGGGCCAGCATCTCCAAACATCTCTAAGCGTCAGCATCAGTGTCAGCTTTTAGCTTCCCTCCAAACTGTCCTTCTCAGCTGTTCTGAGTTTGTGAGCTCTTTTATAGACTCCAGTGATTAAATCAAGACCCACCCTGAATGGGCAGGGTCCATATATCCATGGAAATAATTTAATTCAAACATTTCACCCACAGTTGATTAAGTCACATCACCACGGAAACACTCAAAAGATTCCAACCTAATCAACACAAATACGTCTGCCCCCACAAGACTGCATTAAAGAATATGGTTTTTGGGTGGACATAATATATCCAAAATAGCACAGACCCTGATTGCTCAAACCTATAAATTCAGGAAAACTCTTAGATTCTAGTCTCCTTTCTAAAATATATTCATACAATTCTAACAGAATTTGCCACATTACCATCATGAAAGGTCATGAGAACCAGCTTTCTCTTTGGTAGCTGCTAGTTATCCCAGCATTCTCCAACTCCACAAAAAAATACATCATTATACATTGCCTATATACAACCAAATTACAATGCAGAAACACAGTCATTCTTGGGTAAGATTTATATTCATATGCTAATCCTAGATGAAAACCACTTGAAAGTTCCCTACTCCTACACAGGCTCTAATCCCATCTTCACCCTCCTACTAACTTGATGACAGACAAGTTAACTCACCTGTTTCAGATAATGAAACTCCAAAACAAAACAAAACAAACAAACAAAACACAAAACAAGCAAAAAACACGTTGTACTAAACCAAAGAAACAAATGCAAACCAATATAACTTATCCTAGGAATACATCATATTAACAGAAGAAAGACAAAAAACCCACATGATAATCTCAATAGATATAGAAAAAGCACTTAACAAAATCCACACATTCTGATGATAAAAATACTCAACAAACTACAAATAGAAAGGAACTTCCTTAACTTGATAAAGGTCATCTAGGAAAAGCCCAGAGCTAACATCATACTTAATGGTGAAAGACAAATATTTTCCTCAAGGACCAGGAACAAAGCAAAGATGTTCTCGTCATCATTTCTACTCAACACTGTACTGGATTATCTAGTCAGCACAATTAGGCAAGAAAAAGGAATAAAAGCATTCCAGATTGAAAAGGAAGAAGTAAAACTATCCCTACTTGCATATGACATAATCTTTAGTATTTAAAAAGAATCCTAAGGAAGCCAATTAAAAACTATTACAATTAATAAATGAGTTCAGCAAGATGGCACAAGACCAATATACAAAATCTACTATATTTTTGCACTTGCAATGAACCACCCAAAAATGAAATTAAGAAAACAATCCCATTTTCAGAAGTATTAAAAATAATAAAATACTTAGGAATAAGTTTAACAAAACTGCAAATTTTAGACACTAAAAACAACAAAACATTGCTGAAAGAAATCAAAGAAGATGTAAATGAATAGAAAGACATCCCATGTTCATGGATTGGATGGCAATACTCCTCAAACTGATCTATAGATTTAAAGTAATCCCTATCAAAATCCCAGCTGGCTTTTCTTGCAAGAACTGACAAGCAGAACCTAAAATTCATATGAGAATACAAGGGAGTCAGAATAGCAAAAACAACCTTGAAAAAGAAGAGCCATAGTGGAGACTTAGACTTCCCAACTTCAAAATTTACTATAAAGTCACAATAATCAAATAGTGTAGTACTAGCTTAACCATAAACATACAGGTCAATGGAACAGAATTAAGAGTCCAAAAATAAATGCTTATATATATGGTCAATCAATTGGCTTTTTTACAAGAGTGCCAAAATAATTCAATGGAGAAAAAATAGTCTTTTCAACAAATGGTGCTTGGAAAAATGGATAACCACATGCAAAAGAATAAAATTGGGGCCCCACCTAACAACATACACAAATATTAACTCAAGTGGATCGTAGACTTAAACGTTAAGAAATAAAAGCAAAAAACACTAACAAGAAAACTTAGGTGTAAATCCTTGTGACTTGGTTTCAACAATGGATTTTTAGATGTGACACCAAAAGTGCAAGTAACAAGAGAAAAAATGGACAAATTGGATTTCATCAAAATTAAAAACTTTTGTGTTTCAAAGGATACCATCGAGAAAGTGAAGACAATCCATGGAATAGGAGAAAACATTTGCAAATCATATATGCGATAAGAGATCGATATGTAGACTATATAAAGAACACTTTAACTCAATAACAAAAAGAAAAATAACCCAATTATAAAATGCACAAAACTGAATAGATTTCTCCAAAGAAGATATACAAATGGCCAATAAATGCATGAAAAGAGACTCAATATCAAGGGCATCAGTAAAATGCAAATCAAAACCAAAATGAGATACTGCTTCATACCTGCTAAGATGGTTACAATAAAAAAGAAAGACAATAACATTCACTGGTAAGAATACAGAGAAATTCGAATCCTCATTTATTACTGATGAGAACGCAAAATGGCATAGCCACTTTGGAAAACAGTTTAGGCAGTTCCTTAAAAGGTTAAACAAAGCCTCCATATGGCCCAGCAATTCCACTCATAGGAAAATGAAAACATATATTTGCGCAGATATATGAAAACATATATCTGCACAAAAACTTGTAACTAAATGTTCACAGCAAAATCATTCATAACAGCAAAGAAGTGGAAAAACTCCAAATGTCCATCAACTGTTGAATGGATAAAAAAAGTTTAGTACACCCATACAATGAAATATTATTTGACAATAAAAAGGAATGAAGTTCTGATACATGCTACAACAT
Organism: Choloepus didactylus; assembly: GCF_015220235.1. NCBI lineage: Eukaryota > Metazoa > Chordata > Mammalia > Pilosa > Megalonychidae > Choloepus > Choloepus didactylus. Next base: position 144,687,911 of record NC_051312.1, on the reverse strand, counting down.
GGATGAACTTTGACAACATTATGCTAAATGAAAAAAGCCAGTTACAAAGACCACATATTGTAAGAGTCCATTTATATTAAAAGTCCAGAGTAGGCAAATCTATAGAGACAGAAAGATTAGTGATTGCCTAGGGCTGGAGTGAGGCACAGGTTTAGGGGAAACAGAAGGCAACTGCTCATGACTACAGGGTTTATTCTGGGATGAAGAAAATGTTCTAAAATTGACGGAAGTGATGGTTGTACAATCCTTTGAATATACTAAGAAAAAGTGAATTCTACAGTTCAAATCGCTGAATTGTTTAGTGTATGAATTATAACTCAGTAAAGTTGTTAAAAGAACAAAATAACTGTTAACAGCTGAATCCAGGATATTATTACTTCAAAGAATATGATGGAAGTAGATTGTTAATCTGGTAAAATAACCAGTTAATCTTGTTACATGAGTAATTCTGACTTATTTTCAATGACCTGGCTAGAAGTTTAGGCATTTATGGAGACATAACCTAAGTTCTTTTCAGCACTTTAACATTAGAGAAAATAGGAGAGAACAATTGTCAGTATCTGTCTTTAATTTATAATATTAAACCTTTTCATATTTTGTGTTAGGAAATACTATGAAGAAATACCAAATTTATACTAAATATAGAAATTTGTATTTCAACTGATAGGCATGTCACTCACCAATTTTTTTAAGACAGGAAAATAAGGCAGGCTTTTACTCACTTTGACTGCAGGTTCACTTTTGAAATGTCACAATTATTTCACATGGGAATGTTGAGCATTCAAAAGACAGAGTTTATTTACCTTTTTATTTGAATAAAAAATAGAAATTAAATATAAAACCTATGTCCAATGTCACCAAATGGGGAAAGAGGCAATAAATAATTTTTTTTTAAATAGGAGAGAAAAATTTTTTAGAATAAAATGTGTACCAAATTCAGATTCTTCTCATCTCCAAATGTTAAACACAACTAGAAAAGTTAACAACAATAGTGGCCACTGATGCTTAGAAACTCCTTTCACCTTCTTTTATGCTTCACCCAGACACTTTCAGTTTTGTCAAAATGCAAAGGTACATTTAGAAAGATGGTAAATGAGATTATTTCTAAGATTTCTCATGACCTCTTGTGGATCAGAGCAGAGCAAAGTAAGAGAAATTTTACTGGTTTGATCGTTTTTTAAAACTCCGTGTGGTTCACAACAAAGAGACAAGTTTGGAAGTCACCTCTCAATCTTGGTCCCAAGGCAAAGACTGAAACAGCACATACAATCTACTTATGGAGATGGCTGGTATGTGGGACAGTCTTTCTTTTCAGAATTATACATCTTATATACCTTATCTTTTCCTAAATAATCTCTAAGGGTTGATTTTCAGTGAAGACTGAAATACTACCAATTGATTTCACATTCTTCTTACAGATTTTTCAGAGATCGTCTGTGTACAGAAGCAAAGTTACGGATGGCAGTTCGAAGAGCTGAGTTCCCCTCAGGGATATCACAGGAATTGATGACTGAATGGAGTGCCCGAGTATATGCTGCAAATAAAGTAATGAATGAAGTCAAATTCTGAACAAATTTCCTGCCCTCTTTCCTTAGTATTGCTTCTCTACCCAGAATCCCAAAGGTACTAACTTTAACTATCCATTGAATAAATATTTATTGAGTACCTACTACATGCCAAGCACTCTGTGAAGAGAAAAGATAGTGGAGAGGATACACAGAAAATAATTAAATTGCAGTATACTATTTCCAAAACAGGCATAAAGTATGTCATCACAGAATGACGTTGGGAATGAATGAATAATTATTTAGAAAAGGATGGAAAAGAGCTCTAGAAGTGGTAATATTTAAGATGTGTCTTGAAGGATTAATTAATAGGAGTTAAGGAAGAAAGGTATTATTTTGTGAGCCACAAAAGGTGCAAAAGAATATGGCATATTCTGTAAATAGCAAATTTGATAAGGCTGGAGTCTGGCATAGGGCCAGACAGAAAATATGGCATCATAAGCATTTTGTACTTTAAGTACTGGGCACCCTAGAAGTTTTAGAATAGGAGAATGGCATGATCAGATTTGTGTTTTTAAAAGTATAATTTACAGGACCAATAATAAACTTCTATCATGCAGATGGGGCAGTAGGAATACAAATACTGGCAGAATTTTCAGTATGTACATGAGACATACAGAATCTCTAGTCTATGTAAATCAATATATTTAAGGACAGACAGAAAACAAAAACATCAGTGACAACAGGAAGGTCTCCATTTTCCCTAGCAGGGACTCTTCATAAAGACAGAGCTTATACTGTTCCCCATTTTGCTGAGTCCTCTGGCAGAACTTGCAGCCTAATGTAGATTTATATGGTAAAAGGTCTGTGATAGATAACATTAAAGTATATGGATAACAGGGAACTCAACTGGAGAGAGTCCTAATTTAGATCGCCATAAAAAGCAAGTTCTAATATTCTTCAGTTAAAGGAGGACCTGGACCCCAAGTCTCCCTATGGTGGAGTAAGCTGGAAGTATATCCCCAGCATAAATGAGGACAAGAAGATAACAGTTCTCAAAGAACTATATCTCACTATAATTATTTTACTGCCCCATAGGCTTGTTGTGTAAAGGGTTATAATAGTCTCTATATACAGCAAATACACACTGAATGCTATGGTACTACTACTATCACTGTTACTTTTTTGTGTTATCAGGCCCCAACTATCCTTCAAGAAACTGACCTCTGTGATTTTTGTAGAAGATACAATTGTTGGCGCAGGTATCAGGATGAGCATCCCAAAAATCAGGACCACAACAGCATAGTGGAGGTAAAGTAATATTATACAGCTGCATTTTCTCCTGGATCTGGGCTCTTAAAGCATCCACATATCTATGAAGATACAATATGGACAGATGAAGTGAATCACTAGGAAGACAGTGGGCATGAATTCACTAAATGATTAGTCCTGATTTTACTACCAGCTTTAATTGTTAAAAGTATTTCATATCTCTACATTTCAATTCTTCCTCCTTGTACTGGGAAATAACATTGGGGAAAATGTAGTATTATTTCCTAGAAGCTTTAGGCAGTTAAAAAAAATTGGTAAAGTCTGTATCCCTCACTGAGGGAAAGTGTGAGAAGACACAGCCAACTACCTTTTAAGGAAAATGACAACACTGACTTCTGACCAAGTCTGCTCTAGGGCCAGAATTTCACACATAACTTTTCAAAGTACCTTATGTATTCCTTTTCTCTCTGTTGCTGTTTCTCTCTGGCTCCTTTTGTTTCTTCAAGTTGTAACTGGGCTAATCTCTCACTCAACGTCTCCCCTGAATGTGCTTCATCATGAAGGGTCATTCTCAGGATCCTCTGCTCTTCAGCATAACGTTGCTGCTCCTTCTTTTTCTTGATTCTGAGAATAAAACCATAATACATTTAGGAATTTCATAAAATCATTGTTTAGAATGAGCTTCTAAATCAAAATAACTCTAGACATTCCCAGAAACAAGGGAGTCAGGAAATTAGTTTAACAACTAACATATCTTCAAAAATTCCTGCTGGCTAAAGTTTGAGTTTATCCTGCAGCTCATCTATATACATAGGCTATCAAAAGGAAATGATTAATGGTTAAAATTAAAAGCTTTCCATAAGAATCCTAGTGCGAGAGCCTTCTCAGATTAAAACTACGAGTAGCAAGGACTTGCCTTTCAGGCTAAAATGGAGTAACAGGGACCAGATTTGCCCACCCACCTTAAACAATGAAAAAAAGAGAGACAAAAGACAAGAAATATTGGTTTTTGTGCTGGTTTCTCTGTACCCAGAAAAGACCAGGTTCTTTTAATCCATTCCTGTGGGTACAGACCTGTTGTGGGTAGGACATTTTGGTTAAGTTATTTCAATTGAGATGTGACCCACTCCATTCAAGGGGGTTCTTAATCCTGTACTGGAGCCTTTGTGAGAGGATAAAAGACAGAAATAGCCAAGAGAGCTGAGAGAGAAAAGCCCTAGAAAAGCTGAGAGGACCCACAGACAAAGTCGCTGAAGGCAATGAAACCCAGGAGTGAATAACCAACAGATGTTGTCCATGTGCCTTCCCATGTGACAGAAGTGTCCTGGATACCAGCAGTCTGTCTTTGGAGTCCAGGTATCATCGTATTGATGACTTAATTGGGACATTTTTGTGGCCAAAGAACTGTAAAATGTAAGTTAATAAATACCAACTGTAAAAGTCAATCCATTTCTGGTATATTGTATTCCAGCAGCTTTAGCAAACTGAAACAGTTTTCAAGACTTTGGATATCAGACAACGAAAGGCAGCGATCCCTGAGAGATAGGAAACAGACAAGGTAAGCCCTATAATTTCCTGGTTTACTATTTTAAAACTTTCTAGGCAGGGGCTCAGGAGTAGAGCAATTGAGGTGGAGCCTGGTGGACACCCTGAGTTGAAAAGGTGGAGCTGAGAGTCCAGAGAGACAGAGGCAACTAGAGTTCATAGGAGAGAATACCAGAGAGGGGAAAGGTATTCAGAGAGAGAACCCCAGAGATCTACAGAGTACTGATCAGTGCATAGATATAAGGAAATGACCTGAGGCCAGGGGAAGAGCCATCCAAAAGGATAAGAGGTAACATTGCCAGGTTTAGTGACTGTGCCAGTTTGGATATATTATGTCCCCCGTAATACCCCATGTTCTTTAATGCAGTCTTGTGGGGGCAGACGTATTAGTGTTGACTGGGATGGAATCCTTTGATTGTTTCCATGGAGATGTGACTTAGTCAATATGGATGAACTGTTTGACTGGATTATTTCCATGGAGATATGGACTCTGCCCATTCAGGGTAGGTCTGGATTTAATCACTGGAGTCCTATAAAAGAGCTCACAAACAGAAGGACCTCAGAGCAGCTGAGAGGGGCATTTTGGAGATGGCCGCTGAAAGCAGACTTTTGCTGACACTCTGGAGATGCTAGCCCAGTGTTTGCTCTGGAGAAGCTAAGAGAAGTCAAAACGCCCCAAGAGCAACATTTTAAAGAAAACACAGGAGCTGAGAGAGGAGCTAGAACACAACCCGGAAGAGCAAATGCCAGCCATGTAACTTCCCAGCTAACAGAGGTTTCCCAGATGCCATTGATCTTCCTTCAGTGAAGGTATACTCATGTTAAAGCCTTAATTTGGAAGTTTTCATGGCGTTCGTATTGTAAATTTGTAACCACAATAAACCCCCTTTATAAAAGTCAATCCATTTCTGGTATTTTGCATATTGGCAGCATTAGCAAACTGGAACACTGCCTATTCCCTGCAGTCAGACATGAAAACTCAAAATTCACAGGGCATTGGGTAGAGTATTAGGAAGCACTTGCCTCAGTAGTGTGAAATAATAATTAGTCCTAAACCGCACATTGCTCTGGATCCTCCTAACAAATTGAAAAGCAAAACTCAAAAGAATCTGTTTCTAAGTAACTTAATTGCATCCCAAAACAAAGCTCAAGAAGATTTACAGGAATACAAAAATATTCAGCAATAAACATGGTAAAATTCACAATATCTAGCATCCAAACAAAGATGACCAGGCAAACACAACTCATAATGAGGGACTAATCAATCAAAACTGACTTAAAACTGACACAGTTGTTAGAATTAGCAGAGAAGCAGATTAAAACTATTACTATAATTATATTCTATATATTTAAAAAGTTAAGTATGGACATGGAAGATATAAAAAGGCTGAAACAACTTCTAGAGATGAAAACTACAATTTTCTGAAATGAAAAATACACTGAATGGGTTTATTGGCAAATTAGACATAGCAGAAGTAAATTTGAAAGCAAAGCAGTAGAAACTATCCAAAATGAACCACAGAAAAAAGAATCCAAAAATATAAAAAGAGAACCAGTGAGCTGTTTAACAACTTTAAGCTGCCTAATATTTGGGTAATTGAGTCTCTGAGGAAAGAATAGTGAAGGACAGAATAAAAGAAGAAACAACAGCTGAAAACTTTAGGAATTTAATGAAAACTCTAAACCCACAGATCTAAGAAGCTCAATGTGGGATCTAATGTCCTCAATGGGGGAGGACAACAAAAACTTGTTAACCTAGAATTGTGTATCTGGCAAAAATTTTTCCAAAACTGATGAAATAAAGATGTTTACAGACATTCAAAGCTCAACAAAATCATCACCAGTAGACCTGTAACTACAAAAAATTTTTAAAGCATACCCTTCAGGCAGGAGGAAAATGCTACTATGGGTAATGTGTATAAGATTGTTATTATTATTTAAATCTCTTTAAATGATAACAGTGCATTTTGGAGTTTATAGCACATGTACAGGTAAAATGCATGAAAACAATAACAGGAAGTCTAGGAGGGGAGAAATGGAAGTCTACTATGTAAGATTCTGGTACTACATGTGAAGTGGTATAATATCACTTGAAGTCAGACTATGATAAGTTAGAGAGTATGCTAATAAGCCCTACAACCAGTAAAACAACAAAACAGAGTTATAGCTGGTACACCAATATTCCAAACAAATGGAATCTAAAAGTATACAATTCAAAAGAAGGTAGAAAAAGAGAAAAGGGAGAAAAAGAACAAATGGGACAAACAGAAAACCCCATCAATAATCACACTAAAGGTAAATGGTCTAAACACCCCAATTAAAAGACAGAGATTGTCAGATTGGGCAAACAGTCAAGAATCAACTACATACTGCTGACAAGAAATGCACATTAAATATAAAGGCACACGTTGTTTTTCTTTTAAAAAAGAGAGAAAAAATAAACCATGCAATCAATGCCAGTAAAAGAGTGGCGTGGATACATTAATATCAGACAAAGTAGATTTCAGGCAAAGAAAATTTCAAGGAATAAAGGAGGACATTTCATAAATACAATTAGCCAAATTAATCAAAGAGACATAACAATCCTAAACATTGATGTACCCAATAACAGTCTTCAAAATACATGAAGCAAAACTGATAGAACTGTCAGAAAACATAAACAAATCCACAATTGTAGTCAGAGATTTTAATACCCGTATCTCAATTGTTGATAGAATAAGTAGGCAGAAAATCAGCAAACATATAGACTTGGTCAACATTATCAACTAACTTGGCCTGAATCTTACATATAGAACAATCCACACATATTTATAGGATAACAAAATGCATATTCTCCTATTGTAAAGTTCTTCAACTTGGAACATTTACCAAGATAGACCATATTCTGGCCCCCCAAAAACAAATAAATAAATTCAAAAGGATTCAAGTCACATGTAGTATACTACGTATTTCCTAACCACAATGAAATTAAATTAGCAATCAGTATCAGAAACATCCTCATAAAATCCCCAAATAGATCAAAGAATAACCAATAGATCAAAGAAGAACAGAAAAGGGAAAATAGAAGGCATTTTTAAACTCAATTTGAATATGAAAATCAATTTATGGGATTCTAGTAAAGAAGCATCTAGGAGGAAATTTATAGCACTAAATGCCTATTTAGAATAGAAGAAAGGTCTCATATCAATGACATCAGCTTCTGTAAAGAAGAAAGCAAAAAAGACGAGGAAATCAGAATGGGTTGTGGGAAAATGGAGTAAAGAACTCCAGGAATTAGTCCTTCCACTGGAAAATTATTCAAAAGGCAGGAATGCTCTTAAACAACTATGTGGAAATTCCAGAGGCCAGAAAAACATCATACAGCATCCAGGGAAAAGCGGGAGGAAAAGGCTGATAAAGCACAGTAAAGAACAATAAATTGCTCTCTCTGAGCAGGAGCTACTAGTGTCCATCCCCTACTCTTGCAGCACGCTGCCCCTGGCAAGCTCACTGGAAAAGAAAGGGACATAAAAACCCTCTTCCCCAAGACTATGGATGGGCACGGCCAAGCACTATTCATGGCTTTTGATTAGTGACTTTGGATTGCTGGAGGCTCAGCTTTGAGGGTGGCCATTGCTTCAACACAACCCAGACAAAGGAAGCAGGAGCAACTGTTTCAACCAACTCTGGACAAAGGACACAGTGTAGGGGACTTAAAGATGCTTCACTTTGTCAGGGTTCTGGGGGACAGTGAGTTGAAGGGTTGCAATTGCTAGGCAGGCCAAGAAATCTCAGCTCTGGGGAGACATGGAAGAATCTCTTGGCACCCTTTCTGATCCCCTTCCCAGGGTACTTTGGAGTCAGTCTGTGACCACTATGTAGGTCTCTGGCCATGTTTCAATTGTGAAAAACTCACTTAGCAGTCCTCTCTGGTATGCCGCTCCTTCAAGAATTTTCCTGCAGGCAAAAGCAATGTGAGACAATAAAAAGAGTGTAAGAAACTATAGAGGCTGACAGTCTAGTAGGTCAACGGCCTACCAGCTTCAAACACGAAGGAGTAGGAGGTCTATCTCGTGGGAAAAAGACAGGACAACCAAACTCCTGTAAATAGGGGAACTCCAAAGCAAACAAACAAACAAACAAACAAAAACTAACAAGCAAAAGCCCAAGACAAGACACAGGCCAAGTATAACAGGGAAAGCACTGCACAATGCATTTGACTTGGACAGACCTTCCTGATAGGAGGTCTGAAGTTCAAGAAAATCTGTCTTGTAACAAGCTGACTACAAAATCTAGAAACAGATATCTCAGGGAATAAATGCCAGAGTTAACATTTTAAAATATTAAAACGTACAGTATGCAACAAGAGTACAAGACAAAAAAGAAACAGGAAATGATGGCCCATCCAAAGGAAGAGGATTAAAATCCAGAAAATACCAATGAAGAAGACCAGAATGTGGACATACCAAACAAAGTGTTTTTAAAAATGATCTTAAAAAATGCTTAAGGAGATAAATGAAAATACAGAGAAAGAATTAAAGGGTATCAGGAAAACAGTGAATGAGCAATATGAGAATCTTAGCAGAGACAGAAAATTTAAAAAGAAACCAAACAGAACTACTAGAGCTAAAGACCACAGTAGTTGAAATGAAAAATTCCCAAGACAATTTCAACAGCAGATTGGAGCTGGTGGAAGAAATAATAAGTAAACTCAAAGACAAGACACTTAAAATAAGTTGGGCTGAGGAACAGAAAGAAAAAAGAATTATAAAAAGTGAAACTAGCCTAAGACACCTCTGGATACCATCAAGCACACCAATATACACATTATGGGAGACCCTGAAGGAGAAAAAAGAAAGGGGACAGAAGAAATGTTCAAAGAGAGAACGACAGAAAAGTTCCCAAGTTAGCAAAAAATGTGAATATGTACATCCAAAAAGCCCAGAGAACACCAAACACGATAAACATGAATAAAAATACACCAAGTCATATATGGATCACATTATTGAATGCAAAGGACAAGGAAAGAGTTCTGAAAGCTGCAAGAGAAAAGAAATATGTTACGTACAAGGGAGTCTCAATTAGATTGAGTGTCAATTTCTCCTCAGAAACCATGGAGGAAAGAAAGCAGAGGGTTGAAATATTTAAAGTACTGAAAGAAAACAACCACCAACCAAGAATTTATATCTGGTGAGACTTTCTTTCAAAAATGAGGGAGAGGGGGCAAGATGGCAGACTGGTGAGCTGTATGTTTTAGTTACTCCTCCAGGAAAGTAGGTAAAAAGCCAGGAACTGCGTGGACTGGACACCACAGAGCAATCTGTCTTTGGGCATACTTCATACAACACTCATGAAAACATGGAACTGCTGAGATCAGCGAAATCTGAAAGTTTTTGTGGCCAGGGGACCCGCGCCCCTCCCTGCCAGGCTCAGTCCCGGGGGAGGAGGGGCTGTCACCTCCGGGAAGGAGAAGGGAGAATTGCAGTGGCTGCTCTTATCGGAAACTCATTCTACTGATTCAAACTCCAACCATAGATAGACTGAGACCAGACACCAGAGACTCTGAGAGCAGCCAGCCCAGCAGAGAGGAGACAGGCATAGAAAAAAAACAACACGAAAAACTCCAAAATAAAAGCAGAGGATTTTTGGAGTTCTGGTGAACACAGAAAGGGGAAGGGCAGAGATCAGGCCTTGAGGCGCATATGCAAATCCCGAAGCAAAGCTGATCTCTCTGCCCTGTGCACCTTTCCTTAATGGCCCTGGTTGCTTTGTCTATTAGCATTTCAATAACCCATTAGATCTCTGAGGAGGGCCGTTTTTTTTTTTTTTTTTTTTTTTTTTTAAATCCTTTTTGCTTTTTCTAAAACAATTACTCTAAGGAGCTCAATACAGAAAGCTTCAAAGAATTGAAATTTGGGCACGTCAAGTCAAGAGCAGAACTAAGAGAGCTCTGAGACAAAAGGCAATAATCCAGTGGCTGACAAAATTCACTAAACAACACAACTTCCCAAGAAAAGGGGGGTGTCCGCTCACAGCCACCATCCTGGTGGACAGGAAACACTCCTGCCCATCGCCAGCCCCATAGCCCAGAGCTGCCCCAGACAACCCAGTGTGACGGAAGTGCTTCAAATAACAGGCACACACCACAAAACTGGGCGTGGACATTAGCCTTCCCTGCAACCTCAGCTGAATGTCCCAGAGCTGGGAAGGGGGAGCAGTGTGAATTAACAGAGCCCCATTCAGCCATCATTTGAGCAGACTGGGAGCCTCCCAACACAGCCCAGCAGCCCAGAACTGCCCTGGGGGGACGGCACTCACCTGTGACATAGCACAGTCATCCCTCAACAGAGGACCCGGGGTGCACAGCCTGGAAGAGGGGCCCACTTGCAAGTCTCAGGAGCCATACGCCAATACCAAAGACTTGTGGGTCAGTGGCAGAGACAAACTGTGGCAGGACTGAACTGAAGGATTAGACTATTGCAGTAGCTTTAAAACTCTAGGATCATCAGGGAGATTTGATTGTTAGGGCCACCCCCCCCTCCCCGACTGCCCAGAAACACGCCCCCACATACAGGGCAGGCAACACCAACTACACACGCAAGCTTGGGACACCAATTGGGCCCCACAAGACTCACTCCCCCACTCACCAAAAAGGCTAAGCAGGGGAGATCTGGCTTGTGGAGAACAGGTGGCTCGTGGACGCCACCTGCTGGTTAGTTAGAGAAAGTCTACTCCACGAAGCTGTAGATCTGATAAATTAGAGATAAGGACTTCAACTGGTCTACAAACCCTAAAAGAACCCTATCAAGGACAGCAAATGCCACGAGGCCAAAAACAACAGAAAATTATAAAGCATATGAAAAAACCAGACGATATGGATAACCCAAGCCCAAGCACCCAAATCAAAAGACCAGAAGAGACACACCTAGAGCAGCTACTCAAAGAACTAAAGATGAACAATGAGACCCTAGTACGGGATATGAAGGAAATCAAGAAGACCCTAGAAGAGCATAAAGAAGACATTGCAAGACTAAATAAAAAAATGATCTTATGGAAATTAAAGAAACTGTTGACCAAATTAAAAAGATTCTGGACACTCATAGTACAAGACTAGAGGAAGTTGAACAACGAATCAGTGACCTGGAAGATGACAGAATGGAAAATGAAAGCATAAAAGAAAGAATGGGGAAAAAAATTGAAAAACTCGAAATGGACCTCAGGGATATGATAGATAATATGAAGCGTCCGAATATAAGACTCATTGGTGTCCCAGAAGGGGAAGAAAAGGGTAAAGGTCTAGGAAGAGTATTCAAAGAAATTGTTGGGGAAAACTTCCCAAATCTTCTAAACAACATAAATACACAAATCATAAATGCTCAGCGAACTCCAAATAGAATAAATCCAAAAAAACCCACTCCGAGACATATACTGATCACACTGTCAAACATAGAAGAGAAGGAGCAAGTTCTGAAAGCAGCAAGAGAAAAGCAATTCACCACATACAAAGGAAACAGCATAAGACTAAGTAGTGACTACTCAGCAGCCACCATGGAGGCGAGAAGGCAATGGCACGATATATTTAAAATTCTGAGAGAGAGGAATTTCCAGCCAAGAATACTTTATCCAGCAAAGCTCTCCTTCAAATTTGAGGGAGAGCTTAAATTTTTCACAGACAAAGAAATGCTGAGAGAATTTGCTAACAAGAGACCTGCCCTACTGGAGATACTAAAGGGAGCCCTACAGACAGAGAAACAAAGACAGGACAGAGAGACTTGGAGAAAGGTTCAGTACTAAAGAGATTCGGTATGGGTACAATAAAGGATATTAATAGAGAGAGGGAAAAATATGGCAAACATAATCCAAAGGATAAGATGGCCGATTCAAGAAATGCCTTCACGGTTTTAACGTTGAATGTAAATGGATTAAACTCCCCAATTAAAAGATATAGATTCGCAGAATGGATCAAAAAAAATGAACCATCAATATGTTGCATACAAGAGACTCATCTTAGACACAGGGACACAAAGAAATTGAAAGTGAAAGGATGGAAAAAAATATTTCATGCAAGCTACAGCCAAAAGAAAGCAGGTGTAGCAATATTAATCTCAGATAAAATAGACTTCAAATGCAGGGATGTTTTGAGAGACAAAGAAGGCCACTACATACTAATAAAAGGGGCAATTCAGCAAGAAGAAATAACAATCGTAAATGTCTATGCACCCAATCAAGGTGCCACAAAATACATGAGAGAAACATTGGCAAAACTAAAGGAAGCAATTGATGTTTCCACAATAATTGTGGGAGACTTCAACACATCACTCTCTCCTATAGATAGATCAACCAGACAGAAGACCAATAAGGAAATTGAAAACCTAAACAATCTGATAAATGAATTAGATTTAACAGACATCTACAGGACATTACATCCCAAATCACCAGGATACACATACTTTTCTAGTGCTCACGGAACTTTCTCCAGAATAGATCATATGCTGGGACATAAAACAAGCCTCAATAAATTTAAAAAGATTGAAATCATTCAAAGCACATTCTCTGACCACAATGGAATACAATTAGAAGTCAATAACCATCAGAGACTTAGAAAATTCACAAATACCTGGAGGTTAAACAACACACTCCTAAACAATCAGTGGGTTAAAGAAGAAATAGCAAGAGAAATTGCTAAATATATAGAGACGAATGAAAATGAGAACACAACATACCAAAACCTATGGGATGCAGCAAAAGCAGTGCTAAGGGGGAAATTTATAGCACTAAACGCATATATTAAAAAGGAAGAAAGAGCCAAAATCAAAGAACTAATGGATCAACTGAAGAAGCTAGAAAATGAACAGCAAACCAATCCTAAACCAAGTACAAGAAAAGAAATAACAAGGATTAAAGCAGAAATAAATGACATAGAGAACAAAAAAACAATAGAAAGGATAAATATCACCAAAAGTTGGTTCTTTGAGAAGATCAACAAGATTGACAAGCCCCTAGCTAGACTGACAAAATCAAAAAGAGAGAAGACCCATATAAACAAAATAATGAATGAAAAAGGTGACATAACTGCAGATCCTGAAGAAATTAAAAAAATTATAAGAGGATATTATGAACAACTGTATGGCAACAAACTGGATAATGTAGAAGAAATGGACAATTTCCTGGAAACATATGAACAACCTAGACTGACCAGAGAAGAAATAGAAGACCTCAACCAACCCATCACAAGCAAAGAGATCCAATCAGTCATCAAAAATCTTCCCACAAATAAATGCCCAGGGCCAGATGGCTTCACAGGGGAATTCTACCAAACTTTCCAGAAAGAACTGACACCAATCTTACTCAAACTCTTTCAAAACATTGAAAAAAATGGAACACTACCTAACTCATTTTATGAAGCTAACATCAATCTAATACCAAAACCAGGCAAAGATGCTACAAAAAAGGAAAACTACCGGCCAATCTCCCTAATGAATATAGATGCAAAAATCCTCAACAAAATACTTGCAAATCGAATCCAAAGACACATTAAAAAAATCATACACCATGACCAAGTGGGGTTCATTCCAGGCATGCAAGGACGGTTCAACATCAGAAAAACAATCAATGTATTACAACACATTAAAAACTCGAAAGGGAAAAATCAATTGATCATCTCAATAGATGCTGAAAAAGCATTTGACAAAATCCAACATCCCTTTTTGATAAAAACACTTCAAAAGGTAGGAATTGAAGGAAACTTCCTCAACATGATAAAGAGCATATATGAAAAACCCACAGCCAGCATAGTACTCAATGGTGAGAGACTGAAAGCCTTCCCTCTAAGATCAGGAACAAGACAAGGATGCCCGCTGTCACCACTGTTATTCAACATTGTGCTGGAAGTGCTAGCCAGGGCAATCCGGCAAGACAAAGAAATAAAAGGCATCCAAATTGGAAAAGAAGAAGTAAAACTGTCATTGTTTGCAGATGATATGATCTTATATCTAGAAAACCCTGAGAAATCAACGATACACCTACTAGAGCTAATAAACAAATTTAGCAAAGTAGCGGGATACAAGATTAATGCACATAAGTCAGTAATGTTTCTATATGCTAGAAATGAACAAACTGAAGAGACACTCAAGAAAAAGATACCATTTTCAATAGCAACTAAAAAAATCAAGTACCTAGGAATCAACTTAACCAAAGATGTAAAAGACCTATACAAAGAAAACTACATAACTCTACTAAAAGAAATAGAAGGGGACCTTAAAAGATGGAAAAATATTCCATGTTCATGGATAGGAAGGCTAAATGTCATTAAGATGTCAATTCTACCCAAACTCATCTACAGATTCAATGCAATCCCAATCAAAATTCCAACAACCTACTTTGCAGACTTGGAAAAGCTAGTTATCAAATTTATTTGGAAAGGGAAGATGCCTCGAATTGCTAAAGACACTCTAAAAAAGAAAAACGAAGTGGGAGGACTTACACTCCCTGACTTTGAAGCTTATTATAAAGCCACAGTTGCCAAGACAGCATGGTACTGGCACAAAGATAGACATATAGATCAATGGAATCGAATTGAGAATTCAGAGATAGACCCTCAGATCTATGGCCGACTGATCTTTGATAAGGCCCCCAAAGTCACCGAACTGAGCCATAATGGTCTTTTCAACAAATGGGGCTGGGAGAGTTGGATATCCATATCCAAAAGAATGAAAGAGGACCCCTACCTCACCCCCTACACAAAAATTAACTCAAAATGGACCAAAGATCTCAATATAAAAGAAAGTACCATAAAACTCCTAGAAGATAATGTAGGAAAACATCTTCAAGACCTTGTATTAGGAGGCCACTTCCTAGACTTTACACCCAAAGCACAAGCAACAAAAGAGAAAATAGATAAATGGGAACTCCTCAAGCTTAGAAGTTTCTGCACCTCAAAGGAATTTCTCAAAAAGGTAAAGAGGCAGCCAACTCAATGGGAAAAAAATTTTTGGAAACCATGTATCTGACAAAAGACTGATATCTTGCATATACAAAGAAATCCTACAACTCAATGACAATAGTACAGACAGCCCAATTATAAAATGGGCAAAAGATATGAAAAGACAGTTCTCTGAAGAGGAAATACAAATGACCAAGAAACACATGAAAAAATGTTCAGCTTCACTAGCTATTAGAGAGATGCAAATTAAGACCACAATGAGATACCATCTAACACCGGTTAGAATGGCTGCCATTAAACAAACAGGAAACTACAAATGCTGGAGGGGATGTGGAGAAATTGGAACTCTTATTCATTGTTGGTGGGACTGTATAATGGTTCAGCCACTCTGGAAGTCAGTCTGGCAGTTCCTTAGAAAACTAGATATAGAGCTACCATTCGATCCAGCGATTGCACTCCTCGGTATATACCCGGAAGATCGGAAAGCAGTGACACGAACAGATGTCTGCACGCCAATGTTCATAGCAGCATTATTCACAATTGCCAAGAGATGGAAACAACCCAAATGTCCTTCAACAGATGAGTGGATAAATAAAATGTGGTATATACACACGATGGAATACTACGCGGCAGTAAGAAGGAACGATCTGGTGAAACATATGACAACATGGATGAACCTTGAAGACATAATGCTGAGCGAAATAAGCCAGGCACAAAAAGAGAAATATTATATGCTACCACTAATGTGAACTTTGAAAAATGTAAAACAAATGGTTTATAATGTAGAATGTAGGGGAACTAGCAGTAGAGAGCAATTAAGGAAGGGGGAACAATAATCCAAGAAGAACAGATAAGCTATTTAACGTTCTGGGGATGCCCAGAAATGACTATGGTCTGTTAATTTCTGATGGTTGTAGTAGGAACAAGTTCACTGAAATGTTGCTATATTATGTAACTTTCTTGGGGTAAAGTAGGAACATGTTGGAAGTTAAGCAGTTATCTTAGGTTAGTTGTCTTTTTCTTACTCCCTTGCTATGGTCTCTTTGAAATGCTCTTTTATTGTATGTTTGTTTTCTTTTTAACTTTTTTTTTCATACAGGTGATTTGAAAAAAGAAGGGAAAGTTAAAAAAAAAAAAAAAAAAAAAAAAGAAAAAAGACAAACAAGGGGAAAAAAAAAAAAAAAAAAAAAAGATGTAGTGCCCCCTTGAGGAGCCTGTGGAGAATGCAGGGGTATTCGCCTACCCCACCTCCATGGTTGCTAACATGACCACAGACATAGGGGACTGGTGGTTTGATGGGTTGAGCCCTCTACCATAAGTTTTACCCTTGGGAAGACGGTTGCTGCAAAGGAGAGGCTAGGCCTCCCTGTATTTGTGCCTAAGAGTCTCCTCCTGAATGCCTCTTTGTTGCTCAGATGTGGCCCTCTCTCTCTGGCTAAGCCAACTTGAAAGGTGAAATCACTGCCCTCCCCCCTACGTGGGATCAGACACCCAGGGAAGTGAATCTCCCTGGCAACGTGGAATATGACTCCCAGGGAGGAATGTAGACCTGGCACCGTGGGACGGAGAACATCTTCTTGACCAAAGGGGGATGTGAAAGGAAATGAAATAAGCTTCAGTGGCAGAGAGATTCCAAAAGGAGCCGAGAGGTCACTCTGGTGGGCACTCTTATGCACACTTTAGACAACCCTTTTTAGGTTCTAAAGAATTGGGGTAGCTGGTGGTGGATACCTGAAACTATCAAACTACAACCCAGAACCCATGAATCTCGAAGACAGTTGTATAAAAATGTAGCTTATGAGGGGTGACAATGGGATTGGGAAAGCCATAAGGACCAAACACCACTTTGTCTAGTTTATGGATGGATGTGTAGAAAAGTAGGGGAGGGAAACAGACAGACAAAGGTACCCAGTGTTCTTTTTTACTTCAATTGCTCTTTTTCACTCTAATTATTATTCTTGTTATTTTTGTGTGTGTGCTAATGAAGGTGTCAGGGATTGATTTAGGTGATGAATGTACAACTATGTAATGGTACTGTAAACAATCGAAAGTACAATTTGTTTTGTATGACTGCGAGGTATGTGAATATATCTCAATAAAATGATGATTTAAAAAAAAAAAAAAAAAAAAAAAAAAGAAGAGAAGGAGCAAGTTCTGAAAGCAGCAAGAGAAAAGCAATTCACCACATACAAAGGAAACAGCATAAGACTAAGTAGTGACTACTCAGCAGCCACCATGGAGGCAAGAAGGCAGTGGCACGATATATATAAATTCTGAGTGAGAGGAATTTCCAGCCAAGAATACTTTATCCAGCAAAGCTCTCCTTCAAATTTGAGGGAGAGCTTAAATTTTTCAAAGACAAAGAAATGCTGAGAGAATTTGCTAACAAGAGACCTGCCCTACTGGAGATACTAAAGGGAGCCCTACAGACAGAGAAACAAAGACAGGACAGAGAGACTTGGAGAAAGGTTCAGTACTAAAGAGATTCGGTATGGGTACAATAAAGGATATTAATAGAGAGAGGGAAAAATATGGCAAACATAATCCAAAGGATAAGATGGCCGATTCAAGAAATGCCTTCACGGTTTTAACGTTGAATGTAAATGGATTAAACTCCCCAATTAAAAGATATAGATTCGCAGAATGGATCAAAAAAAATGAACCATCAATATGTTGCATACAAGAGACTCATCTTAGACACAGGGACACAAAGAAACTGAAAGTGAAAGGATGGAAAAAAATATTTCATGCAAGCTACAGCCAAAAGAAAGCAGGTGTAGCAATATTAATCTCAGATAAAATAGACTTCAAATGCAGGGATGTTTTGAGAGACAACGAAGGCCACTACATACTAATAAAAGGGGCAATTCAGCAAGAAGAAATAACAATCGTAAATGTCTATGCACCCAATCAAGGTGCCACAAAATACATGAGAGAAACATTGGCAAAACTAAAGGAAGCAATTGATGTTTCCACAATAATTGTGGGAGACTTCAACACATCACTCTCTCCTATAGATAGATCAACCAGACAGAAGACCAATAAGGAAATTGAAAACCTAAACAATCTGATAAATGAATTAGATTTAACAGACATCTACAGGACATTACATCCCAAATCACCAGGATACACATACTTTTCTAGTGCTCACGGAACTTTCTCCAGAATAGATCATATGCTGGGACATAAAACAAGCCTCAATAAATTTAAAAAGATTGAAATTATTCAAAGCACATTCTCTGACCACAATGGAATACAATTAGAAGTCAATAACCATCAGAGACTTAGAAAATTCACAAATACCTGGAGGTTAAACAACACACTCCTAAACAATCAGTGGGTTAAAGAAGAAATAGCAAGAGAAATTGCTAAATATATAGAGACGAATGAAAATGAGAACACAACATACCAAAACCTATGGGATGCAGCAAAAGCAGTGCTAAGGGGGAAATTTATAGCACTAAACGCATATATTAAAAAGGAAGAAAGAGCCAAAATCAAAGAACTAATGGATCAACTGAAGAAGCTAGAAAATGAACAGCAAACCAATCCTAAACCAAGTACAAGAAAAGAAATAACAAGGATTAAAGCAGAAATAAATGACATAGAGAACAAAAAAACAATAGACAGGATAAATATCACCAAAAGTTGGTTCTTTGAGAAGATCAACAAGATTGACAAGCCCCTAGCTAGACTGACAAAATCAAAAAGAGAGAAGACCCATATAAACAAAATAATGAATGAAAAAGGTGACATAACTGCAGATCCTGAAGAAATTAAAAAAATTATAAGAGGATATTATGAACAACTGTATGGCAACAAACTGGATAATGTAGAAGAAATGGGCAATTTCCTGGAAACATATGAACAACCTAGACTGACCAGAGAAGAAATAGAAGACCTCAACCAACCCATCACAAGCAAAGAGATCCAATCAGTCATCAAAAATCTTCCCACAAATAAATGCCCAGGGCCAGATGGCTTCACAGGGGAATTCTACCAAACTTTCCAGAAAGAACTGACACCAATCTTACTCAAACTCTTTCAAAACATTGAAAAAAATGGAACACTACCTAACTCATTTTATGAAGCTAACATCAATCTAATACCAAAACCAGGCAAAGATGCTACAAAAAAGGAAAACTACCGGCCAATCTCCCTAATGAATATAGATGCAAAAATACTCAACAAAATACTTGCAAATCGAATCCAAAGACACATTAAAAAAATCATACACCATGACCAAGTGGGGTTCATTCCAGGCATGCAAGGATGGTTCAACATAAGAAAAACAATCAATGTATTACAACACATTAAAAACTCGAAAGGGAAAAATCAATTGATCATCTCAATAGATGCTGAAAAAGCATTTGACAAAATCCAACATCCCTTTTTGATAAAAACACTTCAAAAGGTAGGAATTGAAGGAAACTTCCTCAACATGATAAAGAGCATATATGAAAAACCCACAGCCAGCATAGTACTCAATGGTGAGAGACTGAAAGCCTTCCCTCTAAGATCAGGAACAAGACAAGGATGCCCGCTGTCACCACTGTTATTCAACATTGTGCTGGAAGTGCTAGCCAGGGCAATCCGGCAAGACAAAGAAATAAAAGGCATCCAAATTGGAAAAGAAGAAGTAAAACTGTCATTGTTTGCAGATGATATGATCTTATATCTAGAAAACCCTGAGAAATCAACGATATACCTACTAGAGCTAATAAACAAATTTAGCAAAGTAGCGGGATACAAGATTAATGCACATAAGTCAGTAATGTTTCTATATGCTAGAAATGAACAAACTGAAGAGACACTCAAGAAAAAGATACCATTTTCAATAGCAACTAAAAAAATCAAGTACCTAGGAATAAACTTAACCAAAGATGTAAAAGACCTATACAAAGAAAACTACATAACTCTACTAAAAGAAATAGAAGGGGACCTTAAAAGATGGAAAAATATTCCATGTTCATGGATAGGAAGGCTAAATGTCATTAAGATGTCAATTCTACCCAAACTCATCTACAGATTCAATGCAATCCCAATCAAAATTCCAACAACCTACTTTGCAGACTTGGAAAAGCTAGTTATCAAATTTATTTGGAAAGGGAAGATGCCTCAAATTGCTAAAGACACTCTAAAAAAGAAAAACGAAGTGGTAGGACTTACACTCCCTGACTTTGAAGCTTATTATAAAGCCACAGTTGCCAAAACAGCATGGTACTGGCACAAAGATAGACATATAGATCAATGGAATCGAATTGAGAATTCAGAGATAGACCCTCAGATCTATGGCCGACTGATCTTTGATAAGGCCCCCAAAGTCACCGAACTGAGCCATAATGGTCTTTTCAACAAATGGGGCTGGGAGAGTTGGATATCCATATCCAAAAGAATGAAAGAGGACCCCTACCTCACCCCCTACACAAAAATTAACTCAAAATGGACCAAAGATCTCAATATAAAAGAAAGTACCATAAAACTCCTAGAAGATAATGTAGGAAAACATCTTCAAGACCTTGTATTAGGAGGCCACTTCCTAGACTTTACACCCAAAGCACAAGCAACAAAAGAGAAAATAGATAAATGGGAACTCCTCAAGCTTAGAAGTTTCTGCACCTCAAAGGAATTTCTCAAAAAGGTAAAGAGGCAGCCAACTCAATGGGAAAAAATTTTTGGAAACCATGTATCTGACAAAAGACTGATATCTTGCATATACAAAGAAATCCTACAACTCAATGACAATAGTACAGACAGCCCAATTATAAAATGGGCAAAAGATATGAAAAGACAGTTCTCTGAAGAGGAAATACAAATGGCCAAGAAACACATGAAAAAATGTTCAGCTTCACTAGCTATTAGAGAGATGCAAATTAAGACCACAATGAGATACCATCTAACACCGGTTAGAATGGCTGCCATTAAACAAACAGGAAACTACAAATGCTGGAGGGGATGTGGAGAAATTGGAACGCTTATTCATTGTTGGTGGGACTGTATAATGGTTCAGCCACTCTGGAATTCAGTCTGGCAGTTCCTTAGAAAACTAGATATAGAGCTACCATTCGATCCAGCGATTGCACTTCTCGTTATATACCCGGAAGATCGGAAAGCAGTGACACGAACAGATATCTGCACGCCAATGTTCATAGCAGCATTATTCACAATTGCCAAGAGATGGAAACAACCCAAATGTCCTTCAACAGATGAGTGGATAAATAAAATGTGGTATATACACACGATGGAATACTACGCGGCAGTAAGAAGGAACGATCTGGTGAAACATATGACAACATGGATGAACCTTGAAGACATAATGCTGAGCGAAATAAGCCAGGCACAAAAAGAGAAATATTATATGCTACCACTAATGTGAACTTTGAAAAATGTAAAACAAATGGTTTATAATGTAGAATGTAGGGGAACTAGCAGTAGAAAGCAATTAAGGAAGGGGGAACAATAATCCAAGAAGAACAGATAAGCTATTTAACGTTCTGGGGATGCCCAGAAATGACTATGGTCTGTTAATTTCTGATGGATGTAGTAGGAACAAGTTCACTGAAATGTTGCTATATTATGTAACTTTCTTGGGGTAAAGTAGGAACATGTTGGAAGTTAAGCAGTTATCTTAGGTTAGTTGTCTTTTTCTTACTCCCTTGTTATGGTCTCTTTGAAATGTTCTTTTATTGTATGTTTGTTTTCTTTTTAACTTTTTTTTTCATACAGTTGATTTAAAAAAGAAGGGAAAGTTAAAAAAAAAAAAAAGAAAAAAGACAAACAAGGAAAAAAAAAAAAAAGATGTAGTGCCCCCTTGAGGAGCCTGTGGAGAATGCAGGGGTATTCGCCTACCCCACCTCCATGGTTGCTAACATGACCACAGACATAGGGGACTGGTGGTTTGATGGGTTGAGCCCTCTACCATAAGTTTTACCCTTGGGAAGATGGTTGCTGCAAAGGAGAGGCTAGGCCTCCCTGTATTTGTGCCTAAGAGTCTCCTCCTGAATGCCTCTTTGTTGCTCAGATGTGGCCCTCTCTCTCTGGCTAAGCCAACTTGAAAGGTGAAATCACTGCTCTCCCCCCTACGTGGGATCAGACACCCAGGGAAGTGAATCTCCCTGGCAACGTGGAATATGACTCCCGGGGAGGAATGTAGACCCGGCATCGTGGGATGGAGAACATCTTCTTGACCAAAAGGGGGATGTGAAAGGAAATGAAATAAGCTTCAGTGGCAGAGAGATTCCAAAACGAGCCGAGAGATCACTCTGGTGGGCACTCTTACGCACACTTTAGACAACCTTTTTAGGTTCTAAAGAATTGGGGTAGCTGGTGGTGGATACCTGAAACTATTAAACTACAACCCAGAACCCATGAATCTCGAAGACAGTTGTATAAAAATGTAGCTTATGAGGGGTGACAGTGGGATTGGGAATGCCATAAGGACCAAACTCCACTTTGTCTAGTTTATGGATGGATGTGTAGAAAAGTAGGGGAAGGAAACAAACAGACAAAGGTACCCAGTGTTCTTTTTTACTTCAATTGCTCTTTTTCACTCTAATTATTATTCTTGTTATTTTTGTGTGTGTGCTAATGAAGGTGTCAGGGATTGATTTAGGTGATGAATGTACAACTATGTAATGGTACTGTAAACAATCGAAAGTACAATTTGTTTTGTATGACTGCGTGGTATGTGAATATATCTCAATAAAATGATGATTAAAAAAAAAAAAATGAGGGAGAGATTAAGACATTCCCAGATAAACAAAAGCTGAGGGTATTCATTAGCACAAGACCTGCTCAACAAGCAATGCTAAAGGTAGTTCTTCAGACTGAAAGGAAACAGCATCAGAAAGTGTTTCAAATCAGCATAAAGAAATAAAGGCCTCCAGTAAGGGTAACCAAATGGGCAATTATAAATGCCAGTATACTTCCTATGGGGGCTGAAATGCAAATAATGTACAAATACATAAATACTAACATGTACAATAAAAAGTGGGGGTGGGGGGCAGAGTCATAGAAAAAGTATAAGTGTATGCTTTTGAAGTTGATATCAAACCAAATATGACTGCTATATATTTGGGCTGTTAAATTTTAACCCCATGGTAACCACAAGAGAAAAAGATGAAAATATATCCAGATAGAAAAGAGAAGGCACTCAATATGGTACAACGACAACAAAAAATCAAATATAAAATTAGGCATTAACAGATGAATTGGGTGACAAAAAAATGGTATAAGATATACAAAGGCTAAAGAGCAAAATGGCAGAAGAAAGTCCTGCGTAATCATTAGTGACTTTAAATGTAAATAGATTAGTTTTCAATCAAAAGGCAGATATCGGCAGAATGGATAAAAAAGCATGACATAACTATATGCTGTCTGCAAGAGACTCAAATTCAAAGACATAAGTAGGTGGAAGTGAAAGAATGGAATAAGATATACTATGCAAGTGGTAACCAATAGATAGCTGGCAAAGCTATACCAATATCAGATAAAATGGACTTTAACTCAAAAACAGGAGGGACAAAGACAATCATTACATATTAATAAAGGGGAAAATTCAATAAGAAGATGTAACAATTGTAAATGTATATGTACCTAACAGAAGAGCCCCAAAATATATGAAGCAAATACTGACAGAATTGAAGGAAGAAATTGATGGTTCTACATTAATAGTAGGAGACTTCAATACACTACTTTCAATAATGGATAGAACATCTAGTCAGAAGATCAATCAGGATATACAACACTTGAACAATATGCTAAACCAAATATAGCAAAAACACATATATAGAACATTTCACCCAACCAAAAATAGAATACACATTCTTCTTGAGTGCATATGGATCATTCTCCAGGATAGACCTTATGTTAAGTGACAAAACAAGTCTCAATACATTCAAAAATACTGACACCATACAACATACATTCTCTGACCACAATGGAATGAAGCTAGAAATCAGTATCAGAGGGGAAATGGAAAATTCACAAATATGTGAAAATTAAACAACATACTCTTAAACAACTAATGAGTTAAGGAGGAAATCACAAGAGAAATGAGGAAATATCTAGAGGTGAATGAAAATGAAAATATAACATACCAAAATTTATGGGATGCAGTAAAGGCAGTGCTGAGAGGCAAATTCATAGCTCTGAACATAAAGTTTAAAAGAAAGACTTAAAATAGGAGCCCTAACCTCAAAACTGGAAGAAATAGCAAAAGAAGAGCAAACTAACTAAAAGAGAACAGAAGGAAGGAAATAACAAAGATTAGAGTGAAGATAAACGAAATAGAAAAAAAATAGAAAGACTTAACAAAATTAAACTTGGTTCTTTGAAAACATCAATAAAATTGACAAACCTTTGGTTAGAATAACGAAGAAAAAAAGAGAAAGGACACAAATAATAAGAAATGAAAAGGGGGACATCACTACTGACCCCAGAGAAATAAAAAGGACTATTAGAGGATACTATAAATAACTGTATGCTAACAAATTATATAACCTGGATGAAATGAAAAAATTCTTAGAAACACACAAACTACATACAGTGACTCAAACTACACACAATTCATGTTCATGGACTGGAAGGCTAAATATTGTTAAGATGTCAAAGCTACCCAAAGCAATGCATAGATTCAGTGGAATCCCAATCAAAATTCCTACAACCTTCTTTGCAGAATGGAAAAGCCAATCATGAAATTTATATGGAAGGGTAAGCGACCCTGCATAGCTAAAGCCATCTTGAAAAAGAAGAATTAAGTTGGAGGACTCACACTCCCTGATCTTAAAATTTATTGCAAAGTCACAGTAGTCAAAACAGCATACTACTGGCACAAGGACCAATGGAACCAAATTAAGAACTCAGAAATCAACTCTAAAATTGATGGCCAACTGATTTTTGAGAAGGGAGTAAAGACCACTCAATTGGGAAAGAATGGTCTCTTCCACAAATGGTGCTGGGAAAACTAGATCTCCATTTTCAAAACAAAACAACAAAAAAGGGAGGAAAACCCTACCTCATACCTTATTTAAAAAATCAACTCAAAAATGGATCAAAGACCTAAACATAAGAGCCAGAACTTTCAAACTCCTAGAAGAAAACATAGGGAAGCATCTTTAGGACCTTGGGTTTTACAATGGTTTTTTAGCTTTACACTCAGAGCACAAGCAACAAAAGAAAAAATAAATAAATGGGACCACATCAAAATTTCACTCAAATCTTTGCACCTCAAAATTTCACAAAATTTCACTCATGAAAGTGAAATGACAATTGACACAATGGGAGAAAATATTTGGAAACTACATATTGAATATAGGTTTAATATCCAGAATATATACAGAAATCCACCAACTTAACAACAGAGACAAACTATACAATTTAAAAATGAGCAAAATACTTGAAGACATCTCTCCAATGAAGATATTCAAATGGCCAGAAATTACAGGATAAGATGCTCAAAATCATTAGCTATGAGGGAATGCAAAACAAAATCACAATGAGATATCTATTAGAATGGCTGGGCAGTGGTTTGAAGCTGTATGTACCCCAGAAAAGCATGTTCTTAAATCTAATCACTCACAGTGGGTTATTTCAGTTAAGGTGTGGACCAGGATGGGTCTTAATCCTATTAGTACTTTATAATAGAATGAAATTCAGACAGGAGAGAAAGATAAAGAAGGAAAAGCTGAAATCAATGAAACCCAGACAAGAAGGGAGAGACCAGCAGATGCTGTTATGTGTCTTGCCATGTGGCAGAGGAGTCAAAGATTGGCAATATCTGGGTCTTCAGGAAGAAAGCATTGCCTTCATGGTGACGATTTTTATTTTCTTTTAGCCCAAAACCATATGCTAATAAATTCCCATTGTTTAAATCAACCTATTTCATGGTATTTGCTTAAGCAGCCTAGGAAACTAAAACAGATTTCGGTACCAGGAGTGGGGTGCTACTATTGTAAATACCAGAAATATGGAAATGACTTTGGATTGGGTTATGGGTAAAAGCTGGAAGAATTTTGAGGTGCTTGATAGAAAAGTCCTAGAATGCTTTGAATAGACACAAAACATTTCTACCAATATTTCATAAATTGGTAGAAATATTGATGCTAAAGATACTTCTAACAAGGCTTTAGAAGGAAATTATTAACTTGCTATAGGAAATTGGAGGAAAGGCAATCTTTTTTTTAACAAGGCAGAGAACTTGGCAAAATTAAGTTCTGATGTCAGATGGAAGGCAGAAATTTAGAGTGATGAACATGGACATTTAGCTGAGATTTCCAAGTGAAATGTGGGAAGTGCAGCCTACTTTCTTCTTGCAGCTTATAGTGAAATGAGAGATTAAAGGGATAAGCTGAGAACTGAACTCCTGGACACAAAGAAACCAGAAAACCACAGTTTAGAAAATTCTGAGCTTCTGGAAAGTGAGTCTCCAGAGAATAGTGCTCTATGTGAAGGGTTAACTGCACATGGAACTAGTCAACCAATTCAGGGGCAGTCGAGATTGGAAATGCAGTTATCTAGGAAAGATCTGTTGAAAATTCTTTTATCTGATGGATTAGATCCCTGTAAACGAAATGCAAGGCTGACAAGTTTTTTGCATAATTTGTGTGAATGAAACCACTGCCAAATTGGACTAAGAGGGAGAGAGAAGGAACATACTGAAGGAAAAATCACTTCGGGGCAGAACCACAGAGCTGAGGTATGAAGTGAAGACATCTTCTCAGGCCAAGAGAGTGGGCCCACCTGTGTGTGTGTATGTTGAAAGGGTAAGTCTGCCCTCGTGCTTGGAGATGCTATGCCTTCCATTCCATTGTTCAGGAAGAGTGCTGCCACCCCAATGCTCAGAGAGGGGGGCGCCTGTGCCCCAGCAATTGAGGAGAGCCTGGCAGCCATCCTGATGCTTGGAGGGGGTGGAGCCTTCACCCCGGTGTTCAAAGGGTGCATGGCTGATGCACAAGCCCTTGAAAGGGGTGGGGCTGCCCCCTCATCAGGCATGAAAGACAAAACATCATTCCACAGATGACTCTCAGACCTTGAAATCTAATGACTAGGCCATGCTGGATTTCAGAAGTGTTTGAGACCTGCGATCCCTGTTTTCCTTCCAATTTCTCCCTACACAAATGGAAATTTTTATCCTATGCCTTTCCCTCCATTGTGTATTGGAAGCAGATAACCTGTCCTCTAGGTTTCACAGGTCCACAGAGGGTAACTGTGTCCCAGGACAGCCTACAACCATAACCAATTTTGATGAGACTTTGTAATAAGTATTGTTACTTAAATGGCTTAAGGCTTTTGAGATATTGTGAAGGAATGAATGTATATTACATATAGAAGGGACATGTCTTTGTGGGCCCAGAGGGTGGAGTGTGGTGGTTTGAAGCTGTATATACTCCAGAAAAACACGTTCTTAAGTTTAATCCATTCCTGTAGATGTAAATCCATTGTAAGTGGGACATTTTGATGAGGTTACTTCAGTTAATGTGTGTCCTCCCTCAATCAGGATGTGTCTTAATCCTCTTACTGGAGTCCTTTATAAGAGAATGAAATTCAGACAGAAAGAAAGCACAGGAAGTAAGAAGCTGAAATGAACAAAACTAGGAAGAGAAATGCGAGACAAGGAGATGCCACCATGTGCTTTGCCATGTGACAGAGGAGCCAAGAATTGCCAGCAACCAGCCCCAGAATACCACGGTATTCAGGGAGAAAACACTGCCTTGATGATAACTTGATTTTGACTTTCTTTTAACCTCAAAACTGTAAGCCAATAAATTCCCATTGTTTAAGCCAACCCATTTTATGGTTTTTGCTTTAAGCAGTCTAGGAAAGTAAAACAACTAATATGTCATTGCATGGATACACCATATTTTACTATCAATTTATCTGTTGATGGACATTTGCGTTGTTTCCACTTCTTGCTTATTAAGAATAATGCTGTTATGAACATTTTCATACAGTTTTTGTGTGGACATATGCTTTCATTTCTTTTGGGTGTATGCCTAGAGTGGAATTTCTGGGTCACATAGTTATGTGGTTAGGTCTCTATGTCTAACCTTTGGAGAAACTACCAAACTGTTTTCCAAAGCAGCTGTATTATTTTACATTCCTACCAACACTGTATGGGGATTCCAAATTCTCAGCATCCTGGCCAACACTTGTTATTGTCTTTCTTATTATAACAATCCAAGTGGAAGTAAAGCAGTATCACATTGTAGTTTTCATTTGTATTTTCCAAATAACTAAGGCTATACCCAAGAGAAAAGGTAATATATGTCCAGACAAAGATTTTCACATGAATATTCATTGAAGCTTCATTTGTAATAGCCCAAAACTGGAAACTCAAATGTCCACCTATGAATGAATGTATAAATAAATTGTGGTATATCCACACAATGAAATACCATTCAGGAATTTAAAAGGAATGAACTATTGCTACCACACAACAAGAATTCAGAATAATTATGCTGAGTAAAAGAAACTAATTACAAAAGAGTACACACTGTATGGTTCCATTTATATGAAACTGTAGAAAATGCAAACTGAACTATAGATTAGAAAAGTGGTTGCATGAGGAGGAAGGAGCAGGGAGGTATAGGAAAGAGGGACATGAGGATATTTTGGAGGATGATGGATATGTTCGCTATCTTGACTGCAGTAGTGTTTTCATGTGTGTATACATTTGTCAAAACAAATTTTACATTTTAAATATGTGCAGTTTATTGTATGTCAATTATACCTTTAAAAAGAAAAAAAAAACCACCTACAAGTAGAGTGTAGAGCAGTTTTCTTGGTGAGAAAAAAAATCATCAGAAACCTAAATAAAGTGCTTTTGCCAAAAAAAAAAAACAACAAAAAAAAAAAACAACTCTGATTCAAGACTAGAACTCATAAACACATGCTGATGAGGCCAGTTGCTAAAAATTACTTGGAAACAAATGAGCTATTGTTTTCTGAACAGTAGTAGGGGGCCGATTCACACTCATACTTCTTCAATAAAGCACAAACTGCTACAAACTGCTGAAATTTCTGGGCTTCTATCCATTTGTGGTGGATATTCACTCCAGGGAAATTATAACCTTTTTTTTTTTTTTTCTTTTTTAGATTAAGACAACTGTAAGTTATGAACCATGAAGCCGTCCTACAAAGGCTGAAAGACTAGGCACTGGAAAAACAGAAAAGATATGGTAATTGCATTGTATGTGGAACCAAGTCCATCCAGATTCTGACAATCACTGGCCAACTCCAGCAGGCTACTTTAAACAAAGGGTTTTCTTACACTGGTCTCCCATGGTCACAGTCTTTCCTGAGCTACAACTATAAATCTGAATTAAGTATTCCTCTAAAAACATAGAGCGTAAGCATAGTTATTACAATATTATACAAAGTCAAAGGCAATATAAAGTAACAGGTAGAAGTGAGAAATTTCATTATTCAACTTGGGCAGAAGGATATGTTTTTATACCAGTGAAGATCAAGACTTAAAGGCATAGAGAGGATTGTGGGAAGACAGTGGAGTAGGAAGCTCCAGAAATCAGTCCTTCCACCAAAAAAATTACTGGACTGGGAAGAACTGTCAGAACCAACAATTTTGAAACTCTGGAGTCTAGTGGAACACCATGTAACATCTAGGGAGGAGTACAAAAAAGAGGCTGGAAAATTGCAATAAGTACTGGTGAATTTCACCCTCCCTGTATGGTTACTATGTCCCTTCCCCTAGCCTACTGGTAGGCAGCAGTGAGGACTGGAGCTTGGGCTCCTGGTGCAGCTTGCTTGTGCCGGGGAGGGACATAAAGACCTAGTCCTCCAAATTGCAGGAATATATGCTCTGATCGCCCAGTTACTGCATTTGATCACCTACTTCAGATCGCTGGGTCTGGCTCTGAGGGCGGCCTTTGTTCCAATTCCCCTTCATCAAAGGCAGCAGAGGAATCCTAAGACAGTAACCTTCTCTAAAACAATGGAAAACAGTTAAAGAGCTGCATTAATTGGGCAAGTGCTGAATCAAGAAAACAGTTTCAAGAGCCATAGAAGTTCTGGCAATCTTGCTGGCCCTTCCCTTACCCCTCCATGATGTGGGGTGTAGTCAGCTTGCACTCCCAGGGTAGGTCCCTGCCCCTGTTCCAAAGGAGCAGAGAGGCTGCTGTGTACGTACTGGGGTGCATGAATGTCAGTGCCAATCTTTCCGGTGGAAGTCTGAGCAACTGAGCAGGGGGAGTTGTCTCAGGCTCCTATTCCCAGAGTCTGTCCTCAGGGCAGAGAAGCTGATTGCAGATAGCTGGGACAGTATGAGAACAATTAAGTGGAAGCCACCTGGAGCAAAGGACTATCTGCATTAAGTCACTCAAGAGAGCACCCAGGAGGGGGTGATAGTCTATTTCAAAGGGAGTAGAGGGGGATGTTCACTGAAATGCCTGTAAACTGTAAATGAGGAATTCCTAAGGCCTGTAGCAAGCATAAGCCCAGGAAAAGAAGCATACTTTGGGGCTCCACATAAGCTCAGATAAGACAGAGATGACCCTGCTCTTCAAGTTTGCCTCAGGCTGGTCTTCCTGATGGAAGGGCTGAGCTCTGGAGACTGCTAGCCAAAACAAAGACAATCTGCAAAGACACTGAAAGCTTTGTTTGTTGTGATTAGCCGGCATTCATGAAAATCTGTCATATCAATAGATGGATACAAACTTAAGGAACACACAACTCAGTACTAAATCCCAGAGTTAACACTTTAAAATATTGAAATGTTCAGTATACAAGAAAAAATTTCAATACAAACAAGGAACAGGGCATGATGGCCCCTCTAAAAGAATAAGATAAAAATCCAGGAACCATCACTGAAGAGGACCACACTTCGGACTTACTGGACAGAGAATGAAAAAATGACACGCTCAAGGCGATAAAGGAAAACATGGAGAAAGAACTAACAAGTATGAGGAAACCAATGAATGAACAATATGGGAATCTCTTTTAGGTACTCAATAGGAAACAAACAGAAATAGTGGAGTTGAGAAACATGATAATGGAAATGAAAAAATCCCTAAAGGTTTTCAACAGCAAGTTGGAGGAGGCGGAAGAAAGATTCTGTGATCTCAAAGACAAGAAAATTGAAATGATCCAGGCTGAGGAGCAGAAAAAAAAAAAAAGAATAAAAAGGAACAAACAGAGCCTAAGAGACCTGTGGGACACCATCAAGCTTACCAATATACACATTATGGGAGTCCTAGAAGGAGAAGAAAGAGAGAAAGGGGCAGAAGGAATATTCCAAAGAAATAATGGCAAAAAACTTTCTGAATTTCATGAAAGACATGAATATGCACATTCAAGAATCCCAATGAAGCCAAAACAGGACAAACTAAAAAAGATCTACACCTGGTCACATAGTAATCAAACCATCTGTGATGGTTAGGTAAATATATAAACTTGGCTAGATGATGGTGTCCAGGTATCTGGTCAAGCAAGCACTGGCCTAACTGTTAATGCAAGGACATTTATGAATGGTTAATAAAACAGAAGGTTGGTTTATTAATTCATCAGTCAATTGACTGCACCTGTGGCTGATTAAATCAACAAAGGGTGTGTTTCCACAATGAGAGAATTCAGTCAGCTGGGCTTAATCCAATCAGTTGAAGACTTTTAAAGGAGAGAGAAGACCTTCACTTCTTTGGCTAGCCAGCAAAGCATTTCCTGAGGAGTTTATTGAAAACCTTCATCAGAGTTGCGCCAGTTCGCTGCCTGCCTTACAGATTTTGAACTCATGCATCCTGCCCTACAGAACTTAGACTCATGTATCCCCACAGGTGCATATGATACTTTTATAAATCTTATATTTACAGATATCTCTTGCTGGTTCTGTTTCCCTAGAGAACCCTAACTAATACACCATCCAATGCCAAAGACAAGGAGACAGTTCTGAAAGCTACAAGAGAAAAACAAGGAGTTATGAATAAGGGAATCCCCAAAAGACTAAATGCCAATTTCTCATCAGAAAGCAGGGAGGCAAGAAGGCAGTGATACACAATATTTAAAGCACTGAAAGAAAACAATTGTCTATCAAAAATTTTATGTCCAGCAAGACTTTCTTTCAAAAATGAGGGAGCCAGTAAGACATTCCCAAATAAACAAAAGTTAATGGATTTCATTACCATTAGACATGAAAGGACACTAAACACTGGGAAAATTGGAAATATCTTAAGGTGAAGGAAAACAAAAACAGGGCATATCAAAATCTATGGGATGCAGAAGATGGTACACCATGGATGATTGTATGGTATGTGAATGTATCTCAATAAAACTGAATCTAAAAAAAGAAAAAAAAGATCTGAGAACAAGACAAGGATGTCCACTGTTACCACTGTTATTCAATACTGTACTGGAAGTTCTAGCTAGAGCAATTAGGGAAGAAAAAGAAATAAAAGGCATCCAAATTGTAAAACTTTCCCTATTTGCAGATGACATGATCCTATAGACAGACAATCCTGAAAAATCCATAACAAAGTTCCTAGAGCTACTAAATGTATTCAGCAAAGTCGTGGGGTATTAGATCAACATGCAAAAATCAGTAGTTTCTATACACTAGTAATGAACAATCTAAAGAAGAGATCAAGAAAAAAAATCCATTTATAGCAGCAACCAAAATAATCAAATATCCAGTAATAAACTTAAAGACATAGAAAACTACACAACATTGCTCAAAGAAATCAAAGAAGACATTCTGTGTTCATGGATTGGAGGACTAAATATTGCTAAGATGTCAATTCTACCAAAAGTAATTTAGAGAGATCTTATTTCAAAAGAGAGCCAGTAAAGTAAAGTAAAATTTTGAGGATATTCATATTTTAGTTAAGTAACTCCCCACCTTGTGGAAAACGCAAATGGGAAAAAATTTTCTCTGTAAATATAGAATAAAGTTGAGATTTTCAGTGATAAATTTAAATGGAGCTGGGTTAATGACAACAGAAAAGTTTACTTACTGGTATAATTCTCTATACCAATTATTCTCTACACCACTGGAAAAAGAGCTAACAAAACACGCCAGCATCATTTTTCAAATGTTGATAGCTTACATTTTGGTAGTAGGACAGTTTTAGAAATGATGAAATCAGCTTCTCACCTTTCCCCCCAGATACTCCTCCCCTCACATCCAAACATATCTCAAGAGTGTTGCCTAGATTTTCTGTCTCTCTTTCCTCACTTCCACATCTACTCAAATTTGGCTTTTAGTCCCATCATCCCACCAAACCAGCTCTCACTAGTGTCACTGGTGGCCTCCAGCTCACTTAACTCACCTAGTGCATACATTCTAATGGGGACAATATCCCCCTCAAGGGGGTAAAAACTGGTTTAAGGGGGACAAAAAAAAAAACTTAATTGTAATGGTTTGTGGACCTCCAAAGGGCCAAAGTACATAAACAGAAATAAAATATATTTGCATATGAAAATTTCACAGCAGGGGTGGGGCAATTAGGGGGTGAAAATCCTCCTATTCATCTCTGGACCATCCTTCTCTATCTCATTTGCAAGCCATTCTACTCTACACTACTTTGTTCCTCAAAGCTGAATCCAAGGCACTTTCCTCTCCTTATACTATACCTTCTACCCAGGTGACTTTATATTTGCCCTCTTCAGTTACCACCCACTACCACCTGCAAATTCACACATCATAGACCATTCCCATGAGCTTCAAATTCATTTATCTACCTGCCAATATGACATTTCCACTTGAGTGTCTCAAAGCATTCTTCTTTGGCCAGATTCTCAGAGTAAGAACTACTACCATACTGTACTTTCCAAAGGGATCATAAAATCAAACATGATAAGTTAATTTTAAAAGTTGATATAAATAATTATATTATGAACAGATTTTGATTCTTCTTTGATATCTTTAAGGCCTCTGTGTAAATATATCTTTGAGTTGATATACAACAGAAACTAATGGTCAGAAATCAATGTGTTAATACATTTGTCTTTCCCAGAGTACGGATAATAATATAATTATAGTGATTCTCTCGTTACACCAAGTTATTCTGAAACCAGCATCAGACTTTCAATAAAAGAGGCAAGAATATAAAAGATTGCAAAATGTTTTGTAAGTCTGCTGTATCGGTTGTTTGCACAACTAAACAAGTAGATATGAATATTTACATTTTGAAGAGAATCCTGAAAATAGGCAAACTGCATCAAAAATATATTATTATTCTAACATCAATTCACAAACCCTTCTTGTTTATCAATCATCTCCCATATGATAAGGTCATACCACTAACCCTTTCCAAAGTTAAACTAAACTAACCTTTTCCAAAATTAAACTAGAGAGCTAGAACAAAAAAAAAGTTATTTTTTGACTCAATGGATTCTTCTTGCATAATAACAGAAATTTGTCAACACCAATACCTTCCAATAAATGGAATTCTGCTTCTTAGGTTAAGAAACAGGTTTACTTTAGGAGTTAAAGAGCTATCCTGTTATTTAACTTCTTAAGAAGGTGGAAGAAATCTGCCTCTTTGGCGTGACAGGATCGAGGTCTAATATAGTATGGTCTAAATCTTTGCCTGCTGATCCTGTTTTCTATTTGACTTTTTTCTCTTCCCCCTCCCTGATTCTGATAACATTCTTCTTTAATGTTTTCAGAAATCATTACTAAGAATGATTTAACATTTCCTACTGGACTTTTGACTTGGATTTCCTTTAGGCACCTCAAACTCAGTATGCCTCAATACTTAATTTATCCTGTCCGTCTCTACCTCCTTCCTGGCAAATCTGCTTTAAACTGTCTATTTACCCACTGGCCCAAACCATAAACCTAGTACTTATTCTTGAATTTTCCCCTTGACAAAATCCTATCAATTCTATCTCTTAACTGCTCTTAAAGTTGCCTACTCCTCTTTGCCTCCCTGCCCCTATGGCTTATTTGGGAAGGCTACTTTATAGACTTCAAAGAAATTAGGTGACAGATTGAAATAAATCTGGGTGTGAATCCCAGTTCTGCCAGTTGCTATGTGTGATCTTAATTTTAGGCAAATTACTTAACCTTTCTAGGGCTTATTTTCTCATCTGTAAATGAAAATATTAATATATACCTCATAAGGCTACTGAAATGAGTAAATGTCACCCACCGGTTCCTGAAATGAGTAAGGCACTCAACACCATGCCTGGCACACTATAAATATGCAACAAATGGTAGGTACTGCTACCTTGCAGAACTGTTGTATCAACTGAATAAGATGATGATCTCTGTAAAGCACTGGCACATGGTAAGTAAGGACTTAATATGTAATGGACTTTTAAAAAAAATTTAATTCAGCCTCTCATCTCACCTTTACTCTTTAATCTTATTACTTCAACAATCTCCTAAATCCAGTCGTCACATATGTATTTTCTACAATGCCCGGCTTTAAAAAAAATCCTCTAATTGGCTCCTGTTTTCAAGATAAAAATCAAATTCCTTCTCATGATATACAAAGCTCTTAATGACCTTGACTTCCCTTACCTCCTGAGGCTAACCACTTGCCATTCCTTGAGCTCCAATCATATGAATCTCAGAAATGCCCAGTTTTATGATATAATCATTGATTTTGCAATGCTGCTCCTTTTGCCTAGAACTCCCATTTAATTCCCCTTTGTATCATATTACTCCTGTTAATCCTCCAACCCTCAACTTAGGATGTCTTTCCTTGTCCTTCTGCTATCCCATACCCTCAATTTTGGGTTCAAAACAGAGTCTCTGTACTCCCATATCTTCTTGTACTGTTTTTCTTCCAATGATAATAGCAGCAACTAACATTTATTGAGCACAATACTATGTGCCAGGTTCTGTATTAAGCACATTTACATGTTACCTCATTTAATCCTCATAGCAACTTTATGAGGTATATACCATTATTATCTTGATAGGGAGAAAACTGAAGTTTATAGAATATCATTTGATGCTCACAATAACCAGGTAAGATAAAGCAATTATTATAAATCCCTAGTTTATAAAGCAGATGTATGATTATTTTTAGAATGCTGCTAAAGTGGTTTTGTTTTCAAGTTAAATTATATAGACTCCATGCAAAGGAGGCAAAAATGATTTAGTGTTTCTTCACCAAGGAAAAAGCAAACAATAATTTTTATTGTTTGCCAACCATCAGTAATAAGATAAGGTTCTCTGATACTATCTGTAAGACAGTCAGATCCTTCATAATTTTTCTGAGGTCAAGAGTATAAATCCAAGAGAAAAAAAAATTATACAATGAAAAGATGGCAAGAAAACAAAAGCCTTAAGCAGAAAAACTCTCAAAGGTCAGCAGATTACTAACGAATTCCCCACTGACTATGCTAGGTGGTAGGCTTGTCATAAGATTTAGGTTAGACATAAAATATCAACAGCAGGGATGTCTTAGCTTCAGTTAAATGAACTGAACTAAATTTCCATTCTTTTATCTGATAAGTCTGTAAAAGTGCTTATTTATGAGAACTAAAAAACTAAAAGATTTTTTGATACAAAGTAGACCATAATTATGGCTAAATATTAGGTTACTGTAAGACAAATCTGGCCTAGATATAAGAATGAACTTCCAGAGAGCCAACATCCTTATATTCTGAAATTGTTACCCAGAGAGATTACATAATTACAATCCTAAAGAACATTAAGACTCGAAAAGGGCCTTATAATATTTACATAAAATCTTGCCAAAAGCCCGCACTGGACAACTTCATGAGAACATTTCCAAGCCTCCCATCATGGTACAAAACATACATAAATACATAAACACACACACACACACACACATTCACTTTTTAATTTCAGCCATTTTAGTTAGGTTGCTTTTAGGACGAAAGTATTATAACATATCTGAAGGCAGGGGGGTGGGAAGCATGAGGAAATAAAAATATGCACAAAAGAACTATTAAACATCTGACAGGGAAACCATTCTCACTAGTGGGTTGCCTATAAAAATTTTAAGAGTCTTTGTATTTTTTTTTTTTTCGCCTTTTAATCAAAAGTTTATCTCTATTATTCCTTTATCATTTGCTGGTATTGAAAATTCTCAGTTCTTCACATATGAAACACATAGTTTCAAAATGCTAGACTGACATTTTCACATCAGTTAAATCAACAGTCTTAACCATTTTCCTGATTTCTAAAGAGAATGATACATCTGAGTATCTATGAACTGTTTCAAGGTAGAGATGGAAACACTGAGTAATCTAATACTGCCCAAGACACAAGGGATCTAAAACAAGCTCAAATGGTTGACCCAGGATGGTGGAAATTATACTTTAAAATTTTAATGAGCCTCCTTTCTAACTTTTCTCTTACTGACCCATCTATGTTCTTTAGGTTGGGCCAAATCTGTTTTTCCTCTTCAAAATATCAACTGATGATTAACAAATGGTAATTATATGAGATTGTATGAAATATACTTGAGCTATTTTCTGGTAAGCTCCTTGATTTGGTGCCTAAATTCCAAAAGTCATTTAAAACTCATGGTTAAGTGAGTTTAAATAGCATCCTTTGTGCCTCCTTCACATAGTTGGTGCCCAATAATAGGGTTTTCCCCTAGAGACCAGGAAACTTTGATACTAGTCCTAGATATGGAAGCAACTAACAATTTTAGACAAGTCATTTAACTTATGTTCTTTGGTGTCCGTATTTGTAAAATGGAGATAAATACTCATCCTATTTCCTTATTCAGATGTTTGAAATGGGATAATATATTAATGCACTCTGAAATACTACTACTCACCTTTGTTTAGCAATCTCAATTTTTCAAAATTTTATCCCTGAAATTGAAGTTATATTAAGCAGTAGTAGGCACTTGTGTCTCCTTATTTAAAAGACTTATGACATTCTCTTACCATGATATGCCTCAGTTCTAAGGTTTCACTTTCCTTCCACAGGAAATGTATTGACAATTTGAGATTCTCAAAACAGTAACTTGAACTCCTTAAGATTTGTGACAAATCATACCCAAAAAGTAAATTTTTTTTTGGTAATAGCTTGAGGCTTACTTGGAAAAGTATTAATTACCTTGGAAAAGTATTAATTACCAAGTTAGTAAATTTGAATTTACTAACTTGGAATATTATAGGGTACTATACTGCATAAATACAGATACAACTTTTATTCAGGTAGTTTTAAAAATCTGGTTCATGATTTTAAAGGTGGCGTGAAACTATAGCTTTTCAGATTAATAGAGAATGTATCCTGTTGTTTGCATACCCCTCTAAACAAAAGAATTAAAAAGGAAAATGGTTTCATTTCATATTTTGGTTTGTAGGGGCTGGAAGGGGAGTGAGAGAAATCATAAGATATCCTTAGAACAATTTAACACAAAATATAAACATATATAGAACCTGAGATGCTATAACAAATAAAAACAACATACAGATCAACATGTTCCAAGTGGTTTCCAAGACACTGTTATGGTGGATAAACAGCCATTTTACAGTGTATGCTGAATGGATGTCCACATC
Source organism: Choloepus didactylus (assembly GCF_015220235.1). Taxonomy (NCBI): domain Eukaryota; kingdom Metazoa; phylum Chordata; class Mammalia; order Pilosa; family Megalonychidae; genus Choloepus; species Choloepus didactylus. Next base: position 144,649,223 of record NC_051312.1, on the reverse strand, counting down.
ACACCAGGAAATCTCTACTCTTTGTCTTCAAATGTGAAAATTAATCAATCCAGAGCAGGAGGCCAGCCGACATCTACAGACTCAACATCTAGCTGAAGAATGTCTGCGGTCATATTCATCAGAGAGCCAATGTTTGGTTTGGTTCTCCCAAAGTCTCTGTGTACAAACTCTTTAATGTAAGTTCCAGTCTGAGTTTTCATACAGAGGCAAAAATGATGCTCATTCACATAGTGTGTCTACATGGTGTGAATGATGCAAGTGCTCATAGCCAAAGGCCTTCAGTGAAGGACCCTTAAAGGTATTTTCTGGTTGCTCTTTTAAGTTCTTTAAGTCATTAAGGAATTCATTATCTTTTTTTTTGGTATTATTTATTTGTCCACATTAAGGCACCATATGTCTTGGGCTTTTCTTCTTCACTTTCTTTCACATGTCCTATTGCCTCTCTCGTGACAAGCTGCGAGTCCCATACTTGGATTTTGTCAGACGAGTTATTAGCTGAAGTTCCTTCATTTCTTGTGAAGTGAAATGTACTCTATGAAGATTCACCAGCTCAATTGCAAAGGGCCTTCCATTTCCTAATGTTCTTACATCTACATCTTCTTTTCCAAAGGAGGAAAAATTAAAACTCTCTGCTTTGAATACTGTCAATAAATGATCTGAAATTAATTCTTCCAAGACTCCAGCTTTCTTTTGCCATCAATTATCCAAGGAGTCTGTGGTAGATTCCTGGAGTATTTATTTTATCTCCCAGTCACAAAAACAGCAACATGAGCACATTCAATTTCAAGAACAGTGCATACAGCCTCTGGTGAGTTTGGAGGACAAGGAAACTGTTTGCAGAAATCCTCTTCTTTTATCTTATTCAAAGCTTTCATAACTGCCATTCTAGTATATACCAACTGGTTTTGGCCAGTTTGAAACAATCTGGACATACTGCACTTCAGAAGTGGCAATCCTCAACTGTTTCTGAGTGAGCAGAGGCCATACTCACTTCAGACAAGCTCTTTCCATCAATGGGAACACCCTGTTCCTCAGAAAAGAGGGGATGAGTTACCCATTTGTAAGCTTCTTTTAGCTGAACTGTATCATTTCTTCACAGCAACAGATTTTGCTTTCCCATTTCCTGTTTTACTAGCAACCACGCAGCATGCTCTCTTACAGATAGCTGTGGTGGGAAGGAGACTGAAAATAACAAGCTGGTGAATGTCTATCCAGATGCCTCAACCTTTTCGCACACCTTTTTAATGAACTCTTTTTCACAGAATTCTTGAAGAATTCCTAAGCATATATTGCATATATTTAAATTTGAGTTCTTGGAAGCAATGTTTCCCATCTCCAAAAACTGAGTTCCTTCTCTCTCCATTTTGACTCAGACTATCAATTCCATCTTCTGGTTTTTGTAGTCACATTTTCTTGGGAGATGGGTTTGGAATTTCCAGAATTATTTCATCTTTTCCAGTGTCCAGAAATTTCTGTAGTTCATTGAGCAACTCCTTGTAGGGAAGTTTATAAGGTACAAACTTCCAGAATCTGAAGATATATCTTGGATAGGTACCAGCTGAGCAACAACCAGGCCACATGCTTGTTTTCCTCAGTCAATGGAAACATATTGAATTAGTATAACTTCTCACACAATGCTGGAGACTGAGATTTAACCCCTTCTGCCCCTCAGAGGGAAGTCCCTTGTACCTTTTACTGCAAAATAAATAGGATATTCAGCAGCAAAGGGCCCTCCACAATGCAGGTATTGCTCAGGCTTCCTAAGGCAAATATAATAATGATAAAAAATTAGAAAAATTAAGACATACACAAAGAATAGAAAACATGATTTATTTTCGCCATCCAAAGATACGTCTTTTACATCTTGCTATGTTTTATTAGAGTAATTTTCTTCATCATTTGATCCATGGCTTGGGAGAAGTACAGAGGTTCTTAAGAAGCTGCCTAGGCTAGAGGCAGAGGCTTAAGCAGGACATCAAAGGTCATCGTATTAATATTATATTTAAGATTTTGTATTTATGTTCATGAGAGAAATTAGTCTGTAAATTTGTTCTTTTGTAATGTCTTTGTGAGGTTAGTATTTAGATCATTCTTTTCTCAAACAAGTGTTCCCTGTTTTCAATACTCTGGAAGAGATTCTGTAAAATTAAATTAATGCTGTTTTTTTACCTTAAATAGTTGGAAAGAATTCACCAGTAAAGACATCTGAGCCTGGAGTCTGATGTTTTCTTTTTGGAAAGATTTTTAATAACCAATTTAATTCCTCTAAGTGATGTGGGTTTACTCTGATCTATTATTTCTTCTTGTATCCACTTTAGTTTTTTCTTTTTAAAGGAATTTTTAAAAATTTTAAAGGAATTTTTGTATTGCATCAAAAGTGCTAATTTTTTAAAAGTGTCAAGTGGTTCATAATATCCTTTTATTATCATTTTAATGTCTGTAGGCTCTGTAGTAATGCCTACTTTATCATTCCTAATATTGGCAAATTGTGTTTTCTCTCTTTTTAAAAGTGGAATGCCAATGGGTTCACATTAAAAAACAAAACAAACAAACAAAAAAAACAAAACAACAAGTGTTGGAGAGGATGTGGGGAAATAGGAATACTCATTCACTGCTGATGGGAATGTAAAATGGTGCAGCTGCTGTGGAATATAGGTTGGTGGTTCCTCAGAAAGCCAAGTAAAGAACTACAATATGACCCAGCAATCCCACTACTAAGTATATACCCAAAAGAACTGAAAGCAGGGACTTGAATGGATATTTTCACACTGATGATCATACCAACATTATTCACAATTGTAAAAAGATGGAAGCAACCTAAGTGTCCATCAACTGATGAATGAATACACACACACACACACACACACACACACACACACACAATGGAATACTATTCACCTATAAAAAGGAATGAAGTCCTGACACACGCAACATGGATGAAACTTGAAGACATTGCGTGAAATAAGCCAGGCATAAGAGGACAAATATTGCATAATCTCAGTGGTTTGAAATAATTAGAATAAACAAGCTCATAGAATCAGAATCTAGAACACAGGTTACCAGGGGATGGAGTGGGGATAGGGAATGGGAAGTTAAGTCTTAAAATGTACAGGGTTCCTATTTGGAGTGATGGGAATGCTTTGGTAACAGATGGTGGTTGGTGATGATAGTATAACCTGGTGAACATAATTAACAGCAATGAAATATACATGTGAATATGGTTAAAAAGGAAAATGTTAGATTGTATAAATGGGAGCAGAATACAATTTTTTAAAAATCCAAGGGGGCACAACACAAACAGTGAGCTCTAAAGTTAAACCATGGACTATAATTAATAGTACAATTATAAAAATATGCTTTCATCAAATGTAACAAATGTTCCACACCAATGCAAGGTGTTAATAATAGAGTGGTATATGGGAATCCTGTATTTTATGCATGCATGTTCTGTAAACCCTTATCTTCTCTAATAAAGAAAAAAAGTGATATGCTGCTGGCAAAACTAAGTTTTCAAAGAACTAACTGCTGACTTTGTTAATTTTGTCATTGTACATTTGCTTTTTAATTTCACAGATTTCTGCTCTTTATGAGTTCCTTTCTTCTGGTAATGATTTGCTGTTTTTTTCCTAGCTTCTTAAGATGGAAGATTAAAACATTTGATTTCTAGCTGTTTTTCCTAATAATTGCAATTAAGGTCTACCATTCCCTCTAAGCATTGCTTTAGCTGCATCTAACAAATATTGAGTAGTTTTTATCTTCACTATAATTCTTTTCAAGGTTTTCCTAATTTCCATAGTAATTTTATCTCTGAGCCAGAATTCTTTAGAAATGTACTGCCTATTGACAAGAGTCAGAGGATATATTCTGAAAATAACCCAGGATATGGTTAATTTTGGTAAATATTCCATGAGAACTGGAAAAGAATATATTCTATCACTGCTGAGTTCCATGTTTCTTTCTATAGATAGACAGACAGATAGACAGACAGATAGATATCACTATCTTTCCTGATTTTTAAAATTTGCTTGTCGTATAAATTATTAAGAGACACATTAAAATCTCACACAATTATTGTGAATTTATCTCTCCTTTTATTTCTGTCAAATTTTTCTTTATATATATAGTTAAGCTATGTTACTGGATGCATACTGACTTAGAACTATTATATTTTCCTGGTGAATTAACTCCATATTATAATGAAATGTTCTTTTATATCTATTAATTCTTCTTGCCTTAAAGGCTACTTTACTTAATATTAGAATAGCTATTAAGGATTTCTTTTGATGAGTGTTTACATAATATACATTTCTTTCCTCCATTTATTTTGAACCTTTCTGCATGCTTAGAATTAAAGGTGTCCCTTGAAAACAGCATGTTTTTATAGCTTTTTTAAAAAACATATTCTGATGACTCTGTCTTTTAACTGGAGTCTATAGTCCATTTACATTTAATGTAATTACTAATATTCACATTTCTTGTAATTACTGTTTGTTTTCTATTTGATCCACCTCTTTCATATATCTTTTTCTCTTTCTTGCCACCTTTTGAATTAAACAAATACTTTCTAAAATTCTATTTTCTCCTTCTATTAATTTGTTAGTAATAGATTCATTATTTTTAAGTGGTTATTCTAGATATTACAATATGCATCCCTTTCTTATTACAGTGCAATATAATTTTACTACTTCCCCATAATATTTAGCTTTATTTATGTTTACCACCCTCCAACCTTTTGTGCTTTTGGCATACATATTAATTCAACAGGTATTTTAAACTCTACAAGACATTACTATTAATTTATTGTAATCCTATACTTGCCCTTTTTCATTGCTACTCATTCCTAAATTTCAGCATTTCCATCTGGGATTATTTTTCTTCTGCCTAAAGAAATCCCTTGAGTATTTTTTTTTTTTTTTAGTGCAGGTCTGCTGGTTGAAAATTCATTCAATTTTTATCTGTGGGTTGCTGTCTTTAATCATCATCTCTTTAATATTGCTTCTGCTCAACTCCCTGTCTTCTCCTACTGGAACTCCAATGACTTACGGCTTTTTTACAGTATCTCATTTGTCTCTTATACTCTTTTCTGTATTTTTATTCTTTTTGTTTTCTCTGTGCTTCAGTATAGATGTTTTCTATTGACCTGTTTCCAGTTTACTAATCCTATCTTCTGCTGTTTTATCTAATGTTTAAACCATGTAATGAGGGGTTTTTTTTTGGGGGGGGGCAGGGTAGTAAATAATATACTTTATTGAAATTTAATTCACAGACAGTGAAATGCACAGATTTTAAGCATACAGCTCAATGAATTTTGACAAATGTATATATCTATATAACCCATACTCCATTTCTATCACCCAGAAAGCTCCCTCAAGTCCCTTTCTAGTCAATTCCACTCTTCTCCAGTGTCTACCACTGTTCTAATTTCTAGCACATAGATTAGTTTTGTCTGTTCTTGAACTTCATATAAATGGAATTATACAGTACATACTCTTCTGTGTCTGTTTCTTTTATGCAACATATTTTTAAATGTATCAAAAGTTTGTTCCTTTTCATTGTTGAGTAACATGCCATTGTAGGACTATATCACTATTTGTTTATCCATTCTCCTGATGATGAATGCTTGGGTTGTTTCCAGTTTGGAGCTATTATGAATATTCTTGTTCAAGACTTTTTATGGATATGTTTTCATTTTGCTTGAGTAAATACCTAGGAGTAGTGTGACTGCATTATATAGTAAGTACACATTTAAGTGTATAAGATACACTTGAGGGAGCTTTCTGGGTGACAGAAGATACCAAACAGTTTTCCAAAGTCATCGTGCTCTTTTCTACTTCCACTACTAATACATGAGTTACAGTTGCTCTACATCATTGTGAATATCTTGTGTTGTTGGTTGCTGTTGTTTTTTAAAGCTATTTTAATGAGCTATTCTAATCTCATTGTGATATCTACTGAGTTCTTAGTTTAAGGTTATATTTTTCAATTTCAGATTTTCTATTTGATTTTTTTATAGATTTTGATTCTCTGGTGAAATTCTCCATCTTTTCATCTATTTCCTCCATCTTTTCACTGATTTTCTCCATCTTTTCATCTATTTTCATGAATATAATAATCAGATATTTTAAAACCTTGTCTTCTAACACCAAAATCTGAGTCTTCTTCTGTTGTGTATTTTTTTTCTCCTGACTTTTGGTCATCTGGTCCTATCTTTTGACATATCTAGATCATTTTGACTGAATGTTTAATATTGTTTTAAAAAGGTTTAGAGGCTGAAATTACGTTATCTGTCATCAGAGAGGGTTTATTTTTTTTTCTGCTGGGCAGATACAGTGCAGGGTTCATAACCTTAATCTAAATAGGAACTCAGCAGAAACAAGGCTGCTTTGCAGTATGGCTTTGCATTCCATAGCTGATTAGACCATCTTCTTACTGTGTAGCTCTCCATGGCTTTCATCTGATAACATGCTATATTCATTGCCTCCTTGTTTCCCTCCCCAGCCCTAGTGAGTCCTTACCTCTATTCTATGTCTCTTCAGATCCACCAAACTAGAGAAAATTATCCTGCTTTTCAGATATTTTCAGCTTTGCTTTTCAGCCCTCTTTCTTTCGCAATTTTAGAATCTGATAAATGTCTTAGGAGAAAAGTGATCATTTGTTTGAGACTCCTCTAATCTGCAATTTTCTGTCAGCAACTCAAGACTGCCAAAAGCTCTATGAATTCTCTGCCCCCAGCAATGGCCCTGTGCCTCGTCCAAATTCATGTTAAAATATATATATTGAAAAACACCTAAACAAATTTTTAGTTCCCAGTGATCCCAGAACTCTAGACCCTTATTTGCAAATATGCATAAGTCAGTTCTTCCTGAATATTCCACAGGTTCCTGAAATCAACATCCAAAACTGAATCACTAGCTTCCTGCCTAATCTATTCTTTGGGTATTTCCTATCAATGTTAATGGCAGTACTATTCATTCAGTTTTCCTAAAAGAAATTTGGAAACCATCCTTGACTCTACTCTTTCTCTACCAAACCTAATTTATCCTCAAGTCCCATGGATTCTACTTCTTAAATAATATTCAATCTGTCACTCTCTGTTCCCAATGCCCTTATCATCTCCTAACTCAACTAGAGTAATAACTTCCCAACTGGACTATTTGCTTTAGTTTTCTGTCCTCTCCAGATTATTCTGTACTCTGTAGCCAGAGTGAAAGTTCTACAATACAAATCAAATCATAAGAATTCTGCTTCAAAAGTCCTCCAAAGATCCTATTATAGCCCATCTGCCACTTGACTTCCACCAAAGTTTAACCATCCCAAGTTTTCACATTATTTTCCAGACATATCCTATGCTTTCATACTAACTTCCTTGACTATCTGGCAAACTCCAGTTCACACTTCAAGACCAAGTTTGAGTATTAACTTGTCTGTGAAGCGTTTCTTGACCTCCATGGACAGTTTACTGCCCCTGCCTTAGTAATGGAAGTTTTCATGTAACCATATAATTATATTTTTGGACTCTTTCACCATTAGTCTGGACTCCCTCGGTGCTCATCCTATTCATCACCACCTCCACCATCACCACCACCACCACCACCATCATAATAGTAATAATGGATGTGATTTTGTGATTTTATTAAAGGCAGATAGAATGTTCTTAGTTTCCTGGGGCTGCCATAACAACATACCACACACTGCATGGCTTAAAACAATAGGAACTTATTGTCTCATAGTTCTGGAGGCTAGAAGTCAGAAATCAAGGTAGGATTTCTGTATGGTAAGACCATACTTCCTCTGAAATCTGTAGGGAAGAATCTGTTCCACGACTCTTTCCTGGCTTCTGGCAGTGGCTTGCCAGCAATCCATAGTGTTCTCTGCCTCAGTCATCACATGGTGTTCTCCTCTATGTACGTCTGTCTGTGTCTGATACTATTTCTAAATTCAAAAACCTTGAATGTGACTTTTTGGGGGGCACAATACAATCCATAACATAAGCTAAGTACTTAACAGATTTTTTGCGTTTAATTCTACCAATAACCTAGATGATAGGTATTCTAATCCCCATTTTATAATTAAGGATATTAAAGCTCAGAGGTGAAGAAACTTGCTTAAGGTTACACAGATAATAAGTAGCAGACTCAAACTTAAGTCTACTTGATTCCAGACCTGTGCTATGAACCACTATCCTGCTGCATATTCAAGTTTATATAATCTTCATATCATACAGGGCCTGGCATGTAGTAGACTCTCAATAAATGTTTGTTTTGTTGTTGAGAAGTACCAAACAAATTAATATATGAAAGCCTTGGTAAATTATAGAACTCTGCATGAATACTATTATTTTCTTTCTCCCTTCCTCTATTTATGTTGATTTTTCTACCTCACCATCTTTATCCCCTTCTCCAACAAACATATTTATCCATCTAGGCCTAAATGCAGCATAACCCTTTCTCTAAATCCCTATATAGAATCCCTTCTTCTGTGCTCTCATAGACTCTGTACCTACTTCTTCTATTACATTAATTATACTACTTATTTGCATACATTTGTTTCTTCCCCCCATTAGATTGAGTTCTTCAAGAAAAAGAACCACATTTTATTTTCTTTGTATCTCCAGGGCCTAGGATAGTGCCTGTGATATGAAAGATACTAAATTAATGTTTGCTGAACAAATGTGGAATAAATTAGACCTAAATAAGTGGGGAGTCTTTGCCTTGGAACCCACATTTTTAAAGTCCCACTTTGGTCTTTCTCTGGTCACATCTCTTCCCACAGGCCTTAGAGACAGAGCAGCTAAGGGAACATACTCACCCAGGGCTTATGCTTGCCCTTCTGGACCCTGCTCTAGGTACCGAGGCCCCTGGGAACTTTTCTACTTCAACTTTCCAAGGACATTTACAGAGCCTACACAGTCCTCTTCCCCAGGTTTACCTTCCTGAAAGCAGACTGCCTCTATGGTGTGTGTTCCCAGGCTCAACGGAAACTTAAGAGGTGGCTTTTGCAGGGCACCTGTACAGAATTTGGATCTCTGGGCTGTGGTGGGAACAAGCATATATTCAAGATTTTTTGCAGTATGAAATGGAGTTGTGGGTAGAAAACAAAGGGGGTTAGAATGGGGGGCTGTCTTTCCCCAAGCTGCCATATTCCAGCAAATAATTCAGAGGAGTCCAAGGATTCTAAATTCAAACTGACCTTCTACGTCTTTATGAAATCATATTTGTCAACATAGGAGAATAGAATATATTTTATTTAACAGTTTTTTAGTTTGGTTTATAACATTTAAATATTTAGATGTAAGGTTTGTAAACTTTCATTTGTACTCTAGCTCAAGTCTACAAACATTAAAGGCAGGCTTGAATGAATGAGTCCATGATGAACTATATAAATGAATGAAAATACAAGGCAAAGCACTTAATAGAAATCAATAAATATTTCTTTTGCTGTAGCTACTTCACCAGGAGTATTTGTTTTTTAAAAGAACTCTTTTCTAAATAAAGAATACTTCTGTTACAGAAGCAATCACCCATTAAGATGAAGGAAGGCTTAATAATAATAATATTAGAAAAGGAAAGGATTACTAGTTAAATGGATTATTTGCTTTTATTGAGTTGAAGTGTAGTGAAAAGAAATTAGTAACCTTTTGGGTCTAAAGACTACCCATTAGGTACTTGGCCCCCACTGCTAGCACCCTGCAGAAAGCCTATAGCAATTTCTGTTAGTGTATTATATATAACATGACAAAATAAAAATGGTTGTTGCCTTATAGTTTATAGCACTTCACAAATTTTTTTGAAGTACTTTAACATACTAATAATATGTACTAATAATACTTTGTTTAGTGTCTTATACATAGTAGGTCAATAAGATCTAGTGAAATGAATCTTTATATTTGATTGCATAAGATTTCATTATACCTTTTTAAGCATTCCTTAGAAGTCAAGAAGCACTATGAAGCTTGTCAAGATTACTGAGATTGAGCTCAGATGGGAATTCAGTGAATACCTGAATTCAGTAAACTCTGGGTGAGCACAAGCATGAATTCAAGATTTTTTGCATTAAGAAATGGAGTTATGTGTAGAAAGAGAAGGGGGTAGGGCTGGGGGGCTGTCTAAGTTCTTAGAAAACATAGCTTTTCACCATCTCTCAATACTCTACCCAGATCAAAAATAGCTGTTTCCACTATGGATCAGAAGGGGAAAATACTGCCTGATTATTTCTAAACCTTAGCTTCCTAAACACTGGAACTGGTAATTTAAGGCTCACAATGAGGATCAAAGAGCTTACTTTTCAATTTTCTTCTTACGTTCTTTTTGCCTTTGTTGTTCCTTTACTTGTTCTCTCTCAATATCCATGAAAAGCCGTCTATATCTCAGGTACTGCTTTTGACGCTGAAAGAAAGAAGTTACAATTGTTAAGCTTCTGCTCTCAGAGGACTTTCCAAGAAAGGAAAATATCCTTGTGCCACAGACAAAAAAAATTGTATTGACAAAGAAGTCACACAAGATTAAATCCTTCAATTCCTTCTGCTTATGGGGACTCAGGATAATATTATGTACAACAAGACTTTTATATTTTTAAGTACATAGCTATTAGATGTTGCAGACAAACTACGGAAAGAAATGCTAATTTAATTTCTCCTTAGTATAGCCCCTTGTTAAGAGTACTTGAGGAAATGACTGTGTTCCCAAGTAGTAAGCACCACAAAAGCAGATCCATGGAATAGAATGGGAGAAGTATTTTAGAACAGTGGTTACTTTGACTTTTCAAAATTAAAACCACACCACGAAAGCAAAATCTTAGCCTAGCCTAACACACAGGGGTAGAAAGGTTGAAGTCTATCAAAGCTTCACAGTCCTAAAGGGACCAAGTACAGTAAAAGCAAGTGTCACTTCCCTGTGTGTGAACTGTTCACACCTCTGTATTTACATATATTCTTTTAAGGACATGAGCTTCTCAAAAGGCAAAAACAGGCCTGTGTGCATACTAGGGTAGAGTAGGGTTTGGGGGTTAACGTTATAAAAAGCCTAAATTGCGATTCTCAATATTGAGGATCTGTAAGAATCACCTGCCATAATTTAAAAAAACACAGATGCCAAAACTTACCTTTTCAGATACCTATTCAATATATATGGTTTGGGCCCAGGCATCTGTAGTTTTGATAAAAGTTCAATATCTTGTGCCAGAGTATGGTAAGGGTTAAAAACTGCTGGTTTAAACTTACTGACGATTGAAATTAAAAAAAGGAAGTGCTAAATTAAAACCCTCCCTTTAAATAATTTATTGGGGCAAATATACACTAGCTGGAGAAATTCACTAAGATCAGAGCTCCCATTTAACATCAATATACTCTAAATTCTAGAAGTTTAGAAAGGAAGTTCAACATATTATAACGATTCAAAAACTTCTTTGCCTTTATCTATGAATTTTTAGTACTAGCTCCTAATGCATTAGGACACAACAAATTGTTTCCAACTGTACATATACTATCGTGGTAGAAATATTGGAGCCAAAAGGCAATATCACTATATACCTCTTTCTTATCTTCTTCTTCATCTACTCCAGACTTAAGTGCTTGGAATTCAGTGTTAAATCCTGATTGATATTTGTCATAAACCTGTTAGAAAGTCCAGTCACACAAAGAGACAAAATTAACAAAAGCAAGTTCTAAAACCTCTTTGATATTTTTGTCTGTTTATTCTTTTCTCCTGCAAACTTGAACTCAATTAGATAAAGAATCAAAAAAATTATAAAAGAATAAAAGCAAAAAAGAAAGAAAGGAAGCAGTTTCAGAAAGAATTATCCAAATGAAAAATGATAAAGCAAAGAATTCAGGTCAAAGAAGCAGATGAACAAATAACAAATCAAAATGTTCAAAAGGCCACTAGAAATCACTCTGACATGAGTGTGAATAGGATTGAGTCCAAGACAGAAAGCCAGGTCATTTAAAATCCCAACTTTACAATCACTTTTCATTTATCAGCTTTCTCAAGGGGGTGAGTCCAGAGAACAAGAACCTGAAAATATTTTATCAGTCAACTGATAGGCAGAAAGGAAACTAGGGTTAAATTTCCCCCATATCACTAAGAAAGCCTTATGATATAAGTAAGTACTTGAACATTACATGGGTAAAATTATGATTCTAAAATTAATTTTAGAAATAAAAGTTCAAAATTATTTTATCTTTTTATTTTAAGTTATTTATTTTTTCAGCAAGGTTGCAGGATAAAAGATCAATATACAAATTCAATTGTATTTTTGAAGGTGACATTTCCAACATGGTGATGTAAGACATCCCCTGAAAAACCCACCCCAGAGATGTAGTGAATATAAAAGGACAAATCTCACTTCCTTAGAACTCTGGAGGATGATACAGACTGGAGAAGGATTCCACAAATGCTGTGAAACATCCCATAATACACCCCCTAAAACAAAGAATTATCTGGCCCAAAATGTCAATAGTACCAAGGTTGAGAAACCCTGGCCTAAATGTACTGGGATGGAAATATCCCCAAGAGGTTTTTAGTATAACTGAGTATATGTATACCTATACCATCCAAAAAAATTAATTTATTACATTATAGTTTAATGTAATAGAAGCTGCAAAAGAATACTGCAATGCCATTTATGTAAACATACATGCAAAATCCAATTAAAACCAAATTTGTGAGGGGATATCATCAATATGGCAATGTACAGTTACTGAAAACTCCTCTCCTGAGATTCAACAAAATAAAGGACAATTATGAATTGTTTGAAACTCTGGAGAAGGATACAGACTGGAGAAGGACCCTGCAGATGCCGAATTGAAGAAAGAGAAGAAATATCAGGAATCTTCTGTCCCAGACCAGCTGGTCCTCTCCCCTCCCCCTTACTCGGACTCAGTGTGAGAAAGGCACAGAACCAGCAGATGGGACCCCTTCCACCAGGAATACGGATTTTAAAATCCCTCACAGCAGTGAGACATACCCCAACTATTTGAAGACCCAGGGAACAGGGGAGGAATTTCAAGGCCCAGGTCAGTAAGGGACAAAGAGACTAAGAAAACATGGACAGAGACTGTGCTTTCAGCCCTGGGTCTGAAAGCCCTTCTCCCACCCTTAATGGAAGCAGCAGCTGGTGGCTGTTTCCTTGCCTTGGGGATGGCTGGAGTACTGGGTCAGCTGAGGGAGTACTCTGCCACAGGTGTAGCCCCAGATTCAGCCATATTTTGGCTGGCAAAGTGAGGACATAGGAATCCCACAGTTTCAACTCTCATGTGTAGACACAGCCTATGCTCGGAGACATAGAAGCCTCTGAGGATGAATAAGTTAGGGAAACAGTATCATCTGCTGGACAGTCCAGAAAGTGCAAGGGAATTGAAACATTTTTAAAACATGCTCCAGACCCTTTATCAGGATGACAGGAGTTGGTCTATGTGCTCTGCATAGAAATCCAGCCCTGTTTGGGCTGAGAAATATGCACAACCTAAATGTTAAAGCAGGGCTTTAAAACAAACCCAGGTCTTGCTGGTCAGCAGAAAACAAGAGCACCACTAGAAGCCAGCAGATTTATATTACCATACACAGTGAACTTGTTGGGGATCCCAGTGCCTACCTTCCATCCCTGTGGCAGGCCATGGTACGAGCCTGTTTTGGGGGGAAGACTGAGGGGCAGGGCCAATCTGACAACTGGCCAGCAAGAGAAATTTAGCAATCAAAGAAAACCAACAAGAAAATCCAAGGGAAAAGAGAGAAGACAACCACCAGAATAAACTAATCAAGAAAATCAGATGCCTTGACATGAGCCACACCAGGAAACACAAAGATATGGCCCAGTCAAAGGAACAAACTAACACCTCAACTGAGATTCAAGAGTTGAAACAACTAATCAAAGATGTTCAAACACATCTTCTAAAATCAACAAATTGAAAGAAAATATGACTAAAGAGATGAAGGATACAAAGAAGACACTGAGTGACTGTGCCAGTTTGAATGTATTATGTCCCCCTAAATGCCATTATCTTTGATGCAATCTTGTGCAGGCAGACCTATTAGTGTTGATTAGATTGTAGTTCTATTGATTGAGTGTTTCCATGGAGATGTGACTCAATCAACTGTGGACAGGACCTTGATTGGATAATTTCCATGGAGGTGTGACCCCCCCACCCATTGAGGGTGGGTCTGAACTAGTTCACTGGAGCACTATATAAGCTCAGACAGAAGGAGTGAGCTTGCTACAGCCAAGAGGGACACTTTGAAGAATTCACAGGAGCTGAGAGGGCAGCTGCAGATAAGAGACAGTTTGAAGACAGCCACTGAAAGCAGACTGTTGCTCCAGAGAAGCTAAGAGAGGACAAACACCCCAAGAGCAACTATGAGTGACATTTTTGAGGAACTGCAGCCTACAGAGGAACGCTCTGGGGGAAAGCCATTTTGAAACCAGAACTTGGAGCAGATGCCAGCCATGTGCCTTCTCAGCTAACAGAGGTTTTCTGGACACCATTTGCCATTCTCCAGTGAAGGTACCCTTTGTTGATGGACACTTTATGGCCTTAAGACTGTAACTGTGTAACCAAATAAACCCCCTTTTATAAAAGCCAATCCATTTCTGGTGTTTTGCATTCCAGCAGCATTAGCAAACTAGAACAGTGACCATAAGGGAGAATTCATAAGCTTAAAAAAAAAAATGGCAGAACTTATGGGAATGAAAGGCACAATAGAAGAGATAAAAAACACAATGGAGACATACAACAGCAGATTTAGAAAGGCAGAATAAAGGATTACTGAACTAGAGGACAGAACATCTGAAATCCTATACACAAAAGAAGCCAAGGAAAAGAATGGAAAAATATGAGCAGGGGCTCAGGGAATTGAATGACAACATGAAGCACATGAATATACATGTTATAGGTGTCCCAGAAGGAGAAGAGAAGGGAAAAGGGCCAGAAAGAATAATAGGGGAAATAATCACTGAAAATTTCCCAACTCTTATGAAAGATATAAAATTACAGGTCCAAGAAGTGCAGTGTACTCCAACCAGAATTGATCCAAATAGACCTACTCCAATACACTTACTAATCAGATTGTCAAATTTCAAAGACAAAGAGAGAATTCTGAAAGCAGAAAGAGAAAAGCAAACCATCACATACAAGGGAAGCTTGAATAAGACTAAACATGGATCTCTCAGCAGAAACCATGGAGGTGAGAAAGCAGTGGTATGACATATTCAAGATACTGAAAGAGAAAAAGTACCAACCAAGAATCCTATATCCAGCAAAACTGTCCTTCAAAAATGAGGGAGAGTTTAAAATATTTACAGATAAGTATACTCTGACAGAGTTTGTTAACAGAGTTTGTTAACAGGTCTCTTCTATAAGAAATACTAAAGGGAGTGCTATAGACAGATAGGAAAAGACAGGAGAGAAAGAGGTTTGGAGAAGAGTGCAGAAATGAAGACACCAGGAGATAGAAAGAGGGTAAAGATCAGGCATTTGATGCTGAAGTAGTAGAGAATGTTCAACAGGATTGATAGTATAGATCCAGAAATAGATAGAACAATACTGGGTGACGGTAACACAATATTGTAAATACACTGGACAAAGATGACTGTGAGTACAGTTGAAAGAGGAAGGTTAGGGGCATATAGGACACCATAAAGAAAGACAGAAGATAAAGATTCAGAAGGTATAACTTAGCAAAACCTGGAGTGGTCAATGATTATGATTAAATGTACAAATATAAGAATGTTTTTAAGTGAGGGAGAATAAATGAAAGTCAACTTTGCAAGATGTTGAAAATGGGATGGTATTGGGGAAAAAATATAATCAATGCAAACTAGAGTCTATAGTTAACAGTAACATTGTAATATGCTTCCATTAATTGTAGCAAAGGCAATATACCAAAGTAAATGTCTTTAAGAGGGGAATATAAGGGAGGGATATGCGATTCTTGGCATTGATGTTGTTGTCTGACCACTGTATTGTATTTTATTTCATTTTAATTTAACTTTTTTTTTTAGTCACCATTTTTGTTTTTTTTCTCTTTTTTTCTTTTTTGCCTCTTTCTCTTTCTCTGTGGAAGAAATGGAAATTTCCTCATATAGATACTGGTGGTGAATGTATAACTATGAAATTATACAGGGAACCATTGATTGTTTACTTAGGAGGGAATGTATGGTGTGTGAATAAAACTGTCTAAAAAATAAAAGAGGGATACAAGTGCTGGAGAAAACGTGGAGAAAGGGATGTACTTAATCACCATTGGTGGGGAAGTAGAGTGGTGCAGCCCATGTGGAGGGCAGTGTGGTGGTTCCACAGGAAGCTAAGCATGGGATTGCCACCATATGGCCCTACAACCCTGTTATTGGGTATATACTTGGAAGAACTGAAAAGAGGGACACAAATGGACATTTGCACAGTGGGGTATATGGTGGCAGTATCCACGATTCACAGTGGATGGAAGGGGCCAAAGGTAACATCAACTGATAAATGGAATGGCAAACTGTGTTGTATACATAAACGGAATATTGACCTTCTATAAGAAGGAATGAAGTTGTGAGGTATGCAACCAGGTGGATGGACATTGAGGACAGTATGGTGAGTAAATTAACCAGAAATGAAAAGACAAACACTATAATGCCTCATTAATATGGACTAACTATAATGTGCCAATTCTGAGAATTCAATTCGAGAGCATAGGTTATCAGGGGAAGGCTTATTGCAAAGGTTCCTAGATTTAAGCTCTTATAGCAGTTACATCTATTCCTGAGTTGTAATGGCTATTTCTAAATTCTGAGATGGTGAGCTCTTTGTGATTAACCTGGTCAGTGCCTGAACTTTGGGTATCTCTGTGACAACTAAGATTCAGAGCCAGAGTCCGGCAGTATGAATATCAGCATTACCCCATACAGCAAATGTTAAAGAGTCTGAAAAAGAGATCAGACTTCAATTAGGGATATGAATGAAATGAACTTGGTTAGGACCAAGTTAAATCAGACTAAAGGGTAAAGGATGAAATTGACAGTGTTTCAAACCTTCAATTTCTGTGTGAGACTAAAGGAAGAGATGTTTATTAGGTGCAAAATCTATATTTTTTGTGGCACACTATATAATTTAACTTGTATGGTCAGTTTATTCAAACACCATAATTACATGAATTTTGAATAGGGAGTGAAATCTGGTTGGTTTGTACAGGTTAGTGTGAAGCTCCAATACATCCCAAAGCTCCCTTGAGGGACTGCAGGAAAATGTGGAAATGTCAAACTTCCCCACCTGGGGAATCAATGATATTCTCACAAGCACTGGGGACAACCAATTTAGTAGGCCAAGCCCCCAATCTTGGGGCTTGCCCTTACAAAGCTTACTACTACAAAGGAGAGGCTAGGCCTACTTATAATTGAGCCTAAGAGTCATCAGCAGAGAACCTCTTTTGTTGCTCAGATGTGGCATCTCTCTCTAAGCCAATTCTGCAGGTAAACTCACTGCCCTCCCCTCTACATGGGACATGACTCCCAGGGGTATAAATCTCCCTGGCAACATGGGACATGATCCACGGGGATGAGCTTGGCCCAAGCATCAGGGGATTGAGAAAGCCTTCTTGGATCAAAATGGGGAAGAGAAATGAAACCAAATAAAGTTTCAGTGGCTGAGAGATTTCAAATACAGTTGAGAGGTCATTCTGGAGGTTATTCTTATGTATTATATGGATATTCCTTTTTAGTTTTTTTAGTTTTTAGTGTATTGGAAAAGCTAGAAGGAAAATACCTGAAACTGTTGAACTGAACCCAGTAGCCTTGACTCTTGAAGATAATTGTATAATTATATTCTACTATGTGACTGTATGATTGTGAAAACCTTGTGGTTCCTACTCTCTTTATCCACTATATGGACAGATGAGTAGAAAAATGCAGACAAAAAGTCAATGAAGAATAGGAAGGTGTGGAGGGTATGGGATTTGGGGGTGTTCTTTTTTACTTTAATTTTTATTCTTATTCTTTTTTTGCGTGGCAATGAAAATGTTCAAAAATTGATCGTGGTGATGAATGCACAACTATATAATGGTACTGTGAACAACTGATTGCATACTGTGGATGATTATATGGTTTGTGAATATATCTCAATAAAACTGAATGTTTAAAAATGGCAGTGTATACGTCTAGAGATGGGGAGTGGCTGAGAAAACAGAACAGTGAAAGGGAACATTTACTTTTTCAATACATGCTTTGTATTTTTAAAATTTTAATAAGAATTCATTCTCTTATTACTTGGGCATATTTTAAACAATAACAAACTATTTTCTAAAAATAAAAGGCTTTCTGGCTGAATTGTGAAGAATAAACTGGAATGGAGAAGGAAACCTGAAGAAAGGGAGACTAGTTAGAAGATTCCTATAATAGACAAGTAAGAAATGATAAGGGTCCGAGCTAATACTGTAGCAGTGGGAATAGAAAGGAAGAGTGAGGTTTGAAAGGTTAAACTGCCAGGACCTAGTATTGTCAATAGGACCTACAGGCTAAGGGAGAAAGGGGATTTAAAGATAACTCTAAGGTTTCTGGCTTTAGTGAGTAAACGTGTAGAGGAACAATTTGATTGAATGATGTGTTCAGTTTTGAACATCTTGAGTTCCAGGTACCTATGCAATATCCAAGTTGAGATCATCTGCAGGTAGTTGGCAGGCTGGAAGAAGAAACATGTGGCCTAAAGACAGATTTCAAAGTCATCACCACAACAGGTAGTAGCTGAAACCATGGAAGTAAAATCACCAGAGAACTGCTGTTACAGGATAGGAGAAAACAGGACAGAGCCTAAGGAATGCTAATGAGAAAGAAACCCAGGAAAGAGAAAAGACTCATGAAGAATGGTCAGAATTTTAGAAATTATAAGAAGGCAAGGAGGAAAAGTTTCAAGATCCAAGTAGTAAACAGTGTCAAATGTTACAGAGAAGTAAAGTAACATAAAATGAAAAGTTTCTATTATTTTATTAACAACAAGGACACTGATAACCTTGGCAAGAACAGTTCAAGAGTGATGGTGGGGCAGAAGTCAGATTATAGCAAAAATGAGAAATCAATGGATGGTAAAATGGGCATAGTAAACATGGACAATTGTTTCAAGAAAATGGCTCTGATCATGTAAACATTTATTTATAGCTTATGTGCAATCATGCCAAAAAACAGTGAAGAAGAAACTTTATATGTTCAAGGAACTATATATGGGTCCAAAGAAAGACAAGCCTTCCTTCGAGATAACAGGAATAGGTAGGAATGGCAAAAAAAAAAAAAGTAAATAGTTGAGGCAGTTACTGCATTATGGCCTCTATTTTCTTTATGAAGTTATATCCTGAGAGTATGGGAGATGGGGGTACAACAAGAAGTTTACAGAGTGCTTAAGGTTTAGAATAAATAGGGTGAGGCATGGGACAGGGAGTTGGCAAGGGCAAGTTAGAAAAATGCTAACCTGCCCTGGGCAACCCAGCTGTGATTAGACGCCGTAAGTATGAAAGTGGTATAAATCCACTCTATTAAAGCATTTCTCTAATAAGTCTGGATTATCAGGGAGCCTAAAAGGAGAAAGAACTGATCCAGGGTTGAGGATTTTCAGGGCTGGTATGGCAGAAGGAGAAGAAGAGGAGGTTTAGACCACCCAAGCTGCACTATCAGGGTTAGGTACCCCTCTTGAGGCTCTGTTAGGGCCTATGCATCCTCTAACACTACTTATGTTGCTTCATAATTACCTGTGTATGTATCAATCTTTAGACAGCCTGAAGTTTGAGGGCCATGTCTTGCTCACAACTTTATCTTTGATCTTTAGTACTTAAACAATGCCTGACACCTAAGAGGTGCTTAATAATGCCTAATTCCTTGACACACTCATTCAAAATATATTTAGCAAGAGCCTCTCAGATACTAGGCCCTGTGCCAAGCACTGTTCATACAATGGAAAACAAGAGAGGTGTGGTGCTTCTCCTCAAGAAGTTTACATTATAATTACAAATTGTGACATGTACTGAAAAGGAAACAGAATATAGAGATAGAGAAAAACTGAAGAAGGGGGACCCATTTTTGGTCAGGGAAGTCTTTTCTAAGGAAAGATTTAACCTGAAACGTAAGGGATAAGAACAGACCAACTTTGCAAAGGGAAAAAGGAAGAATACTGAGGAAAGAGGAGACAACATTTGCAAAGGCCCTGAGGTAGGAAAGAGCCTGGTGTAGTTCAGGATCTATAAATGACAATGTAGATAAAATAAGACAGCATATTCTTAGACAACCTTATACATCCAAACTAAAAATCACAAAAGAGCTTCAGAATAGTCCTGAAAACCTCAGCCCAAATCCTACTTTCTGTCTCTTTGTCTCCTATTCACTCTGTTCTCTTAAAGGGGCCAAGAGGAAATTTCTCTTATTCTCTTTCATATATCCTAACAATGCCTGACACCTAAGAGGTGCTTAATAAATAAAAACAAACCTTTCTTTGTTTTTAAAACAACATAAAACTATAAAATAAAAATTATCCATAGTGGTAAAATTCTAGTAATAGTAAGTCAGAATTCAATTAAAGCCATGGAGAAATCTTATTAGGATAGGATATTGCTACATCTTCTTGAAAAACTATAGATCTTAACTCAATACCCCAAAAACTTTTCAACTCTAATAGCCTCTAGCCCAAAACCTAAATAGTTTATTCTTCAGTGATCCTGTCTTAAGCTCTACCAGCTCTCTGATGGAAGACCTAGTCCCAGGTGTTGGGTGGAAGATCCTAGTCTGCCCCTCACTCCCAGAAACCACTCATCTCTTCCCCTCTCACACCATAAAAGGCAATGGCAACTGGAAATTTATCTTTTATAAAACATACATATACAATATAGTTTTTCCAATAGGAAACAAATGCTCTCAAAAACACGCTAGGTTTCAGTGAGCGCCCCAAGATAATCTTATGTCAGGATAGGTTGCACACTACAAAAAAAACAGTAATCTGCTTTTTGTTCAGCTTTATTGCTTCCAACTGGGTAGCTACCAATAACCTTGTCTCAACACCACCACTCATATTTTATGGTCTGCTCTACCTGTCTTCTACTGGAAGCCTCTCTCTGGTGCCTGGGTGGAAGACGCTGATGGCCATCCAGAAGCAAATCCTCTCGCAGTCTTTCATCTGTTTCAACAGATGGCTGCTGCTTGAAGTGGAAGCTCTAAAAGATACAAAAGCCCTCACCAAATTATATGAGCAGTGACATGGTAGTGATAATACTGTGGGCTTCAGTGACATCCCTGAGGTAACATGAAAAGGTCAAAATAGTCCAATACATTATGTATATAGTAGATATTATACTTCTTGCCAATATTATGAATGTTAACTCTTTACTTATGAAGCAATCTTAAGTTTCTTCATCTATAAAATAGGAATACAAGAGTAGCTATCTCTCAGGTTATTGTGAAAATTAAATGAGATAATGCATGTAAGATGCTAGAACAATTTTGGCTATGGTAATGTTACTATTAATAATATTAATCACACTGTTGATATTAAGAGATAACACTATTATCATCATCTTTATTAGTAGCATAGTCTGCAAGCCCAGCCCAAACTCTAAGCAATTTACTTTCTGCTGCTTACTCTCTAATATTCTCTGCCCTATCTGCTCTCTGGCAGAGCCCAGATCCTGGATTTCATGTAAAACATACCCATGGCACTCTGGAAATAACTCCTTTCTCCATCTCTCATCTACTGTATCAACTGAGGCCTGCCCACAGATTCTGTGCTAAAAGACAACATAAACATCGAACATAAATTCTCCAAGCTAGAGCAATATGCCTGTGGCAAAAGGAAAGGCTTCAGTGAAGAGTTATGAAGTAGCTTCAATAGGTCAGAATTGCGTGTTACATCACAGAACAAGAGGACATTATTCTCTTTGCCCATTACTGTTGACCTTAATACTAAATCCCCAAAGCAATTACTACATTGCCTTGTCAATCTTGAGCCAAGTCCAAGCAACTGACTCTGCCACATATTCCTCACTACATTCTGCTCCACTTATTCTCAGGGAGAAACCACATCATGAATATTGGGTGAAATATACTGACGACACTCCAGAAGTATATCCTCTCTCGATTTCCCATTTCTCAAAAGATGAGGGCTGCCTGATATACTTGTTCAAAAGGAACAAGAAGTACAAACCTAATTGTCTAAATGGAAATGCTGAACTAGTGACAATATTGTAGGCATCACTGACAACCTGAGTACTGATACTAGGTAAGGATGATATAGCACAGTAAGTGGTGTGTGTTTTGTTTAATATAAAAAATTTCAAACATGTATCAAAGGAGAAAAAGAATCATAAAATGAACCCCAAGATACATATCACCTAGCTCCAACAATTAGCACCATTTTGCTTTTCCATCTATCTCTTCCCCTACTTTTTTCATAGAGTTTGTAAAACAAATCTGAAATGATTCTGGCCCCTTTTTGGAAATAACTGAAGACAAACTTGGTGCTGGTTTGAAGATGTTTTGTACCCCAGAAAAGACCATGTTCTTTTAATCCATTCCTGTGGATTCAGACCTGTTATGGGTGGGACCTTTTGGTTAGGTTATTTCAATTGAGATGTGACCCACCCCATTCAAGATGTGTCTTAATCCCTTTATGAGACGATAAATGACAGAAAAAGCTGAGAGCTCAGAGATAGAAAAAGCCTCCAGAGTAGTTAAGAGAGCACTCACTGAGAGCTCAAAGAGGAAGCCACTGAAACCAGAAGCTGAAAGCAATGAAACCCAGGAGAGAAGGCTTAGCAGACGCTGGCCATGTGCCTTCCCATGTGACGGAGGTGTCCCAGAAGCCAGCAGTCTGTTTTCAGAGGAGGTATTCTCCTGTTGATGCCTTAATTTGGACATTTTTATGGTCTCAAAATTGTAACCTGTAAGCTAATAAACCCTATTGTTAAAAGCCAGCCTATTTCTGGTATACTGCATTTTGGCAGCTTTAGCTAACCGAAACAATACTCTTAGCCCAACTCTGGAGGCCTTAATTCTATGTATCTTACAAACTAGCTTGACAAGTTCCATTCCAAATCTTAAACAATTTAGTCTCTGTTACTTTTTCCCTGCATTCTGCTTTACCTGTTCTCTAGAGGAGGCTTGGTCCTGAATGTTAGGTGTAACATACTGACAATACTCCAGAGGCAATTCCTTTCTCATTCTCTCTCCTCTCATTAAAGATGAGGGTTGCTTGAGAAACAAGTCGTAAAGGAACAAAAAAAGCACAAAATAAATTGTCAAATCAGAGCAATTGGCTAATTATCATATTATAGGATTAATAAGAAATCCAGGGAAATGATAAGAGGTGAGGATACTCTGACACATGTTGACATAAATAAAGATGTTATACTCCACCCAACTCTGTAGGCCATAATTTTTTATTGTGATAAAATATACATAAAAAATCATTTTAACCATTTTTAGGTTTACAATTCTGTGGCATTATGTACACTGCCAATATTGTGTAACTAACCTTTACTACTATCTATTTCCAGAACATTTTCATCATCCCAAACAGAAACTCATACCCATTAAGCAATAACTCCCCATTCCCCCTGTTCCCCTGCCCCTCCCTGGTAATCATTCTTCTGCTTTTTGCCTCTATGAATTTGCTTAGTCTAAGTATTTCATATAAGAGATAACTTACAATAAATGTCCTTTTGCACCTGCTTATTTTACACAACATAATGTCTTTAAGGTCCATCCATGTTGTAGCATGTGTCAGCATTTAATCTCCTTTTACAGATGAATAATATTCCATTGTATGTATATATACCACATTTTGTTTATTCATTCATCGGTTGATGGGCACTTGGGTTGCTTCCACCTTTTGGATATTGTGAATATTGCCACTATGGACATTGATGTACAAATAATTGTTCAAATCCCTGTTTTCAATTCTTTGGGATATGTACCCAACAGTAGAATTGCCAGGTCATATGGCAAATTATGTTTAACTTTCTGAGGAATGGCTAAACTGTTTTCCACAATGGATGCACCACTTTTCATTTCCACAAAGAATGTATGAGGGCTCCTATTTCTCTGTATCCTCCCCAATACTTATTTTTTATTTTTAATAATAGCTATTCTAGTAGCTATGGAGTGGTAAATCATTGTGATTTCGATTTGCATTTCTCCAATGGTTAATGATATTTGGCATCTTGTCATGTGCTTATGGGCTGTTTGTATACTTCTTTGGAAAAATGTCCATTCAAGTCCTATGCTCATTTTTAATTGAGTTGTTTGTCTTTCTGTTGTTGAATTGTAGTTCTTTATATATTCTGGAGACAAGTCCCTAATGAAATTAATGATTTGCTATTTTCTCCCATTCTGTGGACAGTCCTTTCACTTTCTTGATGGTTTCATTTGAAGCACAATATTTTTAATTTTGATGTAGTCCAAATTATCTATTTTTTGTTGTTGCTTGTGCTTTTGGTGTCAAATCTAAGAATCCACTGCCCAATGGGAGGTCTTGAACATACTGCCTTATGTTTTCTTCCAAGAGTTTTGTAATATTTGCTATTATATTTAGGTTGTTGATCCAATTTGAACTAATTTTTGTATATGGTATGAGGTAGTGGCACAAATTCATTCATTATGTGTGGAAATCCAGTTGTCCCAACACCACTTGTTGAAGAAAATATTCTTTCTACCATTGAATGGACTTGGCGCTCATGTCAAAAAGCAATTGGAAAAAAATAAAAATAATTAATTAATTAAAAATTAAAAAAATAAAAACAATTAACTGGCCATAGATGAGTAGGTTTATTTCTGGACTCCCAATTCTATTCCATTGGTGTACATGTCTATCCTTATGTCAGCATTACACTGTTTTAAATACTGCTGCTCATGGTATGATTTGAAATCAAGGCATGAGAGTTCTCCAACTTTGTTCTTCTTTTCCAAGACTGTTTTGGATGTTTTGGCTATTTGGGTCCCTTGCCATGACAAATGAATTTGAGGTTTGTCAATTTTATTGTTCTCTTCAAAAAACCAACTTTCAATTTCATTGATTCTCTCTATTCTTTTTCTATTCCTTATTTCATTTATCTCCACTCTAACCTTTACCATTTCCTTTCTTCTGTTCACATTGAGTTTAGTTTGCTCCTCTTTTTCTAGTACCTTTAGGTATAAATTCAGGTTATCGATTTGTGATCATCCTTATTTTTTAGTGTAGGCATTTACAACTATAAATTTCCCTCTGAGCACTGCCTTTGCTATATCCCCTAAGTTTTGGTATATAGTGTTTTCAATTTTATACATCTCTAAGAATTTTCTCATTTTCCTTGTGATTTATTCTTTGACCTACAGGTTCTTTAAAAGGTTGCTGTTGAATTTCCACACTTGTATATCTTCCAGTTTTCCTTTGTTACTGATCTTTAGCTTCATTCCATTATGGTCAGACAAGATGTTTTGTACGATTTCTACCTTTTAAAATTTATTAAGATTTAATTTGTGGCCTAGCATATGGTCTACCCTGGAGAACAATCCATGTGCACTTGAGAAGAATGTGTACTTTGCTGTCATTGGCTGGAGTGTTCTCTATGTTCGTTGGGGTGAGTGATTTATAGTGTTATTCAAGTCTTCTATTTCCTTACTGATTTTCTATCAAGATGTTCTACCCCTTATTGAAAGTGATGCATTGAAATTTCTTACTATTATTGAAGAACTATCTACCTCTCCCTTCAATTCTATTATATTTTGTTTCATATTTATGGATGTCTGTTGTTAGGTGCAAAAATTGTTACATATCTTGCTGAACTGAACCTTTTATCAATATTTTGTGTCCTTTGTCATTTGTAACCTTTCTGGCTTATAGTCGATCTATTCTCTCTAATGATAATATAGCCATTCAGCTCCCTTGGTTACTATCTGCATAGAATATCTTTTTCCATCCTTTTACTTTCAACCTCTTTGTGTGTTTGTATCTAAAGGGAGTCTCTTGTAGATAGCATACAGCTGGATCGTGTGTTTTTTTCATCCAATCTGCCAATCTCTGCCTTTTAATAAGAGTGTTTAATCCATTCATATTTAAGGTAATAACAGAGAAGGATTTACTTCTGCCATTTAAATATTTCTTATCTGCATGTCTTTCATGTTTTTTGTTACTCATTTCCTCCATTATTGCCCTTTTTTTTTTTGCATTTATTTGCTACTTTGTTGTGTACCTTTATGATTCACTTCTTCTTTCTTTCTCTGTATTTTTAATTTTCTTAGTATTACCTTTGTGATTATAGTTAACATCTTAAACTAATAACAAACTAATGCAAATAATATAAACTTAGTTTCAGTGGTATACAAACTCTCTACTCCCATACTTTTCTGTCACTCCCCCTTTAAAATGGTATTGGCTCAGATTACCTCTTTATACATTGTATGCCCATTAACACAGACTTTAATTACTGTTTTACACATTTGCCTTTTAAATCAGATATGAGGAGAAAAAAAGCAGTTACAAACCAGAAGTACAATTACATAGGAGTTTATATTTACATATGTAGTTACCTTTACCAGTGTTCATTGTTTCTTCTTATGGTTTCGAGTTATTATGAAGACCTTACTTCTTAATCACAAACCATATAAAGAACACTCTGATAAACAAGCTACAGCCCAACATAATTAATTTAGTCTCTGTCACTTCATTCCACAGCATTCTGCTCTACCCGTTCTCTACAGGAGTTTGGGTCCTGGATTTTAGCTGTAACATACTGATAATACTCCAAAGGCAATTCCTCTCTTACTCTCTTTCCTCTTATAAAAAATGAGGGTTGCTTGAGAAACAAGTCCTAAAGGAACAAAAAAAGCACAAAATAAACTCTCTAATCTGGACAATATGTAATCAAAATACTGAAGGCTTCAGTGAGAAGTTCAGGAAAATTATAGTAGGTGAGGAAATTCTGATACAGTTTGATATATATAAAGATGTTGCACTCTTGGTCCAATCTGTGGACATCAATTAAAAAAAAAAAGTTTTATTCACCCACCAGATGATCCATCTAAAGTATACAATCAATGGCTTTCACTATAATCACATAGTTGTGCATTCATCACCATAATCAATTTTAGAACATTTCCACTGCTGCAAAAAAGTAAAAAAATAAAAATAAAAATCTAAGGGGTATCCCTTAGAATCCTCATCACTGAAACTTAGTATTGGTGTGGTACCTTTGTTACAATTGATAAAAGAATATTAAAATATTACTGCTAACTACAGTCCATAGTGTGCATTAGGTGGCTCTTTTCCCATACACTACCCCTTTATTAATACCTTGTAATAGTAACATACATTTGTTCTAGTTCCTGGAAGAACATTCTTATATATTTGTACTATTAACCTCATTTATCACCCACAGCAGGGTTCACTATGTTATACAATCCCATGTTTCATCCTCTAGCTTTCCTTCTAGTAACATACACTACCCTAACTTCCCTTTTCTTTTTTTTTTTTTTTTTTATTCTTTCTTACAAAGTTTTTTTTTTTTTTAATTAAATTCAGTTTTATTGAAATACATTCACACACCATACAATCATCCATGATATACAATCCACTGTCCACAGTATGATAACATAGTTATGCGTTCATCACCACAATCTATCTCTGAACATTTTCCTTACATCAGAAAGAACCAGAACAAGAATAAAAAATAAAAGTGAAAAAAAAACACCCAAATCATCCCCCCATCCCACCCCATTTGTCCTTTAGTTTTTGTCCCCATTCCTCCACTCATCCATACACTAGATAAAGGGGGTGTGATCCACAAGGTCTTCACAATCACACTGTCACCCCTTGTACTCTACATTATTATATAATTGTCTTCAGGAGTCCAGACTGCTGGGTTGGAGTTTGGTAGTTTCAGGTATTTACTTCTAGCTATTCCAATACATTAAAGCCTAAGAGGTGTTATCTATATAGTGCATAAGAATGTCCACCAGAGTGACCTCTCGACTCCATTTGGAATCTCTCAGCCACTGAAACTATTTCGTCTCATTTTGCATCCCCCTTTTGGTCAAGAAGATACTCTCAGTCCCACGATGCCGGGTCCGCATTCATCCCCGGGAGTCATAATCTGCGTTGCCAGGGAGATTTACACCCCTGGGAGTCAGGTCCCACGTAGGGGGGAGGGCAGCGAGTTCACCTGCCGAGATGGCTCAGTTAGAGAGAGAGAGGGCCACATCTGAGCAACAAAGAGGTACTCAGGGGGAGACTCTTAGGCACCATTAGATACAACTTTAGACTGTCCTTTGTGGTAATGAGCTTCATAAGGGCAAGTCCCATACTCAAGGGCTCAGCACATCAAACCACCAGTCCCAATGTTTGTAACAACATATGCTAGGGGATCAGCATCTCAAAGTTTAGAGATAGGCCTTACAATTCAGGGATAGAGTTAACTGCTGTAAGAGCTTACAATCTAGGGACTATTGCAATTATTGTGTCCACGTTAGGCTGTGTTCTAAGATTCAATTCTGAGTTTACACATTGTAGTTAGTCCATATTGGTGAGGCATCATCCTTCTCACCATGCTTTCTCCAACACTTTTACTCCTATATATATTTTTTCCTACAATTTTATAGTTATATTCACATACCATACATTTATCCACAGTGTACAATCAGTTGTTCATGGTATCATCATAAAGTTGTACATTTATCACCACAATCAGCATCCGAACATACTGATTACTACAAGAAAAATTGTTTTCTTTCTTTTCAGCAATAAGAAAAAATGTTAAAAAGAAAAACAACATGTCATACAATACAATACACTATCAAGGACAGCAAACAACACCACTACCAAGAATCCCACATTACTCCCCTATATCCCCCTCTCATATACATTTAGCATTGGCGTATTGCCTTTGTTACATCCTAACTTCCCTTTTCAACCACAATCACACACATGATTAAACACTGTTAATTACACTCACAATCATGCACTACCATCCCGTCTATCCCTTTCCAAACAATTACAATCAACCTTATTAAACATTCCGCACAAATTAAGCTTCAGCTCCCCATTCTCTACCCTCGTTCTAGCTCCTAGTAACCTATACTCCAGGTATTAAGTCCATGAGTTTGCTCATTATAATTAGTTCTTATCAGTGAGATCATACAATATTTGGCCTTTTGTACCTGGCTTATTTCACTCAGTATGATATTATCAAGGTTCATTCATGTTGCACACATCAGGATTTCATTTCTTCTTACAGCTGAATAATATCCCATTATATGTATATTACCACATATTGTTTATTCATTCATTGGTTGATGGTCACTTGGGTTGTGTCCATCTTTGGCAACTGCAAATGATGCTCCTATGAACATCAGGGTGCAAATGTCTGTTCGTGTCCCTGCTTATAGCTCTTCTGAGTATATACCTGGTAGCAGTATTGCTGGATCATAAGGCAGTTCTAAGCTTCCTGAGGAACCACCAAACTGTCTTCCACAGTGGCTGTACCATTCTACATTATCACCAGCAGTGAATAATTCTTCCTATTTCCCCACATCCTCTCTAACACTTGTAGCTTTCTGTTTGTTTTTTACAGCCAGTCTAGCAGGTGTGAAATGATCTTACTGTGGTTTTGATTTGCATTTCCCAAATAGCTAGTGATGTCAAACATCTTTTTGTGTGCTTTTTAGCCATTTGTATTTCCTCTTTGGAGAAGTGTCTTTTCAACTCTTTTGCCCATTTCTTAATTAGGTTATTTGTCTTTTTATTGTTGAGTTGTAGGAATTCTTTATATATTCTCGATATTAAACCCTTATCAGATACGTGGTTTCCAAATATTTTCTCCCACTGAGTAGGCTGCCTTTCACCTTCTTGACAAAGTCCTTTGAAGCACAGAAGTATTCAATTTTGAAGAGGCTCCATTTGTCTATTTGTTTTTCTTTCGTTGCTCATGCTTTGGGTATAAAGTCTAAGAAACCACTGCCTACCACAAGATCTTGAAGATGCTTCCCTACGTTTTATTCTAGGAGCTTCATGGTCCTGGCTCTTTTATTTAGATCTTTGATCCATTTGGAGTTAATTTTTGTATATGGTGTGAGATGAGATCCTCTTTCATTCTTTTGCATATGGATATCCAGTTCTCCCAGTACCATTTGTTGAAGAGACTGTTGTGTCTCGGTTATGTGGTCTTAGCAGCCTTGTCAAAAATTAATTGACCAGACCCTAGATTATAAGCTCTTACAGCAGTCAAATCTATTCCTGAATTGTAATGGCTATCTCCACTCTGAGATGTTGATCCCTTAATGCATAACCTGATTGGTCTCTAGAACATAGGATATCTGTGTTACGCCTGAAACTCAGAGCCAGAGCTCGGCAGATATGAATATCAGTATTTACACATACAGCAACTGTTAAAAAAAAAAAAAAAAAAAAGCTGAGACAGAGCCCAGACTTCAATTAGAGACATGAATAAAGCAGATCTGGTTAAGACTAGAGCAAATGGGGCCAAAGGGTAAAGGTTGAAACTGACTGTGTTCAAACTTCAACTTCCATGTGAGACAAAGGGAAGAGATGTTTATTTGGCGTAGGATCTATATTTTCTAAACAATATAACTTCTACAGTCAGTTTGCTCAAACACTACAATTACATGGAACTTTGAATAGGAAATGAGCTATGGTAGGTCTGTAAAGATTAGAATGAAATAGCAACACTTCCTAAAGTAATTTGGGTGGAGAATAAAAATACATATTCGGGCCCCCCATGAAGAGCTGGGAAAGGATACAGAGGTGTTGGACTTCCTCACCTAGATTGCTGCTGATGTTCTCATAAACACTGGGGACTGATGGCTTGATGTGCTGAGCCCTCTGTCTTGGAGCTGGCCCCTGTGAAGCTTGTTGCTAAAAGGAGAGGCTAACCCCACTTATAACTGTGCCTAAGAGTCTCCCCCTGAGTGCCTCTTTGTTGCTCAGATGTGGCCCTCTCTCTCTCTAACTAAGCCACCTTGGCGGGTGATCTCGTGTCCTCCCTGCTACGTGGGACCTGACTCCTAGGGGTGTAAATCTCCCTGGCAACACAGGATATGACTCCCAGGGATGAATCTGGACGCAGCATCATGGGATTGAGAACAACTTCTTAACCAAAAGAGGGATGCAAAATGAAATGAAACAAAGCTTCAGTGGCTGAGAGATTTCAAATGGTGTCAAGAAGTCACTCTGGTGGACATTCTTACACACTATATAGATAACACTATTTAAGTTTTAATACATTGGAATAGCTAGAAGTAAATACCTGAAACTACCAAACTCCAACCCAGTAGCCTTGACTCTTAAAGACGATTGTATTAACAATGTAGCTTACAATGGGTGACCGTGTGATTGTGAAAACCCTGTGGATCACACTCCCTTTATCCAGTGTATGGATGGATGAGTAGAAAAATGGGGACAAAACCTAAATTAAAAATAGGGTGGGATGCGGGAGATGATCGGGTGGTTTTTTTTTATTTTTATTTTTTATTCTTATTCTAATTCTTTCTGGTGCAAGGAAAATGTTCAAAAATAGATTGGGTTGATGAATGCACAACTATGAGATGGTACTGTGAACAGTTGATTGTACACCATGGATGACTGGATGGTATGTGAATATTTCTCAGTAAAACTGAATCAAAGAAAAAATTAATTGACCAGAAATGTTGAGGGTCTATTTCTGAACTATAAATTCTATTCAGTTGATGAGTATGTCTATCTTTATGTCAGTACCATGCTGTTTTGACCACTGTAATTTTATAGTATGCTTTAAAGTCAGGAGTATGAGTCCTCCAACTTCATTCTTCCTTTTCCAGATGTTTTGAGTTATTCAGGGTTCCTTACCCTTCCAAATAAATTTGATAATTGGATTTTCTATTTCTGTAAATAGGCTGTTGGAATTTTGATTGGGATTGTATTGAATCTGTAAATCAATTTGGGTATAATTGACATCATAATGATATTTAGTCCTCCAATCCAAGAACACAGAATGCCCTTCCATTTATTTAGGTCTTCTTTGAATTCTTCTAGCAATGTTTTGTCGTTTTCTGAGAACAAGTCCTCTACATCCTTGGTTAAATTTATTCCTAGATATTTGCTTCTTCTTGTTGCTATAGTTAATGAAATTTTTTTCTTGATTTACTCCTCAGATTGTTCATTACAAGTATATAGATACACTACTGACTTTTGCATATTGATCTTGTATTCTGCCACTTTGCTGAACTTGTTTATTAGCTCTAGTAGCTTCACTGTTGATTTTTCAGGATTTTCTAAATATAGGATCACATCATCTGCAAATAGTGAAAGTTTCACTTCTTCCTTTCCAATTTAGATGCCTTTTATTTCTTTTTCTTGCCTAATTGCTCTACCTAGAACTTCCAGCACAATGTTGAATCACAGTGGTGACAGTGGGCATCCTTGTGTAGATCTTAATTTTTAATCCTAAACCATGTACAGAACAGTTTGACAAAAAAGCTACCCCCCAAAAATAAGTAATTTAGTCTCTGTCACCTTGTCCCATAGCATTCTGCTCTACCTGTTCTCTAGAGGAGGCTTGGTCCTGGATTTTAGATGTAACATATTGACAATACTCCACAGGCAATTCATCTCTCCTCCTCTCTTCTCTCAAAAAACATGAAGGTTGCTTGGGAAACGTGTCCTAAAGGAATGCGAAAAACACAAAACAAACTGGCAAACCAAGGCAGTAAGCTAATCCTAACACTGTAGGCTTCATGAGAAGTCCAGGGAAATGATACTGGATAATGATATTTTGATATAAATAAGGATGTTATACTCTTAGCCTAACTCTGTAGACCAAATTCTTAAGGCCAAATCATGTACAAAACCAGTGTGACAAACTCTCCAAATTTTAAGTATTTTTGGATATGCTACTTCTTCCTACATTGTACACGTAAGCACTGTATGCTAGCAGTAACACTGTGCCCTTCTGAAAAGCAGAATTAATTTGATATAGTTGACTAGACTAGGGTCTTTTGCACCATCAGACAAGGTAGAACAGAAAAGAGGAGAGAGATGAATTGTTTAGAGTTTTGTCACTGTATACCCATCTTTCCTGAAACCAGGCCTCTGTTCTAATAGGGCCATCTTCCCACATTAAGGAAAAAAAAAAGATACTATTTTCTCAAGTTAATGCCAAAGGGTCTAATTCTATCCTTCAAAATATTCAGTTATATAGAATGTATGACATACAGTTACTTTATTTCCTGCTTCTTTTTTTTTTTTTATTCTTTGCTACCTGATTTCTGACGAATGCCTGGTCCTGGAGTTCTCTCCCTTTCTCATCTGTATTATCAGAACAAGGCTCCTTAAAGCGTACTTTCTAAAAGAGAAAAAAAAACACAAACTAAAAATTGTGCAGTGAAAAGTAATATAACTGCAATAATATACTAGGATTTACTGAGAGACTTAAGGTAATTTTTGTTTAAACTCAAAACCGTTTAATGTGAAATGTTCAGTTTCTGCTGGTCTCTCTCCTCCTTTTTTTGTTCTACCTTGCCCCTGAGGAAGGCCTGATCTTGATGCCTGTGTAGAATATACTGATGGAAATCCAGAGGAAATGCCTCTCTCCCGCTCCTACCTATCCGAGTTGGTGCTGGCTGCTTCAAATTTGCTTTCTAAAAGAAGAATAAACACAAAATATCAATTGCTCAGTTCAGAATAGCAGGTTAACTAATAATACTTTACGTTTTAGTAGGAATTCTGGAGGTAACTGAGGTTGGAATTTAATTAGACATCTTATGGATTAAAACAAGACTATATACTATATATTCAACTTTACTATAATCTTCATAAACCCACCCACAACCCTAAGTAATTTACTTCCTGTTGATCCCTTTCTTCTTCCGCTTGGTCTAACTGATCTCTGGTGGAGGCCTGGCCTTGGAACCCGGGTAAAAGATACTGTTGGGTACTTATGGGCTGCTCCTTTTTGCATCTTTCAGTTGTCAAAGCAGAAGAGGGCTGCCTGAAATATTTTTCCTAATGAAGAAGATAAAAATCTGAAAAAGTAAATTATCCAGATAAGGGTAATATACTGCTGACAAGTCTTTAATACTTAGAGAAAACCCTGAGATGTTGAGAAATTAATCAGGAAGCTTTTTTTTAAACCCTGGTTCGCTAAATCAGCTGCAATATAGTTATTGAAAAATCCCACTCCAAAACTCAAGTAGCTTATTTTTTCTTGTTCTATCCCCTTTCCATTCTATTTTACCTGGTCTTTAGGAATAAAATCCTGGTTCTGACTTTTGAGTAGAATATTCTGGTCTTCAGGTAGAATACCCTGGTCTTTGGATAGAAAACTCTGGTTTTTGGGTAGAAAATCCTGGGCTTCCAGGGTAATACTTGAATCTTCCAGCTCAATACTCCGGGATTCCAGCATAACACCCTGAGTTTCTGTCTCAACAGCCTGTGATTCGGGTTCAACAGCCTGTGCTTTGGGCTCAGTAGCCTGGGCTTCAGGCTCAGCAGCCCGTGCTTCAGGCTCAACACCCCGAACCTCCAACTCAATAGCCTGGATGTCTGCCTCAACACTCTGGGCTTCTGGTTCAACACTCTGGACTCCTGGTAAATCATCCTGGGTTTCTGGCAGATCATCTCTGTCTTCTGGAAGGTAATCCCGGGCTTCTGGCAAAGTATTCTGAAAGCTCTGAAGACCCTTCCTCTTAAACTCTTCCTCTTCTATCACAGCAAATAATGGATTTTTGAATGTTACTTTCTAAAAGTGAACATAAACACCAAATGTAGAATTCAGGCAGTAACCACATTGTAGGTTTTCTGTGAGACTCCTAAAATAAGTTTAAAAGGATATGGCATGGTTTATTAATTTTCTTGGGGTATGGTAGGAACATATTGGAAGCAAAGTAGTTATTTTAGGTTATTTGTTTTCCTTAATCCATTGCTTTGTTTGAAATGTTGTGGGGTTTCTTTGGTTGTTGTTTGCCTGTTTGTTTTTAATTTTTTGATAAACAAAGTTAAAAAATTGAAAAAAAATCAGTAGAAAAATGGGAGTAAAAACTAAATGACAAATAGGGTGGGATGGGGGGATGGTTTGGGTATTCTCTTTTCACTTTTATTTTTTTATTCTTATTCTGATTCTTTCTGATGTAAGGAAAATGTTCAGAAATAGATTGTGGTGATGAACGCATACCTATATGATCATACTGTGAACAGTTGATTGTATACCATGGATGACTGTATGGTTTGTGAATATATTTCAATAAAACTGAATTAAAAAAAAAAAAAAAAAAAAGGATATGGCAGTCTTACAAATTATTAGAATAAAATGCGAAATTCTAGTCTTTGCCCAAGTTAACAGAACCTACATTTGCAATCCCAAACCAGTACAACAGTATTAGTTATCCCTAGTCAAAACTGTAATAAATTTACTTTCTGTTACACCATCTCCTTTCACTCTACTTTACCTGAACTCTGCCAAAATGCTTGTGCTTGACTTCAGAAAGGAAATCCTGCTGGTCCCCCAAATGCAAATCATCTCTCCCTTCCTCATCTATCATAATGGGTACAGATTCCTCAAAGTCAATTTCCTAAAAAAAAAATGACAATTAAAAAAAAAAAATAGTACCAAATGTAGATATTACAGGTAGAAACAATCTGATTGCAATAAAATCCCAGGCTTCAGCACAATACTAGCATAATTTTAATAGATTGGTAGTAGTCAAACATTATAAAAACTGGGCATAACAAAAGAAGTACAAGACTTGTACAATGAAAACTACACAACATTGCTGAAAGAAATCACAGATCTAAACAAATCATGTTCATGAATTGGAAGACTTAATATTGTTAAGTTGGCAATACTTCCCAAACTTATCTAGAGAGTCAACCCAATCCCTATCAAAATGCCAGCTGACTTTTTGCAGAAATTGACAAGCTAATCCTAAAATTCATAAGGAAATGCAAGGGACCCAGAAAAACAAAGCAAACTAGAAAAAAAAAACAGAACAGTGTTGGAGACTCACTCTTCCTAACTTTAAAACTTGCTAGAAAGCTAAAGCAATCAAGACAGTGTGATACTGGCATAAGAACAGACTTACGGATCAGTGGAATGGAACTGAAAGTTCAGAAATAAATCCAAATATCTATGTTCAATTGATTTTAGACAAGGGTGCTGGGAAAACTGGATTTCCACATTCCAAAGAATGAAGTTGGACTCTTCCTCACACAATACACAGAAATTAAGTCATAATGGATTACAGACCTTGAGTTGAGCAATATTTTATTAGCTATGACACCAAAAGCACAAGCAACAGAAGAAAAAATAGATAAACTAGACTACATCAAAATTTAAGATGTTGTGCTGCAAATGATACCATCAAGAAAGTGAAAGGACAACCCATAGAATGGAAGAACATATTTGCAAATTATCTATCTGATTAGGGACTTATATCTAAAATACATAAAGACCCTTACAACTTAATAATAAAGACAAATCACCCAATTTTTAAAATGGGCCAAAGACTTGATTAGACATTTCTCCACAGAAGATATACAAATAGGCAATAAGCAGATGAAAAGATACACACCACAGCTAATTATTAGGAAAATGCAAATCAAAAGTATCAGAAACCACTTCACACCCACTAGGATGGCTATAATCAAAAAGACATAATAACAAGTGTTAATGAAGATGTAGAAAAATTGAAACATCCATATGTTGCTGGTGGAAAATATTTTGACAGTTCCCCTCAAAATTAAACACAAAGTTACTATATGACTCAGCAATTCCACTCATTGGTATATACTCCCAAAAGAAAAGAAAACATATGTCCACACAAAAACCTATACACAAACATTCATAGTAGCCTTATTCATAATAGCCAAGAAGTAGAAACAACCCAAATGTTTATCAATTAATGAATGGACACATAAAATGTGGTATGTCCAAATGATAGAATATTATTCAGCAATAAAAAGGAATGAAAGACCTATACAAATTACAACATGGATGAACTGAAAACAACATGCTAAGTGAAAGAAGTCAATCATAAAACATGATTCCATTTATATTAAATGTCCAGAATAGGAAAATATATAGACAGGAAGTAAATTAGTGGTTGCTTCGGACTAGGAGTAAGGATGGCGAGTAACAGCTAATGGATACAGGGTTTCTTTCAGGGGTGACAAAACGTTCTAAAATCAGATTTCACTATGGTTCCACAACCCTACGAATATACTGAAAAACAACGCATTATATACTTTAAATTGGTGAATTACACGGTATGTGAATTATATCTCAATAAAGTTAAGAAAATACTGGATATTATAATTATAACCCTTAACCTCATCTTTAATTAGTTGTAGATAATTCTAAAAAGTCATTGTTTTTCTCTCTACTCTTTACATTTCCCTACCTGATTTTCCATTAAGTTCTGATAATGTATAGCAGTAATGTGATCTTGATGGACCTTCAAAGGGAATTCTCCTCTTACTCCTATATTTATCTTGATGGATGCTGGTTTCCTACAAAGTGAGTTCTGGAACAACAACAACAAAAAAGTATATATATATATATATATATATATATATATATAAATGGTCCACAGAAAATAACATCCTCATGATATTATTTTGAGAAAGATCTGGAGTGATATTAGTAGGTTATGGTAGTCTAATACAGAATAAAGGAAAACAAGTAGTGAAGTCTACTCCAAATGCAAAAATCACCCCAACGTCAAGCACATGGAGGTTAACAGGTTGGTAGCAGAATACATTAACTTTATAAGTAACCACTTGCTCTTGTAGTCTAGCCAGTAACAATTTCAGAAGACTCATCATTTTAGTCTTGGAAACCTTACAGAGGGCCAGCAAGTATATATTCTAATTGCATCACCAAATCTGAAACAACAATAACACCCAGACAGATTATAAGGCCACTAAAAATAAGTCTAACTTGGAAATGAAACCAGGGTTCAACCATGTTATAGACTGTTCTCCTATTCTGATTGGCAAATTCCCACATCACATAACTGAGCAGGTAGAAAACTATTCAGACCTGAGGGAAAGACTACCTAACTTGATATAAGAAAAATATAAGACAGAAAATTATATGGAGTAGATTTGTTTCTGATGTTTTACCTGAAAAGCACACAAACATTCTTCAGAGGCAAGCAGTTAACCTGCATTCATAATAATAATGATAATAATAATAACGAATTACACTTAAATGGCACCTTTGACATATAAGACTGACAATACAAGAAAGTTATCTCAGACTTAATCCTCCCTTCTACTAGATAACTATTTTACTCAGACCTATGAACAACACTCTTTCTGTAAAAACATCAATTGAAAGATTTGAGCATGTTCCACATAAGATAAATTACCAGTCTCTAGGATCTGATAACTGTTTTTTTTTTCTGGTTTATTAAAAGGTGTCCAATCATTTCATTCTAATAGTACCCTAGAGTAAGTTGAATGGTCCAAACTTAAGTACTATCAAATCCATGGTAGGTATGACAACAGTCTTGAAACCAAGTTGCTGAAAAAAATTTAGATAAAAAAGAAATTCTATCTTGAGAATCATGACAAGTCAATGCTAGAAAAAGGTAACCACACTGAATGCCTCTAGGATAAGGTGCCATAAGTGGACACACACCCATGCCCACTTGTTTTTAAAATTTAACTCTAATTATCTTATAATTATCAGCAAAGAGGGAGACATAGTTAGTATTCGCAAACCTCAAACATATAATACAAATGTTTTTGATGGTTGTATTGAGATACTTAAGGAAAAAATACAAAAAGAAATATATATATATATATATATATATATATATATATATATATATAAAATCAAGGAAAATACAAAAGAATAAACCAATTAGGAAGCTAAATGGGAAACATCTAAATAAAAGGAAAATGGTGGTGGCAAAACAATAATAAAGTATAAAAAAGTAATGGTCCATTTTACTAGATGCTGCCTATCAAAACTTGAAAGTAATGCTAAAATTAAGTAAACACAGGAATCTATGTGAGGTTAACAACCAAATATCACTGTAATATTATTTTACAATTCTAAATTAGGCTGATATATAAATAAATCTTTATCTATATTTTTATTTAAAACTTTATTCGAAATTAATTTAGCTTTTTGGTGGTAAAGTTTTCCTTCTATCATCTAGAAACACTGATGCCGTTTTTTAACTCACAGTTTTAAAGGATGCCAGCTGATGACGTGCCCGTTTCATGGTTTGACTAAGCTGCCAGAGAAAGGGGGAAAAAAGCAAATAAAAACAGGCTAAAGTTTTAATACAAATGCACTAAGTGTTCCAACAGGAAACAGGAACCTATTATTAAAAAATGCCCAACCTAAAACAAGAGGATTACTTGCAAAGGACACTTTCATCTATAAACACAAAGAGACTGCATTCCAAAACTTGATTTAAGTGCTGTTACCCAAGTCATTTCTTTGATAATATACGCTTTATATTAAGTATGTACACAAAAATATCAGAACCTAAAAGTTTGAATCAATATACTTGGAAATTATTAAGAGATATTTCTTACTTTCTATTCATTTTTCCAATAAGGAGTATTTCTTCAACAGTCCTTGCATTCCTATATCACTCCTTGCCAGAAGACTCTTAAAACCATTTTTTCCTCTTATTTACAAGAATCCCCTCTTCACCCCCAATATTTGAAGACTACAGCCATTTAAAGTCTTTGCTCAAATCTCCCTGCCTAGGGAGAGTGTTTGTTAAAAAAGAGAAGAGAACAGAAGAGAAAAGAAGAGAAGAGAGGAGAACAGAAGAGGAAAAGAAGAGGAAAAGGAAAGGAATTCTGCTTCCTTCAGGAAACCTTCCTAACTTAACTGAGAACACAAACTCAAGCATCTCAATAGAAACACTTTGTTTCAACCACTCTAAGCTAGTAAATGAGTATCAGCATAAAATATGTTGACTTCATATTCATTTCTTGTCTCTACCTAGTAATTTCAGTATGCACCTATTTTGATTTCTTCTTCATAGAAGCACAGCCTATTTTCTATCTCATTAAACTGCACAGAACGTCCCCTTAAGGAAAAGAAAGAAAAGAACTATATACCATTTTTTAGGCTAAGCATTGCATCATGTGGAGAAAAAGCATATTCCCATAATTCTCAGTGAAATTATGACTGACAAAGCAAAATCAGTTTTAACCCATCCATTGAACGTTTTGTGATATCAATTCTCCCTTGAAGGTAAAACACGATTATGATTTCTAGATGTAGAAAACAACACTTTAAGTTTTTACTAATAACAGTGAGCTAGGGATAAAAACACTCTCTCTCATTACCAGCCCAGTATCCTTTAAGCATACCACCTCTGCCATGTCCTTGTTTCTAGAAAGTCTATACCTACAGTCAGAGAAATCAGTTTTAAACATGTTACTCTTTGTTCTACCAAGAGGAGGACTTCTAGATATGATTAGCCGTAGAATAGTTAAAGGAATCGAGACTGAGTTATTCACAAGCAGAGACATATATGTACAGTAAAGGTTATTTAAAAAAAAATACAGAGCCATGAATATGCCTGCTTTTACTCACTGCCAAAGTATGGAAGGTGCTATTTACCCTGCACCAAGTGACCAAGGACTCAAAATCCCCAATTTAACAGATTTAAAATAGGGATACATAATCTCCATTTCTCATCTAGCCCAAACCTCTATTAGAGTCACAGATCACAATCCCTTAAACAGGATATTTTAACAGGTCCAGCAGTTAAAATATACATTTTGTTCATTCTGTTTCTCTGTCAGTCATAACCAAACCTCAACCCAAAGGCCCTTTCAATGACCTGCTATAAGGGCTGTGGTAGGCTGAATAATGATCACCCAAAGATGTCAGCTCCTAATCCCTGGAGTCTATAAATTACAGAGAAAAAGGGTCTTTGCAGATGTGATTAAGTTAAGGATCCTGAGGTGAGGAGATAATCGTGAATTATTCAGGTAGACCCTAAATGTCATCAAAGGTGTCCTTAGAAAAGAGAGATGGAGGAAGATTGGACACAGAGAAGGTGATGTGAAGACAGAAGCAGGGACTGGAATGTTCCACCCACAAGCAAAGGAATGCAGATAGCCATGGAATTTGGAAGAGGCAAGGAACAGATTCTCCCCTAGGACCTCTGGAAAGAGTACAGCTTGATATTAGCTCAGCGAAAATAATTTTGGACTTCTGGTCTCCAGAACTGTGAGAGAACAAATGTCTGTTGTTTTAAGCTACTAAATTTGAGGTAATTTGTTATAGCAGCCACAGGAAACTAATAAAAGGACCAAAGTTAATGCTAATACGTATTAAATGAAAATACAGAAAATAGGGGGATATTACAAATTGGATTATGTAAAATGAGTAAGTATTGTTGCAGATTGAACTATGTCCCCCACAAAAGGCATGTTCAGGTCCTAACCCTGCTCCTATATGTGTACCCAGTTGGAAATAGGACCTCTGAAGATGTTATTAGTTAAGATGAGCACAAACTCAAGGAGGGTGGGCCTTAATCCAATATGGCAAAGCCCTTACAAGCAAAGGAAACTGGACACAAAAGAAAAAAGCCATGGGGAGGAGCAGGAAGCCAGAAGTCAATGGAACCCAGAGGAGAAAGGAGAGGACATCACCATGTGATGGGAAAGCCAAAAACTGCCAGCCAGTCAGAATGTTACTGACCCCATGAGGAAGCAAGCCTTCCAGCCTCTGAAACCATGAGTCAATAAATTCCTATTGTTAAGCCAAGCCATTGTGTGGTATCTGCCCTAGCAGCTGGAAAACTAAGAGAGATAAATAAGTACATTTCTCTTAATGCAAGATATCTGTGATCACTACATATATGAGTGAATATGTGTGAGAGATATGCGTATATTACCCATATGTGTTTGTATGTATACAGATACACATATATTTATGTCTATGTATGCGTACATTAAATGTATATATGTATTTGCGTGTGTGTGTGCATACTCAAAACATATATATATGTGCGTGTGATTGTGTGTGTGAATACTCAAAACATAAAACTTGGTCAAAAGTCTTTTCTACACTAGGATCTTAGACCCACTATTTATTCTTTTGTAGCTTTTAATTGTTATTAACAAAAAAGGACACTAAATTTCTGACCAGGACTTAAAGACTCCCTGATGATGCCTTACTCATAATTACATAGAAAACCTAGCAAATGAAAGATTAATATAATTTTAACTCCAGATAAAACAAAAAGCCACACATAAAAGGAAAAGTAATCACATTTTCTGCCTGGCTCAACTGTGGTTAATATTTTCATAGTCATAACAATGAAAATGCTAAATATCTATCTAAGCAAAATGACACTGAACTATAAAAAGGGGTAAGGGGGTGGAACGGTATGTGTGGTGGCAGCAGAAGGTAAGAAGGAGGCTACATCTTCATCTTCAATAGTGGGATATTAATAGAATTGCTTAAATTAAAAAAAAATCAAAGGGAACATTATAAGCACATTACATAGAAATACGAATGCTAATACCAAAAGGCAACTAAAAATTCAAATAGTTGTTTTTGAGAAGGGTGAAATGAGGGGATGAGCAGAGCACAACTGTGTTTTAATCATAAACATTGTATACAACTATTTCTTTCAGTTGTTTAAACTAATATATAATTTTAATAAAAAAAGAAAAAAAA
Source organism: Choloepus didactylus (assembly GCF_015220235.1). Taxonomy (NCBI): domain Eukaryota; kingdom Metazoa; phylum Chordata; class Mammalia; order Pilosa; family Megalonychidae; genus Choloepus; species Choloepus didactylus. The sequence goes on along the minus strand of NC_051312.1, from coordinate 144,606,591 downwards.
AGATTCCCTGATGATTTCTCTCAAACAGCTACCTCTCCATGAACAACACAGGCATGTAGATGCATTTTAGGTTCATATATATATGAAATTATATATAAAATTGTAGACCTCAGGAAAATCCCAGAAAGCACAGTGCTAGATTTTTTTCTATCCAGTAGATAAAACAATGCCAACAAAACTACTCTCCCTCTAACTCACAGAGACATCCCAGATATACCAGATAACCAATCACAATACCTTCTAAGGAAAACTGCCATGTCCACAGGCACTAATAAAAGCAGCCTCCTACCTAGCTTTAGCTGACTGGAGCAGGGGTTGCTTAGCAATATAACTAGCAAATACAGGCCTCAATGCAAAGCCTCTTGCATGCCTGAAAAAAAAGGTCTGTTTTGTATGTAGATACATAACTTTATCAATAAGCAAAGGGACTTCTGCCTGATAAAATTTGTACTGTATAAACAAATTTTGAGATTTAAACCTTAAAATCTTAAAGCAAACAACAGTCACATAATAAAACAAAACTTAAGACTTCAAACAAACACAGGATAAAATTGGACAAATATAGATATTTACTATGATATATCCCATTCATTGTTCACATTTTATCCACTCTTATTTAATTTGTTCATGAAACTTTCTTGCCAGTTAGGGATTAGAAAGACGAAATTTGTATGTATAAATGAAACAATTTACTATGTAGGTCCTGCGGAAAAAGTAGAGATAAGCACTAACATTTCACTTACTCTATTGCCATTGAGGCCTAATACCAATTTTAAATGTGTATTAATGCCATAAAAATCTACCCAATCTTGACTTCTATTCAAGAATAATAAAATTTATTTGCAATGATAGCATACTGATTTTTAAATGTTAAACATTTCAATGGTCATAAAAATACTATATAATTAAAACTTCAACTCACATGAGCCCCTAATTATAGCCCATGAACTGCAATGCAATGTATCAGTAGAATTAGCTTTATTTTATCACTAAGTAGGTATACCAAGCCATAGGCTGGCTGTTAACCTCCACCTAATGCAAAAAGGCAAGCAGGGCCTATAAATAGTCCTTATGATATATAATGAACTAGGAAACACAGAGAAAAAGTCAGATGCAGGAAGTAAAACCCAAAGGTTCTAAAGTGGAGAAAAGGACCTCAAGTATGCCAAAGTTATAAACTACGATGAAAAGAGAATATCAATTAGGAGTAAAACAAAAAAGATGAGAGAGGCACACATGCAGAGACAGGGTGACCAACTATCTTGATTTGTCCAGAACTGTCCCAGTTCCAGCACTGAAAGTACTACGTCTCAGAAAACTGGGAGGGTGGTCACCCTGTGAGACAACAGAATCAATCAAGCTAATGATTACATACTAGTGTGGGGAGATCAAAGATCCCATGCTGTTAGTTGCCTCGATCCAGAAAAACTCTCCAGTTGCAAACTCCTTAAGGGAGTTTCTTATTATACCATGCGTATTCTGGAAATAAACTACCCCTTTGCTTGGGTTAACCTAAGTTCTTGCAACTAAAAGAGCTTAACTGAAACAGTTTCACTTTTTCACTGGATCTTCAGTGGTAGATTTCAGAGAATTTACCAGGTTACTTCACATTACTTAAACTTTTACATAACTACCAAAATTAATTGTTATTTCCTAGGTTTTAAAAAGTTGGAAAATTTGCATGCTAGAGAGAATATAATTAAAAACAAGATAATAAAGGATTCAGTGAGAAACAAATAAAAGGCCAGGATAAACCATGCTATAATAAATGAAAAAGAATGGCAAACAATCTTCTATAGATAAATAAAAGGTTATTATATGGGTGAGAATGAAAAATGACACAATAATCCCTTGCTCTTCAATTCCCCGCCAAAGTGAAATTATCAAGGGAGACCACAGAAACTCAATCCCTAGAGAGAAATATCAGTCCTAATAAAAGCAGGGGACTGTTTTTTTATTTGACCACTTGAAATTTCTTCCAGTTCTATGACTCTAGTACCTAGCTTTAGGTGCCCAATATTATCTAGTTTTAGAACCAAGTAGGTAAAACTAAGTATTATAAGTGCAGAGTAGAGTGTGGATGAAAAAATAAGAGAGGTATTTGGCCAAATCATATTTGGAACACAGAATTATGATCAGTTTAGGGGTCATATCTGAGAAGAACAGCATTTAGAAGAAATCAACCAGGATAAGAATCTGGAAATAATGTCACATGAAAAATGACTGCAAGCATTAAGAGAAAACTTAGAAGGGGTATAATAGCTATAATCAAGTACTTGAATTGTTCTAAGAGATAACTGTGGTAGTTTATTCTGTATTATTTGAGACAGAAAAACTATGAAGAATGGGTAAAAGTTCCAGGGAGGAAGATTTTGACTCAACATATTCTTTAATAAAAGTTCTATTAATTTATTTCAAGCTTTCTAAAAATGAAACGAACACTTTGAAAAAAGCAGTGAGTTCCCCAACCAGTGGAAGTGTTCTAGCAGAAACTAGATGACCATATATATATATGTGTGTGTGTATATACATGAGATGTTATGAAACTAATTTCTTAGAAAGAAAAAGGTTGGACCAGATGATCTCTTTTTTTAACTTTTAATTAAAAGTTTTAATAAATTCAATATATGGAAAATTTCCAACACATACAAAAGTAGACTTTTATAATGAACCACCACCCCCACCACCACCCCACCCCCTCCACCACCAGCCCACCACCCCCATATATGTTTTACCCCATTTTAACATCATCAACTCCTTGCTGGTATTGTTTTATCTATAGTCCCCTACTTCACCACACTCTTATTTTGAAGTATGTCCCAGATGTCTAATCATTTCATCCTTAAATATTTCAATATGTGAGATGATCTTTTAAACCCTTCCACAATTCTATGTTTCCATAGCATCAAGACACAAGAAAATCAAGAAGTCCACTAATACTACATTGACTCTTTATTCAACCAGGTCTAGATAAATTAAGGGAGCTAGGGCTTGAACACTCTCATTATCTAGTTCTCAGTGACATCTAGTGGACAAAAACTGCAACGTAAAGGTAAGATTAAAAAATGTGTCATAGAGTGGTAGGAGCAAAAGTTTATAGGCCCAAAACATTAAGTCACCAAGTGTTCTTCAATAATTCAACTTCTTTCAAGAAAATAAAAGGGTATAAAACTTTAAAGAATTTTGTAACATTTAAGGTTTTTCATAACTTGATTTCCTACCTATCTAACCTCATTTTCTGTTATTTTCTATAAACTACCATTTAGAAAGCCCCATCACTTATTCCAAAATATACCAGCTTATTGCAGATTCTAGACCTTTAACTGTTCTTCCCATCTCAAATATTCTGACTCCTCTCCTGCATATTCAAAGTTTACTAGTTAAAAATATACAGCTCAATCCCACCTCCTCCATAAATGCTTCCCCAACTATTTCCATGGAATTTTAAAATTTCTGAACTCCCATAGCACAACTTTATCACCAAATACAGCAAATGTCTCCACATTATTATGTAATAGACTGAGGTATATCAGCTTTGAATCTCTACCTGGAAATATAAACCCCTGGAGGGTCCTATTTCACATTTCATTAGCATCCCTACAATGTTTAACAAACACAGCATATTTAAATATCTGAAAGATGAATTCTATTCATATACTATATAGATGAAGTAAAATCCTACATACCAGTGGCATTTATAGCTACAAGCACCATGAAGTCAAGGACTGTGTCTATCTTAGTCAATGTTCTATCCCCTGTATCATATGCAATGCCTGGCTCGAGAAATATTTGCTAAACAAACTTTGTAATGTTAAAAAAGAAAACAAAAATGAGTAAAAAAGTGATTACTACAAACTGAACAAAGACAAGAAAAGTCACTGTTTCAGACAAATAAAATTTTAGAAAAAGTTATTTCAACATGATAAAATGTGCCTCTAACACTTTCCTTATTTATACTAAGGAAATTGGATTTGCGTCATACTTATGACCAAGCAAGTTAACTTATGCACTTATAAACATTTATCTTCACATATTCATCATTCTCTCTTCCTCTCACTATTCTTAGGAATACTTTTTAAATGATAAGATAAAGGACAATTCCCAAAGCAGAGCTGAACATATGACATCAACTGAACAGAAGTTTAGGTATATAAAGGAAGGGACAGACTGGATGTAGACAAATGATTTAAGTGGATGAGTCTACATAAAATGATCTGGTTTAGCACAGTGGTTAATTTTTAAATATTCAGTATGTCAAATAACTGAGTCACTAAATAAAAGTTACATTATTTTCAAAACTCTGGATATGTTCATTGAGAGTTTACTATATTGTTACTTGATCTATAACTATAGATCTATTTATTGGGATAATCAGATTAAAAGGACAGAAATCAGAAGAAAAAAGAGACAAAGACAAATAATGAATGAAACACCCAGTATACATACTGAACTTCTGTCATCAGACACTACAAACTGATAACAATTCACCCATAACATAATTTTAGTATAATAGGGAAAATCCATGTTCCTTGACCTAAAGTTCTTTCTAAAAGTTTCGAACTCTAATACTTTGGTACCTTTTTTTTTTTTTAGAAAATTCTAAAGTATCTTATCAAAAATAAATAACTATAAACACAAAGTAAAAGTAGAAAATAAGCATCACCTCACTGGTATCCACTTTACAAAGGTTAAAAAGGAGATGATAAAAAGTGAAGTTGAGTGTGACGTCTCCTAATCCCTATTTCATATCTTAGATATGTCATATTTTAGTTTAGGTGTACAGGGAAAAAAAATCATAGACATAAAATAAAATGAATATATACTTACAGCCTGGGCTTGTCGTTGGAATAATTCATTCTGATTCTCTCCATCTTCTATTCCATCCCCAAGCATCTGAGAAGGGGATAACCTAGAACTTACAATAGCAGCATTCAAATTGTTTGGAAAAACACTTGTTCTCCTTTTAGGAGTTAATTGTGCTGGATCTGAAGACTGCATGGCTATAATGCCTTCTTTTTCTGCCTATACAAATGAAGAAAAGGGGATAGTGAGATTCTACTCAAATCTGTGTAATCAAATAATGCCTCTAAAAGCAGCTCAAAAGATTTTAAATCCAGGGGGTAGGGAGTGGGGGTGGGTGAACATACTTTAGCAGGGAGAGGAACTAACATTTACCAGGTACCTACTATGTGCCAATAATTTACCTTATCTCATCTAATTCTCACAACAATCCTGTGAGACAAGTATTATGCCTGCATTTTACAGATAAAGAAATTAAGTAATTAGCCCAAGGTCACATAGCTATTAACCACCAAACCAGAATTCAAACCCAAATCTGAATCCAAAACTCTGATGCTGTTTTCAACTATCTGGTGAAGCAAAAAGTGAGTCAGAACAATACAGGAATAAAAACACAGTTTCTCGATATAAAAATCTCCTACTTTCACTAGCAAAACAGATTAAAGAAATCATGGAATCAAAAGAAAATGATTCTGTATGTTTTTGTATTGGATGGTGATAATGGTAACACATCATTGTGAAAGTAATTTACAGCATGGAATTACATATTTGAATGTGGTTAAAATTTAGGTTGTATATATGTTACTAGAATAAAAATTAAAAACAAAAACAAAAAACACAGAGGATTGTACAACACAAAGAGGGAACCCTAATGTAAACCATGGACTATAGTTAACTGTGCAATTATAATATTCTTTCATCAACTGCAAGGTACTAATGCAAGTTGTTAACAATGGGGTGGGGCAGGGGTATATGGGAACTCTGTATTTTCTGTTTGATTTTTCTGTAAAGCTACAATTTCTCTAATTTAAAAAAAAAATGTGATTCTGATACTGCCTAATAGATTATCCCATACACATACACATTTTCCATTCAACCTTGATTCAGGTCCACTTTTATTTATTTAAAGCAGTTTTATTGAGATATATTCACACACCATACAATCCATTCAACATATACAATCAATGTTAGGTCCACTTTTAAACTTACTGCTTCATAAGACTTCTGAAACTGTTGCTTTTTTCTCAGCCTAATTTGTTGATTTACTCGGTATTTGACTTGTCTCTGAAAACGCTTCAGAGCTGCTTCTTTTTTTCTTAGCTGTTCCTTTAGTTCTTCTTCAATCATATATGCTGAAGTCTTTAAAGATGAAAGACAGAAAAATGAACTTAAATGTCAGCAGTTTTGCTGATAAGGGCTCTGTTGTAAACACAAAGCAGTCAGGATACAATTCTGAAAAAATAATTCAGTTCTATAATCCAAAATTCCTGAAAATGTAGGGAAATCACAAGAGTTCAGAACTGATGATTTAGACATAGCTCGTGAATACCAAGAATTTAAACCAAATCACAAATTAGAAATTGGAATTTGTGAGTACTCAAATCAAATCTTAAATTTTATTGAACTGAGACCTAAAGAATTATTAATTCCTAATGAATCAACTCAAGCCTATCTTACGTTACACATTTTCTAAATGAGTATACAGTCCAGACACACCAGACTGCTCACCGCTCATGAAATACACTCTAATGTAAAATGACTTTATACTCAGAATTATAATCCATTTTCAATCTAGTATGTTCTTCTTGTCTTCTCCAGCTTAGTACAGGTCTACTCACTCTTCAAGACCATCTAGTATCCAACCCTAGTCCTTTCCACAATCCATTGCACCTGAGTTCTCTTATGCTATGACATGGCTCTTTCTTACTAAAGTTAATTGAGTACAGTACTTGACTTCCCAACTAGATTATGAACTCTCTGAGGGCAGGAAATGTATTTAATTCTCCTTTTTTCCCCATAGCATACAGCTCAGAGCCTCAAATTATAAGGTACTCAATAAATATTTATAATTGCTCAATTCCAAAACATATTCTAAACAATCTGGAACATTTTATCCCATCTGAATCCCTGATGTGCATTCACTTCTCCTAAGTTTCTGAATAATAATCATAATTATTATCACAACAGTAGTCACGATTATTAAGGGCCTATTATGTGACAAGCTAACAACTACATTACATCATTAAATCCTCAAAACTACTTTTTGTAGTAGGTATTCATGTTACAGATGAGGAAACCAGGTCAAAAAGATTAAGTAATTTGCCCAAGATCCTATAGCTGGCAAGTAGCAGAGCTACAAGTTTCTCTGACTTACGCTGTATGCTGTACTGCTTTGCTCTTGATTGTCTGTCTTTCAAAGGAACTTTCAAATTAAACAAAATCATCATCCTACCTCCTATCTGTCCCCTTCTAACACAGTGACTCCAAATTCTAATTTTGAAAGTTGTACCAAGTTACTTCATAGGCTGTCACTAAATTCTTAAAATCAAAATAATTTAAATTCATTTTCCAAGAATGAATAGTCTTATAGAATTAACTTTTCTATAAGACTATGTACCACAGGGATATAAAATATAAATGTCAAAGAAAAATTAGGTAAAATAATTCCAAAGAAGAGATATACATAGTAAGCCTGAACAACTGACAGATTAACACAAGCCCCAGACAAGTTTAAGGCACCCAGTTCCATCCTTTTACTTCCATGTTCTGTGTCTGTCCCTCTTTTACCCCATCACTAAGGATCAAACATCTCATTAAAGTGATGGTTGATTCCAGATAGTGTATCTCAATTGTAAACCAGAGATAAGTGTTCCATATTTTAGAAATGCTGACTTTCCTTAGCAAGCACCATTGTGTAAGGCTACCACAGCCCAAGAACACTTGTTCCATGGAATGTTAAGAGGTTTCCAGAACCAAATAAATTTAAGAAATACCTACTGCATTAAACAAAGTTATATATTGTTTCAATCGTACAAATGACTTCTCATAGCCTTTTTGCACCCTACAGACTACTCAAGGGGGAAATTTTAAATGAAGTTCCTCACAACAATCAAAGGACACATTTTGGGAAATTCACATGATAGAATTGGTGTTTAGATTATGTGGTCAGTACTCTCCAAGGATTGACCCCCGCCCTCCCATGAACCCAGCCTCCCTGTATTCATGCCCTGTGTAGTCCTCTCCCACAAGGAATCCAATCTGGCTCTGTATATTCAATAGAATGAAGTGGAAGTGTTGGCTATATGAATTCCCAAGCTAAGTCTTAAAGCAACTTCTGCCTGTCTCTCTTAGAATGCTCACTCTGGGGGAAGCCATAAAAGAATTGTCACTACCCTGATGCTGTGAGGAAGCCCAAGCTAGCCATACAGAGAGGCCATGTAGAAAGAGAAAGCTGCCCAGCCAGGCCTCGGCCATTCTAGTCATCTTAGCCCAGGTTCAACATATGTGAGTGAGAAAGCCATCGTGGACATTCCAGTCCAGCAAATGCCACATGGAGAAGAATCAAGGAATCCAACCAACCCGAAGCCCAGTCAAGCTATCCTAGGCATCTCCAGCTATTTGAGCCACCCCAGCTAAGGTCCTAGACATTGTAGAACAGAGACAAGACATCCCAGCTGTGCACTGTTCAAATTCCTGACACATAGTATTATTTGCTTCGCACCACTAAATTCTGCGGTGGTTTGTTACACGGCAATAGGTAACCAGAACAAATTGCACAATAATGCAATGGCCATATAGGATGATAGGATAACAGTGTCTTCTTTTTTTTTTTTTTTTTTTTTTGAAGAGCTGAGCCCGTTTATTTAACAAAATGTGAAAAGTAAACAAAATTGCAGAAATTCAAATGCATTATAATTTACTTATAAACAACGATTTTAATGAAGTTCAGAGTGCTCAGTTCACACAAACAAGTGATTAGAGCTGGCATTTGAACAGTAAATAGGGTCTCAGTTAAGAAATGGGTTAATCATTCTGTGCAGTTTTTTTTTTTTTTTTTTTTTTTAAATCATCATTTTATTGAGATATATTCACATACCACGCAGTCATACAAAACAAATTGTACTTTCGATTGTTTACAGTACCATTACATAGTTGTACATTCATCACCTAAATCAATCCCTGACACCTTCATTAGCACACACACAAAAATAACAAGAATAATAATTAGAGTGAAAAAGAGCAATTGAAGTAAAAAAGAACACTGGGTACCTTTGTCTGTCTGTTTCCCTCCCCTACTTTTCTACACATCCATCCATAAACTAGACAAAGTGGTGTTTGGTCCTTATGGCTTTCCCAATCCCATTGTCACCCCTCATAAGCTACATTTTTATACAACTGTCTTCGAGATTCATGGGTTCTGGGTTGTAGTTTGATAGTTTCAGGTATCCACCACCAGCTACCCCAATTCTTTAGAACCTAAAAAGGGTTGTCTAAAGTGTGCATAAGAGTGCCCACCAGAGTGACCTCTCGGCTCCTTTTGGAATCTCTCTGCCACTGAAGCTTATTTCATTTCCTTTCACATCCCCCTTTTGGTCAAGAAGATGTTCTCCGTCCCACGGTGCCAGGTCT